>NC_136748.1:7205918-7805918 GCF_936440315.1 Barbus barbus | reverse complement strand
AGCGTACAGCATTACAGCCAAGTTCAGGATGTAGTGCACATGACGCCAAAGGATTACGCACTGATTTGCCTTGCTTCTTAGCCTGTATTTTTTCTCTTTTTTTCTTTTTTACAGTTGGAATTTTCTTATTGTCTTGACAGGCGTTAGAAAATAAGATCCTTTTGTCAGGCTCTTATATTTATTTGTCAGTTTGCGTGTTTGTGCGTATGCATGTAAAATTTCAGCTCATAATTTACTCTGCAAAATTAGTTCACCCAAAAATGAAACTTCCTTCATAATGTACTCACCCTTATGTCACTCCAAAATCAATAACAAGCTTCAATTTAATTACTCTAAAAATATTGTATGGTATAATCATTCAATAAAAATGAATTGCATTTTCTTTATACCTTGAATGAATGCTGTACACGTCTACTAAATCTACTAAAAAAATGTTAGGTACAGTGCACAGCTGTGTTGATCTTCATAACTGAGGCCGATGTGATGCATATCCAGCAATATGGTACGTTAAAGATACATATGAAGCAGCTATCGATGCAATGTGATATGATTCACCCCTATTACAATGCAGCGCAATCCACTTTCGATTTGATTCAACACAATGTGATTCAATGCAATACGAGGTAATAAAAAAAAAAAATCACAAATCACAAATTATTGATTACGTTCTAAATAATAAAAGTAAAATGCATCTACTAAATAATTATATATAAATAAATAGTTTTTTACATTGCAAATATGTAAGAAGCAATGCATCACAATACAAATGCCAGCTTGTATTTAATGCACTTTTTTTTTAATCGATGCATTGCGTTGTTAACATTTATGCAGATGCACTGATGCAAATTGATCTTACCATTCCTAGTATTTATAGCTATAACTATAGAAATTATTATTATTATTTAGTATAAGTACAGTGTAAAACTTGTAAAAATGTATCATATGAATAGTTTAAATGTTAGTAGATACTGTAGTAGTTACGTACTACTATGTACTAATATTAAATAACATGATATAGGTAAAAATAATAAAAATATGCTTTTAATCAGTCATAACCCTGAACTAACCTAACTTGCATTTTTTTTATATTTGATCTATCTATCTATCTATCTATCTATCTATCTATCTATCTATCTATCTATCTATCTATCTATCTATCTATCTATCTATTGTGGCGGGCTGAAGAATCACACGACAGGTTGCTGTGCAAATAAGACCCCGGAGGGTGTGTTTATTAAATCAATAAAGTGAGGTGAAGGTGCCAACGTGTCCGTGCTGATTCTTCCGTGGTGCGTGATCCTCTTCGCCGGCCGGCTGCGTGCAGTGGGTTCGGTGTCCAGTGCTCGTGTGGCGGGCTGATCGGTCAACTGCTCTCTGGAAAACACAGAAACACATTAGGTGGCTGCCTTCTGGAGTCGTTGCTCACCGAGCTCTGTTGTGTCCCAGCTTTTGTAGCCCTCTCCTGATTAGCGTCAGCTGGGTCCGATCAGCCCGCGGTGATTGCGTGCAGGTGATTCTTCTCTGTTTCCAGGGCGACGCTGATAGGTGCCTGGGACACGTCTCACACTCCCCCCCCCTAAGCGTCGTCCTGGTCCCCCGAGCGAGGGGGGAGGTGAGGGCTGGAGGAGGGAAAGACCCTGACAGACCTGCGAAAGCTGCCCACAGGCGGGAGAGACCGTCCGCGTTGGCGTTGGCGGCTCCTGCCCGATGTCGCACGTCAAAGTGGAAGTCCTGGAGCGCCAGGAACCATCGGGTCACGCGAGCGTTGGTGTCCTTCGCTCGGGCCATCCACTGTAGCGGGGCATGATCGGTGATAAGCGTGAACTTACGGCCCAGGAGGTAGTATTTCAGCTCCAGGACTGCCCACTTGACGGCCAACGCCTCCTTCTCTACCGCGGCATACCGTTGTTCAGTGGTGGACAGCTTCCGGCTGATGTAGACCACCGGGTGTTCCTCACCGTCCTGCACCTGGGACAACACGGCTCCCAACCCGGTGTCGGATGTGTCCGTCTGCAACAAGAAGGGACAGTTAAAGTCAGGAGCACGCAGTACAGGCTCAGAGGTGAGCGCTGCCTTCACCCTGTTGAACGCTTCCTCCTCCTTGGGTCCCCACCTCACCTTCTCCGGCTGTCCCTTCTTGGTCAGGTCTGTCAGGGCAGTCGCTAAGGAGGAGAAGTTAGGGATAAAACATCTGTAATAACCAGCCAACCCCAAAAAGGCCCGTACCTGTTTCTTCGAGGTGGGCCTCGGTGCTGAGAGGATCGCTGCCACCTTCTTTTCCTGCGGACGGATCAAACCTCGGCCCACCTGGAATCCAAGATATTTTGCTTCAGGTAGGGCGAGGTGGCATTTCTTGGGGTTGGCGGTGAGCCCAGCCCGCCGCAGCTCAAGAAGCACCCTCAGGAGCCGCTCCAGGTGGTCCTCCCAGGTCTCCGAGTGGATGACGACATCATCGATGTAGGCGGCTGCGTACGCCTGATGGGGCCTCAGCAGGATGTCCATCATCCGCTGGAAAGTAGCTGGAGCCCCGTGCAGCCCGAAGGGGAGAACCCGGTACTGCCAGTGGCCACTGGGGGTGGAGAAGGCGGTCTTCGGCTTTGCAGTCTCTGTTAATGGTACCTGCCAGTAGCCCTTGGTGAGGTCGAGCGTCGATATGAACCGGGCTCTCCCCAGCCGCTCCAGCAGCTCGTCGACTCGCGGCATCGGGTATCCATCAAACTCTGAGACCTGGTTTAGGCGGCGGAAGTCGTTACAGAACCGGAGGGTGCCGTCCGGTTTTGGGACCATGACTATCGGACTGGACCAGGGACTGCGGGAGGGCTCGATGACACCTAACTTCAGCATCTCCTGGACCTCCTCCTCCACAGCGTGTCGCCGGGCCTCTGGGATTCTGTAGGGCCGCTGGCGCACCATAGTCCCTGGTGGTGTGCGGACGTCATGTTGGAGGACCCGTGTCCGCCCAGGGAGTGGGGAGAACACATCAGAGAACTGACCGACCAGATGTTGGAGCTCCGTCTTCTGGGCGGCTGACAGGTGGGGGCTGACGTCGACAACCACGGGAGACGCGGTGGCCAAGGCTGCCACCTGGGTTCTCGTCCCCTCCCAACGCTTCAACAGGTTGATGTGATACAGTTGAGTCTCCTTTCTCCGTCCAGGTTGGCGTACCCGATAGGTTACAGGCCCCACTTTTTCGGTGATGATGTAGGGGCCCTGCCACTTGGCTAAGAATTTGCAGGCGGCTGTGGGGACGAGAACCAAGACATAGTCACCTGGTTGAAACTCCCGTGGTTGGGCCGCCCGGTCGTAGTGACGACGTTGCGCCTCTTGGGCAGCGACCAGATGCTCCCGGACGAGTGGCATGACACGGTCTACCCTTTCCCTCATCATTCTCACGTGCTCGATCGTGGACCGATGGGCGGCTGGCTGCTGCTCCCAGGCCTCTTTGGCGACATCGAGCAGGCCACGGGGCTGTCGCCCGAACAGAAGTTCAAATGGAGTAAACCCGGTGGAGGCCTGGGGGACTTCCCGGATGCCGAACAGGACGTACGGCAGCATTTGGTCCCAATCCCGACGGTCGTCCGCAGCCACACGACGGAGCATCTGCTTCAACGTCTTGTTGAATCGTTCGACCAGCCCATCGGTCTGAGGGTGGTAGACGGTGGTACGGAGCTGTTTTATCTGCAGGAGGCGGCAGAGGTCAGCCATCGTCCGGGACATGAAGGGGGTGCCCTGGTCGGTCAGTATCTCTCGGGGTATGCCGACCCGGCTACACAGCAGGAAAAGCTCCTGGGCGATGGCCTTGGATGTGGCTTTCCGCAGGGGGATGGCCTCAGGGTACCGGGTGGCATAATCCACGATGACTAATATGTGTTCATGTCCCCGGGCAGACTTTGGCAGCGGCCCCACCAGATCCATTCCTATCCGCTCAAAGGGCACCTCGATGATGGGAAGCGGAACCAGCGGAGATGGGGGAGGTGTTTGTGGTGACGTCCTCTGGCACTCCGGGCATGCCTGGCAAAACCGCTTGACTTCTGCATCCAGCCCGGGCCAGTGAAATCTGTCTCGGATGCGTTGAGCTGTGTTGTGGGCCCCCAAGTGGCCTGCCATGGGATGAGAATGGGCCAGCTCCAGGATGGTCTCTGTTTTGGAGCGGGGCACCACCAACAGTTTTACTTCCTCCCCTCTCCGCTGAGCGACACAGTACAACAGGCCGTTTTGGACAACAAAGTGAGGGGTTGGATGTGGTGGCGGTTGGACGTCCTTTCCCTCAACCATTCTCACTTGCTTCCAGCAATTCTTCAGCCGATCGTCCCCGAGCTGCTCCTTTGCAAAGTCTCCCCCTCCCCTAACCTGCTGAAAGACATCATAAAAAAGGTTAGAATTAAGGGAGGGGGACTCACCATCTCTGGCGCTGTCCGAGGCTAGGAGAGCGGTGCGCCGTCGGGGACCTCGGCGGGGTTTCTTCCGTTTTCGGCAGTTCCCGGCAGGGCTGGCAGGCTGTGTGACCTCGGCGAGAAGTTCCTCAAATCCTGGCCAATCTCTCCCCAAAAGCACTGGGACCGGCAGATCCTTTACTACCCCTACTTCCAGGGGCCAGGTGCCCGGGCTTGCGGAGATCGTGACCTGTCGAGTTGGCACATCGCGGGTGTCACCATGAACACATGTGAGGGGCAGGCGAGCCTTGACTCCTATCCGCGGGGGAAACAACGAGGCTTGGACCAGACTCACCGCACTGCCAGAATCGAGGAGGGCTGGATATGGCCGGCCATTGATGGTCACTTGGGCCTGAGGCGCCGCTCGCGGTGGCTCTTGGTGAAGCACACAGCCTGCCAGCCAGGCACGAGTGGGCGAGCGTGGTGGTTCCGTCGGCATCGGCTCATCTTGCGTGCCGGGAACTGTAGGCCTGTTGGCTGTGCGCTGGGTGCCCTCTGGCGCGCGTCGCTCCTGGAACACCCTCCGGGGAAACGGCGGAGCTCGCTCCCCAGCCTCTCGTCGTTGGGTCGCCTCGGCCAGCTCTATGGCTTCCACCAGACCTCCTATGGACTGCGGGTTCCGCATACCAACGGCCTGCCGAAGGGGTCGTGGAAGCGCGTGCAGGTACCGGTCCACGACGACACGCTCTGCTACTTGGGCCGCCGTAGGGTTCCCGGCGAGCAACCAATGATGTGCGAGACGGGTGAGCTTGGCTGCCTGGGCGCGGGCTGGTAATCGGCCATTATACTCCCATGCTCTGAATAGTTGGGCCGCGGCGATGGGGGACAGACCTACACGGGCCAGGATGTCCTTACGGAGTTCATCATATGAGCCTGCTTGATTCGCGGACAGGGAAAAATATGCCTGCTGAGGTTCCCCAGTGAGTAGTGGTGCCAGTATCTGAGCCCAGTCTTCGCGTGGCCAATCCTCCCGTGTGGCGATGGACTCGAACATGCTCAGATAGTGCTCGATGTCGTCGTGGATGGTCATCTTCGGCAAGAGCTGGGTTGCACGCACGCGGGGGTCTGGTAGCGGAACCCGCTGAGCGGCCGCGAAGCGGAGTGCGGCGACCTCACGCTCCGTTTCTCCTTGCCGGGTGGCCATGTGCTCGACGATCTGTTGTTGCCTTATGCTTATCTCCGTGAGGTGTTTCAAGAGTTCCTCCATGGCTGGGGAGGAGACGCCGCCTGTTGGGAAATCCATGGAACAGAAAACATGGAAAGAAATATGAGGGGACAGTGATTGTGGGTTGTCGGTGATCCTTCAGCAATCTGCCCGCATTCTCCACCAGTGCGGCGGGCTGAAGAATCACACGACAGGTTGCTGTGCAAATAAGACCCCGGAGGGTGTGTTTATTAAATCAACATGGGGGTGAAGGTGCCAACGTGTCCGTGCTGATTCTTCCGTGGTGCTTGATCCTCTTCGCCGGCCGGCTGCGTGCAGTGGGTTCGGTGTCCAGTGCTCGTGTGGCGGGCTGATCGGTCAACTGCTCTCTGGAAAACACAGAAACACATTAGGTGGCTGCCTTCTGGAGTCGTTGCTCACCGAGCTCTGTTGTGTCCCAGCTTTTGTAGCCCTCTCCTGATTAGCGTCAGCTGGGTCCGATCAGCCCGCGGTGATTGCGTGCAGGTGATTCTTCTCTGTTTCCAGGGCGACGCTGATAGGTGCCTGGGACACGTCTCACACTATCTATCTATCTATCTATCTATCTATCTATCTATCTATCTATCTATCTATCTATCTATCTATCTATCTATCTATCTATCTATCTATCTATCTTTTAATAGATAATTATAAAGATAATTATAATAATTATAAACGATTAAGACATTTTTGGTATATTTTCAATAATTTCATTTTTTAATGATGCCTTTTCTCTCATCATTCTCATCATAGATGAGTCATTTTTTGTATCACATTTGTATTGCACTATGTATAACAGGTGTATTGTATTTTTAATAAAATCAGAGATCCTGACAAACAAACTAATAAACTATCTAACAAACAAATAAATGAATGAAAAAATAAAATAACATCATGCCAATGACCTTGATTTCTACAGTGAAACAAAATCTGCTCATTTATGTACAGTGAAGGTATGTAGTGACCAGAGATAAAGTAGATGATGACAGAATTTCAATTTCTGGTCTACTATCCCTTTGAATCTGCTAACAGTCAAGGAGAGTGCTAAGTCCCCTTTCAAAATGCTGACAGTGAATGAGTACGCCATTAAAGAGCAGCTCTAGGTTGAAGCTCAGAGAAATGTAAAAAAATGTGAGTTGGATCAGTGTGTGGCATTAAGACCAAGAACCTGCATTCTGATTAACTGTCGAGAGAGTGAGGTATGTTGCTGAATGCTGTTGATTTGACACACAGCTGTTAACCCTTACAAACGGCTGGCCCCTCTCTGTGTCACCACATTTAACATCAAGTTGATTAGGGCTCTTGCTGTTCATTTATATAATAAACCCCCATGCAACCAGCAGATGCCATAATCCTTCTCTCTCATTCATACAGTTCTTAGCTCATTTCACAACCCCAGGATACAGGATACAATAGTTCACACTCCAAAATAAATAAATATATAGTCATTATTTACTCATTCTCATGTCATTCTGAACCCTTCTTTCTCTCATGGAGCACAAAAGGCATTCAAGCTGTCAAGCTCCGGAATGAGCACCATAAAAGTAGTCCATGCTATTCATGAACTATATTTCAAGTCTTCTGAAACCATTCTAGAACATTGTGAGAGGAACAGACCTAAATGTTAGTTATATGCTAAAACTCTTGACATCTGCTCTAGCTCCCTTTTCCACCTTCATGACTAATGAAAAAAATAGCAATTCGTGAAATAATCATTATTTTGTGTCTGAGATTTTTCAATAAATCTGCTAAACCATTGTTCCGATGAATATTTGCAAAGCAAACTGACTACAGAGTGTGACGCAAGAGGAAAGCCACAGCTGAATCAATGATATTTGTAAATAAAATAAAACAAAGATATCCTCAGATGCCATGGTCGTTATTTACATTAATAATGTGACGTCAATTTGATCTCTGGCCAATTAATTAACAGCCGTTATTACTCTGATATCTGCCTGATGTCATTATGCAATGCTATCTCCTGACTAATTTGTACATATTTTACGAGGTAGCTAAGTTTTACGAATTCGTACGACCTCACTCGTACGATTTGTCTACACCACAGTGACTGGTAGGTTTAGGGGCAGGGTTAGGTGTAGGCCAATGTACAAATTCATAGGAATTGTGCAACTCGTAAAATACATACTATTTGGCAAAAGTCGTATGAATTTGTACGAGTGAGGTCGTACGAATTAACCACCTCGTAAAATATGTATGAATTGCCGTGAGATCGGGCTGGACAGTTCTGTAGGCATCTTGTTGGTTTAATGACAGATGTATGATGAAGCTACTAAGGTTTTAAGAAATAGCTATGACTAGCCAGTTAGCTCATTTCTTCATCATTGCATCATATTATAGTAGTTAAGCAGTGAGTCTTGTCTTTGTATGGGGAATAAAGACCTTGAATGATTCATGAATCAGACAAACAGCTCAAGTAATTGGAAGAAAGCACTTCAACATTTCAGTCTGATCACATGGTGTCAGAAGATTTGGAATAGGGAGAGCTTTAATATTTTTCAGATCTTTTTGTTAACTTTTTAAACATTTAAAGAAACATCACATCATAACTGTGTTTCAAACATTGCCACCTTGAGATTCTTTTATAATTTTTATTGTTTTATTTTTTATCATGAATAGATTGAGGACTACTAAGAAGGGTGATGTCTAACTTTAAAAATGAATGAGGGGGGGAGCAGTGAATGACGTCCCGGGTCGTTAAAGACTCAAGGTATGTGTTTAAGGGTTAAAGAATGTACAGCAGTTGATGGTAGCCGGATGCAGGCTGAGTCTCATGCTGAAAAGAGGGTTCTGCCTAAGCAATATGGAGCCTGGGGCTCATCACCTCAGCTCACACTACAGCAGACCACACATCTACGTGCTCAGTGGTGTGGAGCCGCTTGGTGAGAGCCAGAGAGCTTCTGTCGAGACAGGTCACCAGAATTGAATGCCGAGTGCCACTCCTAACCGTCCCGTGCTCTGATACGTCTTTTTATGGAGAGCTTATCTTCAGAGCTTCAGAGTAGCGGATGAAAAGCAAAGTGAATGGAAAAAAGAGAGAGTTTGAAGGAGAAATAAAAGCCTGGCATCAAAGTTTGACAAAGTCTGAACTTCTTGGATTGGCGGTTAAAATTCAGAGCAAGTAGGTTAGTGCTGTACACTGAGCACAGTTTATTCTAGCTGAAATATGAACCGCCGAGGAAGACTACATACTTTGCATGTGACACAGGCAACATCAATCATAACGGGCGTCTGTTTATTTGCCACCACTCTTGTCTTCTAGAATCTCATTTTGGTTTGAGATTTGGGGAAGAGTTCCCCAACGACAAATTGCTTTAGTTTTAGAGTCATCTTACAGGCTTCAGGTGACTGTACTACCACACAGTTATTGGCAAAACAAACAGAACACAATTTAAAAGTATTTTTGCATCCTATATTTATGCTTTACTACAACCAGAGATATTAGAAGTGGAAGAGTTGGACCACTCATGCATATGTGAATGAGAGAAAACACAATACTGCAACTGTAGTCTTACTTTACAAAGCCAATTGCCCGCAGGGCTGTGTGGCATTCAGAATTGAATTGAGAATGGCAATTAAATTATTGAATTTCAATAAACATTATATAGAATTATAATTCAAGCTTGAATATTAGAAAACAGAATTAAAGACATAAACAAGACATGTTACCATACTTTTAGAAAAAAACTAATATATATATATATATATATATATACACACACAGGTGCTGGTCATAAAATTAGAATATCATGAAAAAGTTGATTTATTTCAGTAATACCATTCAAAAAGTGAAACTTGTATATTAGATTAATTCATTACACACAGACTGATATATTTCAAATGTTTATTTTGATGATTATAACTGACAACTAATGAAAGTCCCAAATTCAGTATCTCAGAAAATTAGAATATCAATTAAGACCAATGCAAAAAAAATGATTTTTATAAATGTTAGCCAACTGAAAAGTATGAACATGAAAAGTATGAGCATGTACAGCACTCAATATTTAGTTGGGGCTCCTTTGGCCTGGATTACTGCAGCAATGCGGCGTGGCATGGAGTCGATCAGTCTGTGGCACTGCTCAGGTGTTATGAGAGCCCATGTTGCTCTGATAGTGGCCTTCAGCTCTTCTGAATTGTTGGGTCTGGCGTATTGCATCTTCCTCTTCACAATACTCCATAGGTTTTCTATGGGGTTAAGGTCAGGCGTGTTTGCTGGCCAATCAAGAACAGGGATACCATGGTCCTTAAACCAGGTACTGGTAGCTTTGGCAGTGTGTGCAGGTGCCAAGTCCTGTTGGAAAATTAAATTTGCATCTCCATAAAGTTGGTCAGCAGCAGGAAGCATGAAGTGCTCTAAAACTTCCTGGTAGACGGCTGCGTTGACCTTGGACCTCAGAAAACACAATGGACCAACACCAGCAGATGACATGGCACCCCAAACCATCAATGACTGTGGAAACTTTACACTGGACCTCAAGCAACGTGGATTATGTGCCTCTCCTCTCTTCCTCCACACTCTGGGACCTTGATTTCCAAAGGAAATGCAAAATTTACTTTCATCAGAGAACATAACTTTGGACCACTCAGCAGCAGTCCAGTCAAGACGCTTCTGACGCCGTCTCTTGTTCAAGAGTGGCTTGACACAAGGAATGCGACAGCTGAAACCCATGTCTTGCATACGTCTGTGCGTGGTGGTTCTTGAAGCACTGACTCCAGCTGCAGTCCACTCTTTGTGAATCTCCCCCACATTTTTGAATGGGTTTTGTTTCACAATCCTCTCCAGGGTGCGGTTATCCCTATTGCTTGTACACTTTTTTCTACCACATCTTGTTCTTCCCTTCTCCCCTCTATTAATTTACTTGGACACAGAGCTCTGTGAACAGCCAGCCTCTTTAGCAATGACCTTTTGTGTCTTGCCCTCCTTGTGCAAGGTGTCAATGGTCGTCTTTTGGACAACTGTCAAGTCAGCAGTCTTCCCCATGATTGTGTAGCCTACAGAACTAGACTGAGAGACCATTTAAAGGCTTTTGCAGGTGTTTTGAGTTAATTAGCTGATTAGAGTGGGGCACCAGGTGTCTTCAATATTGAACATTTTTACAATATTCAAATTTTCTGGAATACTGAATTTGGGACTTTCATTAGTTGTCAGTTATAATCATCAAAATTAAAGGAAATAAACATTTGAAATATATCAGTCTGTGTGTAATTAATGAATCTAATATACAAGTTTCACTTTTTGAATGGTATTACTGAAATAAATCAACTTTTTCATGATATTCTAATTTTATGACCAGCACCTGTATATATATGGTAAAATATCCATAGTTTTAGAAGAAGAAAAAGAACATACAAAATATTGCTTAACCCCCCCTTTGAATAATTATAGGCATTACAAACTGTGGAACAGTACACTTCTTTGGGTGGCACACTGAACCTGCAACTGATATTTCAAGAATCTCATTAAACCCATTAAAAATGTTTCCAGTTATTGTAATTTTTCAGGTTGCAATAGTCAAATTAAATGTTGTTTTTGACATCATTCATACTGTTATATTATACTTTTTTTTCTTCATATTTGATGCAATTCAGATTCTCCTTTCCTCTGTATGCCTAAAATATATTTTAGTATTAAATTAAGAATTTATTGGTATTAACAAAACCAAGAGCAAATGGGAAACAATCGTTCTTAATTCATTTTTAAAGGGGTGGTTGATTACGATTTCAATTTTTTACCATTAGTTAGTTCCTCTGTTCCTCGCGTCCTGCTCTGCATCTTTCTCATCTCTCTCTCTCTCCAACAATGAACATTTATACACTTATTTTCACATAGCTATGAGAAGCGTTATACATGTAACCAATAACCAATCCCGTATTTCTGAGGGAGGGGCTTCATAAAAGCAGGAAATGATCAGTGCGTTTATCAGAGAAGGGACAGAGCGGTGTGGAATAAAGGTAAATAATGTGAAAGATAATGCATTATTTAAAAAAAAATAAAGCATTAACACATGTTAGACTGCACCCCATAAACACAATCAAGCCTAGAAAAAAAAAAAAAAAGTCAACCACCCCAGGCTGATTATGCAAGACATCAAGGATTTCAGATTAAACGTCAGTTTTGATATTTCGAGTTACAAAGAGTTTATTTGTAATAGTTTGGTGCAATTAAAAAGTTACAATTTGTAGCTTTTTTATTTGTAACAAAAAGTTTATTTGTAACAGTTTGTGTTGATCAGGGGAGACTAGCATCACAATCATATTTACATTTATATGTTTATTTGTAAGTTTTGTGTGAATTTGGGGTGGCTAGAGTTTTTTTAGGCCCCCGTTCTTTGTATTGCATCTTTATAAATACCTCTTCCTGTAATTCCAATTCAAAGTTATTTATTGACATCAGTGGTTCCATAAAGAGCACCATTTAGGAACCTGTACTTTATAGAGTAATTCAACTCAAATTCCAACTTATGAATTGAAAGGCAGCCAATTCTCTTTTTTAAATTAAATAATTATTGATCGATTTTTGCACGATTTAAACACAATTTAAAACCATTAGTGTCAGATTTATTCCTGATTTAAAATATAACATTATAATGTAATCCTGACCAACAGTTTTAGAGATGTGAGGCTTTTCCCATTCAGGAGCTGCTCTTGCATGACAGCATATAGCCACCTAGGGGTGTTACCAATATAAACGCTGAGTGACTTGGTTCTTAAGTGATACTGGTTGTTATGTAAGAGATATGTTAGGGCCTACTAACACCAGGAAGACTTGGCTAGGATTCACAGCCATTTACATCAACCCAGTTCATCGGTTTTAGGTGATCCGGATCACTTTGAGCTGACACATCAGTGCAGAGGCAAGTGAGTGTAACCGATCACACTGGATAACTTCCAGCTCAATGACATTAAGCTGACCTTCCTTGAAAGACCACAGACTTGGCTTTCACCCCAGTGCTTTTGCTCATTTTTATTTTTCAAACGTTTGCCACTGGTCATATAGTAAGTGTGTTTCGCTTGGCAACAGACTTGCTATTTGTTCAAAGGTTTGCTTATCTTTAACATTAATTTAAAGTGAGCAATAAGCCTTTTAAACATCATTATACTTGAAATCTGACTAAAGCAGAACTTGTGAACACTGTTTGACAAAATGCCCTTTCTGACACATACATGACAGATTTGTAAAAAGCTGTGACAGAGTGATTCTAACATTAATTTCAACATCTGTTTCCCTTCCTTGATTTAGTCTTTCTTTTTTTCCTGTCATTCCACAGGGATTTAGTGTCATGAATCCTGGAATAAATAACAACCAAGCAAAAAGAAATAAATATGCTTCTCTCTGACTGAACTTAAATCCAAGTAGCTAAATTAGCTCTATTTTGTGCTTAGCTCTCCAGCACGAATAAATGACATGCCGGATCCTCAGGCTCCAAGACAGGATCAGTTTGCATTTAAAATGTTGCATTAAGTTGTCAAGGTTTAGGGGCAGCAAATGCTTTTGTGCATTTCATATAGACCTGCAAAACAGCATTTTGTTTATACCTCAAAGGCAATAGAGATAAGAAATCTAGGTGTGGATTATCATAACGATTTGGTACAGAAAATATATTTTTGTTAATATGAGATATGCAATTCCTAGGTATTACACTCAAATCCCAGAATACTAAGATGAAACAGTAGGGTTTAAAGTGGTTAAAACAAACACGTGAATAGGAAAATATACTTATGTGCCTTCAGACTGAGGATTAGGCCTTTAGCTTTGGCATATTCTTTTTGACAGGAGGTAAAGTATTACGATTTCACCCCAAAAAATTCATCATTTATCATCATTTGATCACCCCCCAAACCAATGACATTTGACTCTGCTCCTTGCACAAAAGTTATTGTACACCTTCAGAAGACTTGCTATATATCCCATTTGAGATACTTTTGCATCATTTTGGATTTTGCATGCCCCTTTTGCAAATTCTGTTATCATTTGATCACTCCCACGGTATTATGTGGAACATAATATTTTTAACAATATCAAAGTCACTCTTTTTTATATAATGAAGTAAAAAGAAGTGAGCAGTCATGCTCCAAATAACCAGAACTCAATAAAGTATCATAGTGTCACATCAAGTGTCACAAAATGACTTACAACCTTTATAAAATCTACCATAGCTCTCTTTGGCAACTTTATAAAAGATGTCTGACTATTGAGTTAATCATTTGAGTCTTATAATTTCAAAGCTTCAGTTGGTTCAGATCACAAAACTGGTTTTAATGATTCGTTCATGAATTACACTGATCTGGTTCTCAAATTCAACTCACCGATTCAATCATCCAGTCCAACAGTATATTTAAAATAAATGACTAAATTTTCACTCATCTACTTGCATAATTGTACAACTTCAGAAGCACTGTTATATAGACCATGAGTCATGTAGACCAAACATTCTGTCATTATTTGATCACTCCCATGATCCACTAATAAAAAAAGCTCCATAAGGTATCATAAAGTGCCATAAAATTGTCAATATGTCCATATATATATATATATATATATATATATACACAGTATATATATATATATATATATATACACACAGTATATATATATATATATATATATATATATATATATATATATATATATATATATATATATATGCGTTCCTATATTGGTTCCTTCATGAATGTAGAGAAGTAATGATGTTTGATTTTAAACAATTCATTATTTTGAGTGATTTCAAAGAATCAGTTGATTCAGATCAAAACTGGTCTGAATGATTTGTTCATAAATTGCTCTGGTTCTTGAATTCAACTTGAGATTCAGCAATAACTCAATAGTCATTGCCAGACACAGTTATTGTGCAACTTAAGAAGACTTCTTATCTATCCCGTTGAGTCAAAATCATTCAAATAATTCCCCCCTTTCATTATATGGGAAAATTGACCAAGGATATTCTTTAAAAAAATTTTTTTTTTGTGTTCCATGGAAGAAAAAAGGTAATTACTTGACAACAGAATTAAAACACTGCTGTGAACTATTTCTTTAATAGCCACGATTGTTCATCCAAACAGCTTTGGACTGGCTGATGGACCCAGTGGACAGAGCCGAGTCCAGTCTTTGGCAGGCTGCGAAGAGGAGGACCGCGGCTAATGAGTAAAGGAAATAGCTCTTCAAGAGCTGGCAGCCTGACAGCTTCTTTGATCTACACATTTGCACTCATAGGTGGCCGCTTGATGGCTCTCTCCTGCCCACTGAGCAAAAGCCAGGTACTCGAGGGTCTATCACAGGCTTCAAGTTGAAGGGTCTGCACCATCACTCATGAGTAAGCACTTCAGGACAGGATTAGGAGGGGAGATGAAGAGGTCTTCACGTGTTCGGCCCATTGGAGCTCTGCTACAGCTTGCAATAAATGTGGGTCAGGACGTGGACAACCGAGGGCCCCACGTTGGAGATGCGCTTGGCTTGCCTTGAGTGGTGATGAAGCGGGCCGCTAGTCATCCATCTCCCCCGGCTTTACTGCTTTAGTATTGAGCAGGGCTCAATCAGACGGCTGATGAATGTCAGCCGCCTGCTGGAGAAGCAATAAAAAACAAACAAACAGATGGGAGAAGCAAAATTAATGGCGGCAGCGGAGCAGGGAGGCTACCTTGCGCTCTTACTCTGATTAAACAGAGACCATCACAGGGGAAGGGGCCTTTAGAGATTGATTGTATTGACTTTATTGCCTTTGCTGGAAAAAGACGTGGTGGCAACCATTTTCCCCCAATCACGCTCTTTATGTGTGTCCCCTGGGCCGAGGGGAGACACTTCTCCATTTGCCAGGCCATTCTGTCAGAAAGAATGAGCGAGGCCCCATAGAACTTCCAGCCGCTGTGTCAACAAGGATGAGTCCTCAGGCCAGGTTGTGAAAAAGCTTTCAAAATCAAATGCTTTAAAAGAATGCTTTAAGAAGGCCTTTGTGGTGCTAAGGAGCAAACAAAATCTCCCAGGACAGCGGAGGTGAAAAGAAAGGCGGTCATTTCTGGTAAGCAGCATGAGTGCTGCAAAAGCAAGAGAAGAATGCTGAAATTTGGTCGTCAAACTCAATTACCGCTCATTGTAGTACTGAATGACTTTTTATTAGGAACAACTATAACAATCCCTATCCCTAGCAGTCCAGCAAGTGGGATGTTTGAGTGTCCATGAAATGCTTGGTGAACATTACTTGTGTGACATACTGCATTTGAAATTCTAAAGTGCACAGTCGGTGGAAACTTTGCTATCCCATGAGGCCACAGGAGATGATGAGGAGGCGGCAAAAAAAAAAAAAAAAACCCTGAATAACAATAATAATAAAAAGCAAAGAAGGCTCTAAAATACTATATTTCATTTTATACTACATACCTGCATAAACTGTAATTTTTCAATCATTTCACCATACATATGCATTATTCATTAAGTGCTTGCTTGGTTTGAAAAAAAACTAATACTTCACACTTCACCGTCATGCATAGACTGTCAAGTACATGGAGTGATGAGGATTTTCAGTTGTTCTCCAGGAGTCAAACAAGGTGGGAAATCTAGGAATGGATGTTTGTCAGAACACACATGATAGGCAATCTCAATATGATGTATTTTAGGGATAAACACTGGCTTTCATGCATTTGAACATAATTATAGTTCTGAGTATATGATTACAATTATGGATGTGACAAAGTACTTGGTTGGCATTTACTGTGATCAAGCTTGGCAGTTACTCTGAGAGGAAGAGGGAAAACCCATAAATTATGTACCCCGGAAATAGGAAGGCCTGAAAATGATTCCCTTCACTGAAAAAAAAAAGAAACTGCATGTATAACAATAGGAAATATGCTTTCTTATGTACCAATTCAGCATCTGCTTGAAATACCAAACGAAAAAGAGAAAACAATCAAAAAGACAAAAAGTTATTTTTTTTTGTGAATTTCAGAAAATGGTAGCTTTGAGATACTGAAAAAAAATCACAATCAGTAACAGTAACCATCAGTATTTTTCCACAATAACAGAGTTGTCAGAGCATCATTCAGCAGAGATATTTTTGTGGCTTAGTGCTCTGAACAACATACAAAAGTACATATTTTGTATTGACTTTTCACTCTGTAGCTAATAACAGCAGGTTTTATCAAATAAATTGTCGAATAATGTAACCAAATGAATGTGTTGCATCAAATATTGTGACTGAGAACATATCATTGCTAAAAAATTCAGCACAATACAAAAGCAAGTCAGGCAGTGATCGCAGTGTGAGTAATTGCCACATTGTAACAGCTTGACTGTGTGGTACGTCTAAAAACTGCTGGCATTTACCATTCCTACGTGAATCACTCCTGAAAGAGGGAGAGAAAATGGCTCTGCAAGTATTTGCTTGCACATTGGAACATTAATAAAGTTTTCTCATCACTATCTTTCCTGCCCAATGAAAATAAGAATAAAAATGTTGCATTCTGCAGCGCAGTTTTGCAATAAGACAATCATGCCAGCCTCATCGCATAATAATAAGCCAGACTGCTTTATTGAGCTTTTCTATGCTTTGAATCTAAGCAAGTGATATCTTTCATCTCACAGTGGCCCAAAGCAATGCATACATAACTCAGCAACTGGGACAATTTCAAATGCTTCAATGATATTTGCTTCGTGATATTGGTTTGAGATGGACAGACCCATCTATGCCCACAGAGACTGTGTCCCACTGCCGCCACCGTCTAACCAACCATTTGATCTTGTGATAGGCCTTAACATCAGCCATGAATATGGCAGAGATACAGGGCTTGACCTGGTGTGGCAGTACATCTTTACACAGAATTTAGAGGCACAGATCAACCTTAGTGTACGCCGCTGCATAGGCTATGCTTACAGGTCCAGTATTTGCATATAGCGGAAGCAAACATACCTATACAGTATATACAATTTACTTCAGTTTCCCGCTGAAATGACCCACAGTAGCAGTAAAACTCCAACAACCTTTATTTATCTTCACACAAATTATGATTAAAGGTGAAAAATATTGATTGAAAAGACTTCCACAAAGTTCCTTTGACAATACTGTATTATGTGCTTGGATTACTTTTACCACAGTGCATGATTTGTAAATCTAAGTTTTTTTTTTATTTCATCACATAACCAGCTGAATGCATTTTTTGACATGATAAACTTGCTCAGTAGCTCACCTGGTACAGCACTGCACTTGCGATGAGGACCGTTTAATGAACTGCTGTGAAGCATGAGTCCATAATAAAATGTTGCCAGATTCATCTGTTAAAGTGAACATGCTTTTAGCTCCACTGCTATGCAAGTAGCAACACAATATCAGTTTACCAAAATGTTGGCACAGGCATGTTTTTCCAATGAGCCTTTGGTTGTGTAATATTGGATGCTATAATCAGTAGTCACCCTTGCATTGTCAGCTGTGGTGTAGCATAATCACAGGAGAGAATTAGTCTTGCCTGAAAACTACCAAGTAATCCGAATTGTGCATCATATACAATTTATTTTAGATACTTAATTCATGCAAACAGATGCTAGGCTGAAAGTTAAATAGCTTATTTGTGATACATTTGCATGTAAAACATGTGACACGTGATCCTCACAAAGCCCTTGTTGCAGCATATTTTGCCATTATAAATTCTTTAAATATTATAGAATATCAATATAATTAATTTTAACTATAAAAAATAAATAATAATCATAATAATAATAATAAAAACTTCCTTTGTTCAGATGGTCTCACAAATAGAATATGAATATTAAAAAAAAATCTAATAGCTTGTGTAACAATAATAATGAAATAATGATGAAAATTCTGAAATAATAATAATAATAATGATTTTATAGTTGAAAAAAATGTTCAGGCAACTTATGACACAAATGTCAAAGAGCTGGGGGAGCAAGATATGTGATGCCCCTCTAAAGGTTGTAAAGTGAAATATGTCCTGGTGATTCAAGCTAGAATTTTGGCCTATGTAAAACAGTGAAGTGAAGTGACATACTGCCAAGTATGGTGACCCATACTCGGAATTCGTGCTCTGCATTTAACCCATCCAACGTGCACACACACAGCAGTGAACACACACACTGTGAACACACACCCGGAGCAGTGGGCAGGCATTTATGCTGCAGCGCCCGGGGAGCAGTTGGGGGTTCGGTGCCTTGCTCAAGGGCACCTCAGTCGTGGTATTGAGGGTGGAGAGAGCGCTGGACATTCACTCCCCCCACCTACAATCCCTGCCGGCCCGAGACTCGAACCCGCAACCTTTGGATTACGAGTCCGACTCTCTAACCATTAGGCCACGACTTCCCCATCATAGGGAATGGTATGAAAGTAATGATAATAATTCCATAATCATTCATTCTCAACTCATTCAAGGATGCAGTTTTAGACCATTAAATGTTAACTTTATTGCGTGAACTGCCTGATCTGCTGAAATGTGCTGAATAGCAGCACATCATTGTCAAGAACTGAAGTGTGAACATTGGCATTGCACCTATTGAAATTCTGGGTACGTTTTAG
Organism: Barbus barbus; assembly: GCF_936440315.1. Lineage (NCBI taxonomy): Eukaryota > Metazoa > Chordata > Actinopteri > Cypriniformes > Cyprinidae > Barbus > Barbus barbus. The sequence goes on along the minus strand of NC_136748.1, from coordinate 7,786,767 downwards.
CCATTTTTTAAAAAGTAACCCTACTGTTTGAATTCACATTCTTTAATGCACACAATTGTATTATTAAAACTATGTTTAGACAACGATCAGTGGGCAAGCCTGGATAAGCTTAACGTCAACCCTGCAAAGATGTCATGGTTGGTTACAGGTTCCAGTTATTAAATCCAGCACATGCATAAGGCGTTCTGCATATTGATCCAACACTAGGTCTTCCAAAGAGCAGAACGATTAGAATAAACAGCAGAGGTTTAATCTGAAGGCACCCATCAAGGTGGGTCAATAGCTCCTCAGGGAATGGAGCTGCCGTCAGGTCTCCTGACAGCCAGGGATTTGAGAGAACGACCTGCATGATGAATGAGAGGGAGAAATGTAGGCTAGCGAAGGTGAGATCCGTAGACACGTATCCGTTCTTGCTCAAAAGAAAACGAGACACAACATGCTGCACAATAGCTCAAGTATCTGCCAATTGTGAAAGCAGCGGGATGGCAAATAACAGAAGGGGGATATTTAGATATTAATATATTTAGATTGGGAGATATGATTCATCTGCAATTATGCCAGCAAACCTCCTTTGTTGTTCTACTGGAGCTTAATTACAATAGATTCAATCACAAAGGGCATGACAAAGATAATGTCAATTTAATGTGATAAAAAAATAAATAAATAATGGACTAACATGATCACAATTAACTGTGCAGATAATAGACACAGAGAAACAATATTACTTATTAAAAAACCTATTAGGTGCTTATATTTAAAACGAATATCATCGTTTAAAAAGATGCGTAGGCAACTTATGGCCAAATGCCAAAAAGCCTGAACATCAAGATATATGTGTGGCCGCTCCATGGAGTTTACAAGGGCTTGGAAAGCACTTATAAAATGTGTGCAGGCAATTCCGGGCAAAACATTTCCAGACAACTGTTGTGCTGTGCACTCATGTGACAATTACATCCCGACTGCCTGCCATTACGGGGCTAATAATGTCCAAGGTCCCTTATGGCTCATGTCTAATGTAAAATATTACTTGTGGGGGCATTAAAAAACATTCTTGCCCATTTTCTCAGGAGTTACATAAATTACCTGCCATATGCAATAAGCCAATCAGTGCTAAGAGGTCATAAACTGGCTCTAGAGGCACATTATGCTTGTCCATACCACTCCTCCAATCTCCATCTTCCAAAGTAACTTATACAGAAGCGCTACGTCTGGCATAAATATTACCTTTTTTGTACGTTTGCCATTGCATCTGGACACGAGCGGCACGTACACTCAGATATATATGCACCTCCTCTCTCCTGACCTGACACATAATCATTATCTCTGATGTGAGAACTGTATTTATTAGGTAAGGTTATGACCTTTGCTTTCTCTCAGCCTCCTTACAGTGTTGCAGCACTGAAACTCATTAAGATCCACCTAAACTCTATTCTACACAGCTATTTCTTATGTTTTAATCATTATAAATAACACTCAAATGCATATACTGAGACACGAGTGCTTATTATATGCACTCATAAAAAGCTGTGGCTTATGCTCTCTTTTAATTATCATTATAATCTTAAAATTGATTTTCAGGCTGTGTGTTGCTTGGCAGCAGGCAAAACTTGATATTTTGGCTTCTTTTTTAACTATTTTTGTAGCAGAGAAAAACATACAATCTAGACAAATTTAGTCTCAGATATAAGTTACTCAATATTACCCACTTGTTTATTTTATTCAGTACAGCAAGATGATTGTGAATGTGATATTGCAAAGCATCTATATAACCCCTATTCACAACTGAACAACAGCAACTAACCCAGTGTTAGCCAAGTATTGTCTTATAGGAAGTTTAAGAAAGTGGTACTTTAAGCTTGTATTGCTCCAATGATACTGGAATAGTTTATTTATTTTTAAGCCATTTGCAAATGCAATTCCTACTGCATATTATATTCTGTCTTCCATGTACTTTTATTTGTTTCTCCATATTTTATTATGTTGAGAAGAAAAGAATATTGTATATATAAAAATTATTTAATTATATAATCATGCTAATTTTACAAATGCATGCAAATAAAAGTAGGTACCTTTAAAGTCTTAAAAATGACAAGCAAAGTGTTTAACCATACTTCAGTTTTTGACATCTTGGAAATGGGAATAAGTTGAAAGTAGTCCATATAACTGATCATATAAATGATTAAAAGAAAACGTATATAGTATACATATGCATACAGTACATATACATATATACATACATTTCTGAAGACATGAAATATAGTGCCAGTTGCATGGACTACATTCATTATCTTATCTCACCCATCCATTCCAGGGTTTAGAGTCAAGTTGATGAGTTTAATCAGGTGTGTTTGATTAGGAAGTGTTGGAAAATGTGAACTTTTGATGTGCCTCCAGGAACAGTGTTGAAAACGGTTAGCAAATGTGAACAAACCACTGTTAATGTTGGTGTTTTATTTGTGACAGTATGGCTTCCTTTTTATTTATTTATTTTTTCCCTTTCAAAATTCTTCCAAAAAAAATCCATTATGAGATAAATTGAACAGTTATTCCCCAGAGTCCTAATTAATTCATCCAATGTACCAAAGAAATATGTGCTAAACCATCAAAACATCATTTTGTGAAAATAAACAAATAAATACATACATGCATACATACATACAAAGATGTGTCATGTATACATGACCACAAAAATAAATAAATAAATCCCACTCTCCCAAGATCCATCGCAACCTCAGGCAGAGGAAAAGTAGAACAATTATTGTGGTTGCCCCTTGACTATTCTTGTGTTCATTGCATAAATATCTGTTTTAGCTGGCAGGCGGGGATGTTGGCTGTGTGCCGCTAATGTTCCAGTATGACGTCGACTGCGCAGTGTGATTTTAATATTTTAATAGCTGTGGGGTGCCAGGGCCTCTGTTTCCCAGCGTTAACGTAAGACTGGGACTGTTTGGTCATTATGAAAGTCATTATTGCACCTGTTTGTTAGCTAGAAAGTGTCTGCTGACTGTGTTTAAAGCTAAGCTGGCCGTAGCATCTTTCTGATCACCTCTCTGTTGCTTTTTGCTATGCATTATTCACAGCAGGTGATCATAGCACGTTCACGCTGTGGAAGAGGAAGTTGAGTAGCTGCATTGTGATAAATAGTCCTTTTGTCCTTTCTGAACCCCCTTGAACCTTGAGAAATTAGTTGGATTCTGTGGTGTCTTTCAGAAGTATACAGAGTTGCTATGAACTAAGTGTGGCAGAATCAATACTTGGTTTTGTATGCTAATTATAAAGGTTTTTTTTTTTATTTTATTTTTTATTGCTCTTGAGTTCTGTTTGGCAACTGTTCTTTGTTTGACCATGTGCTAGCGTATGCCAAAATCGTGTATTTCATATTTTTTCTTATCAACATCCTTACAATTATTCTCAGTTGTCCCTTGCAAGCTAAAAAGCGTAAAAACACATCCTTGAAGTTTTTCTTCTTTCTTTCTTTCTTTCTTTCTTTCTTTCTTTCTTTCTTTCTTTCTTTCTTTCTTTCTTTCTTTCTTTCTCTCTCTCCATCCCAGATTCCACAAGTATTGAAAACATTTAATGACAAAACTGTTAGAAGACAAATCAAACCCATCTGCGTTAGATTTACTTTAGCTTGTGCATCGATCATTAGAATGACCTTCTTTCTCTCATGAATAATATGCTGCTTCTTCTGTGAATAAGTTCAAGGATGTCAGCTGTTGTGTTCTGCTCCATCCATGTCCTTTTTAGCTTCTTTTTCCTGTGTAAGGGAATGTGTGACCCACTTGAGGCTGGATAGCCATTCATTCTGTTCAGCACAGTAAATACAGTCCAAATGAAATCCAAATGGACCCTATTTTCTTACATACATGTTCCTGGTGGGTCAATTACATTTTGCTTGATTGTTTTGTCCTTATCTATTCATTTATTCTAAAATAAATTAAAAATACAATTCATGTGTGCAGTGACTTGCATACGCTTGATTTTTTTTTATGATACAACTGTCCTGATAGTGTGATGAAGAGAGAGAGAGAGAGAGAAAAGAAATCAACAACACATAAGCATCAACAATACACACACGAACACACACACACACACACATACATATGAGGGGCCATACAAGCCATAATTCATTCTGGTGCTCACACACATACATTCTCCTTTCACACACATACATTTCTACTCTCACACACATACATTCTCCTTTCACACGTATACACTCTCCATTCACATACATACATTCCTACTCTCACACACTCTGTCAGGGTTGGGTGCAGGGATAGAGCAAGGACTCAAATGCAGGAGGAGAATTTGGGCTTAATAATAAAATAAAATAAACAACAAAAACTACCCCGTAGGGGAAAACAGACTGGCAGGACAAGGCTGGGCAAGGCAGGACAGGACAGGACAGGACAGGACTTCACACTGGGTAAAGACGACGACGAACTGGCACAGGACTGCAAACACAAGGAGATTATAAAGGGAGCAAATGAGGAGGGTAATGAGTAAACACAGGTGGGGCAAATTAACCAATAATTAGGAAACAAGGTGGGTGGGGTCAAGACAATTGACATGAGTACATGGCACATAGAACCAAACAAGACAAGCCATGTGCTCACACAAAACAAAAACACAAGCACATGGCCAGCAAATCAAATCACTAGCCATGTGCAAAACAGGACACGAACACGCAGCTAATAAGAAGACTCATAAGCCGCGTGTTCACAAAAAGCAAACATGAAAGCACGCAGCCAGTGAAAAAACACCAGCTGCGTGCAACACGGAGCAAAACAAAACGAGAAAGCACGCGGCCAAAACCGAACCGCATTCCGAACAAAACACACACACACACAGAGGAGCACACGGCCCGAGCGAACTCAAAATCACACGCTCCCCAGCAAGAACAAACCTGGAGCGTGAGTATCCGAACCCCGACACCCCACCTGGCGTCCCTAATGAGAACACCAAAAAAAAGACAGGGACATGACAAAAGACAAGACTAGTACAAACCTGAGAACACAAGACAGACAGGGGTCAAAACACAGAGACAAGGAAGGGTGGGAGGGAGGGAAGCCAAGCCAGTGCCAGTAACTAAGCCCAGGGAGTCTTTTGAAGGGTCCAGGGTGGGACGGGAGGGTTGAGCCAGGGAGGCTCCAACAGTTCAGGAGTCCTGGCTGAGGGCCAAGGTGGAGCTGGAGGGACGGACCAGACGGGCTCTAGCGCCTCTGAAACCCCGGCAGGAGGCCAGAGGGGGACCAGCAGCTTGACCGGCAACAAGGGCGGCCCCAGCAGGACAGGACACAAGGGTGGAGCCGTCAGAGCAAGGAGCTTGGGCGGCGCCGGCTTCAGGGCAAGGAGCTTGGGTGGGGGCGGCATCAGGGCAAGGAGCATGGGTGGAGCCGGCAGAGCAAGCAGCCTGGGTGGAGGCGGCAGGGCAAGCGGCTTGGGTGGAGCTGGCAGGGCAAGCGGCATGGGTGGAGCTGGCAGGGCAAGCAGCTTGGGTGGAGCCAGCAGGGCAAGCAGCTTGGGTGGCTCAGAGACGGCCTCCTGGCCAGCAGAGGGCTCTGGAACGGCCTGCTGGCCTTGAAGGGTGGATGAAGACTTTCTCCTGTTCCTCCTCCTCCTCCGTCTCCGAGAGTGGGACACTGCTGCATCCTCAGCCACCACTGGGGGAGCTGCAGCTACGACGGTCGATGCTGGGGGCTCTGCAGCTTCGTCAGCCACCGCTGGGGGGCGCTGCAGCTACGTCGGTCGACGCTGGGGGGCGCTGCAGCGTCGTCGGCCACCACTGGGGGTGCTGCAGCCTCGCCGTCCGCCACCTGAGGCACACCAGCCTCCCTAGCCGGGGAACGTGCCAGAAACGCCACAAAACCCCCAAATGTCAGGTGGTCCAGCCCCGTCATCCTCCACCAGTTGAGGGGCTGATCAAGGGCACTGTTGAAGAGATCCTTGAGGGCCGGATCATTAAATCCCAACCCCTCTGCAGCACCACTGAATTCCAGGGCAAACCTCCTGACATCCGTGCCCTTCTGACGGAGGGAGCTCAGGGCCTTAAACTGGAGGATGCGTTGGTAGAGGGGGCTGGAGAGAGTGGAGGGTGGTGGACGGCGCAAGCCCTTCCTCCGCTGAGTCCTCATAATGGCCAGTTCGTTCTGTCGTGGTTGGGTGCAGGGATAGAGCGAGGACTCAAATGCAGGAGGAAAATTTGGGCTTTATTAATAATAAATTAAAATAAACAACAAAAACTACCCCGTAGGGGAAAACAGACTGGCAAGGCAGGACAAGGCTGGGCAAGGCAGGACAGGACAGGACAGGACAGGACTTCACACCGGGTAAAGACGACGACGAACTGGCACAGGACTGCAAACACAAAGAGATTATAAAGGGAGCAAATGAGGAGGGTAATCAGTAAACACAGGTGGGGCAAATTAACCAATAATTAGGAAACAAGGTGGGTGGGGTCAAGACAAAGACAATTGACATGAGCACATGGCACATTGAACCAAACAAGACAAGCCATGTGCTCATATAAAAACAAAAACACAAGCACATGGCCAGCAAAACAAATCACTAGCCATGTGCAAAACAGGACACGAACACGCAGCTAATGAGAAGACTCATAAGCCGCGTGTTCACAAAAAACAAACATGAAAGCACGCAGTCAGTGAAAAAACACCAGCTGCGTGCAACACGGAGCAAAACAAAACGAGAAAGCACAACGAAAAACACACACACACACACACAGAGAGAGGAGCGCACGGTCCGAGCGAACTCGAAATCGCACGCTCCCCAGCAAGAACAAACCTGGAGCGTGAGTGAACAAGACAGGAGTGCCGGGATCCGAACACCACGCCCCAACATGAAACAGAGCACGCAGACAAGAGACACTCGAAGCCGCGCGCTCACCAGAAAACAAGACAAGAAGGGAGTGTCAGGGCTCCGTCACAAAAACATGAATAAACTAGACCTAAGTGACAGAACCCTGACACACACATTCTCCATTCTCATACATACATTTCTGCTTTCACACACATACATTTTATTTACACATACATACATTTCTACTCTTTTTCACACACATACATTCTCCATTCACATACATACATTTCTAACATTTTTTTTGGTATCAATTACTTCCTGTTTAAGTAGGAAGTCACTCTCAGGCCAGGAATTACATGTGCAGACTTGCTCAGCTCATCCTAACATTTTTTATATTTATCTCAATTTTAAAATATCGTTATGTAACCCACTTGTTCTACAGATATATGCTCAAAGGATGCACTGATCAGGATTTTTTCGTGACCAACTCCAATTGGCGATTTTTTATATTAAAATGGGTCGATTCCCATACTCGTTGCCTACTCGATATTTATTTATTTTCGTTTATTAAAGGTGCAATAGGAGATCTCGGAAAATGCTAACCGTCAAAAGCCACGCCCCCTGAACTCACATGCTCTCAAAGAGCAGAATACCAGAGACAACATTAAATTACTACAATAGACTACATCCACGGTTTCCAATTACAGTCCTCGCGCCCTCCCCGCACATTTCATATCTTATCACGTCCGACGGTTGCTCTAGTAGACCGTAAGTCATAAGTGCCCTGAAAAGTGGACATCGCCAGATATTCCGCCATGATTCCAGTTCAAAGCGAGCGTACCATACAAAGGGCATTAAAGTGTGCGAGACATGAATTTAAATTGTATTTATTTACAGAGGTATATTATGTCACACTTCACACTTCTCTAGTAAGTTTCATCTGTGTGTGAAGACGCTGCGCAGCGTAAATCCGTGAATGAATGTTCCGAAGTGAAATAAACTTCAACGGATTTTTCCTGCTCAAGGAGTAGGGAGCAATGAACACTGTGTAGGGAGCATGTCAATCGGAAACATAGTTCATGCACGGTAGCTCTCTTCTAACAAGCTGGTTATGTGAATCGGGTGTGTTAACTAAGAGAGACATGCAAAAGGACTGGAATTGGGAACCACTGGGCTACATCATGTGTCATTCACCAGTGAGAAAACTTTATAGTACAGTTAGTTACAGTACTAAAATACCAGGAAGGAAGATTGGGTTGTTGATGTTTGCCTGCTATTCTAGCTGTCTGCACAGCGTGCGTGAACGCGCTGAGGACGAATCCTGTCTGCGCGAACAGGTTGCTCAGAGGTATGAAAATACATATGTTGACAGGCAGGTAGGAAAGCCAATTAAAACGCTCGGACCGAGCATTTTGATTGGACAAACATTTCTTGATCCAACACCTTCCACATAATATATAAATACAGATAAATACATTTAGACCACTTCACTTAATGATTGCTATCAGGATGTGAAGAGACTTTCAACCAGCATAAAAAATGTTTCTGAAGACAATCACCTATTGCACCTTTAATTGTTTATTTAATTGTCAGAGATAAGAGCAAAAGAAAATGCCATCAAACCTTTTCTGAAGACAGTTCTCCTCAGAAATACATTCATAATAACCCCCATCCCAATTCAATATTTATGGTTCCCTTCCAGGAACTTCGAGCTACGTCCGAAGACGCTATGGGAACGCTATCAGCGTAACCGGCGCTCTGAATATTTTATACAACAGTCTAACGGATGGGCGAGGCGTCACGGGCGGGGTGACGTCACGACCAGGAAGTTATACAAGCACGTGCGGCGGAGCCGGCATCAGCTTTCTGTCATTCAGCAAGCGCTCTGTGTATTGTCAGTCTGATTCTTTGTCTTGTGAGTCTTATTTGGTGTTGTCTGTCTTGGAAAGCCAGGGAAAAATGCCTAAAGCTAAGGCAAAGACTAGGGGCGATCCCAGATCGCGTTTCAGGTTGTGTGTCAGTCCCTGCCCTCATTACATCACGAGTGGAGACACACACAGCCTGTGCGTGGTCTGTTTGGGTGCGGAGCATGCGGCATCAGCTCTCGAGGGAGCTGGTTGCCTGCACTGTGAGCGGCTCCCGCTGCGCACACTCCGCACCCGGAAGGCTCTCTTCGAGAAGGGAGCCTTCGCGAGCCTCCCACGCGGTGCTGGCCCCGCTGCTGCCGAGGCAGAGCGGCTGCTACACTCGTGGGGCTCGCAGGCTGATCTGGCTGGCGGGAGTGAGACGGGCATGTCTCTATCTCCTCCCGTATCCGCCAGATCTGGTGTCCCGTCTCTCGGGGAAGCGGTTACTTCCCCCCGAGATGAGGACTCAGCGCTTCGTCTATCTTCCTCCGAGGAGATTGATGTGACGAGCGTTGAAGAGGTTACGCCGCCTCTCTCGCCCCAATACGAGGAGCTTTTGGAGGTGGCAACTCGGGCAGTGGCCAAGCTTGACATCAGTTGGCCCCCCGAGAGAACAACTGTGCCGCGGTCCAGCCTGCTGGACGAGCGTTTCCTGCGCTCGCGGCCGCCACCTCCTCGCAGGAGCCTTCCGTTTTTCCCCGATCTCCACACCGAGGTGTCGAGATCGTGGGTGAAACCATATACATCCCGCCCTTTCATTCCCGCGTCAGATTACTACGGTAATGTACGGGAATTGGACGGGCGTGGATATAGGGCGATGCCCCGGATTGAGCAGACGCTGGCGGGCTATCTGTCTCCTTCCACAGCATCGTCCTTGAAGGCTCCTACCCTGCCCACCAGGCCTCTGCGCACCACATCATCCCTGGTGGGCAAGGGGTATGCGGCAGCAGGACAGGCTGGTGCGTGTCTGCACACGATGGCGGTGTTGCAGGCGTACCAGGCCGAACTGCTGAAGGATTTAGATGAGCTGGGGGATGTCAGAGCTGAGGATATCTCAGAGCTCAGGAGAACCGCCGATTTGGCTCTCCGCGCCACCAAGGAGTCGGCCCGTGCTATCGGCCGCTCCATGGCAGCTATGGTGGCAACGGAGAGGCATTTGTGGCTGACCCTGTCCGACATTAAGGAGAAGGACAGGGTCTGCCTCCTGGACGCCCCGCTTCAGCCTTCTGGCCTGTTCGGCGACGCCGTGGGTACCGTCGTCGACAGGATTCAGGAGGCCCGTAGGCAAGCGGAGGCGTTTCGGCGGTTCCTCCCCCGCCGCTCTCTAACTCTGGAGGCTGCTGGGCGGGAGCAGCCTCCTCCGCATACTAGTTCCTCGCACAGGGCTGCGCAGAAGGAGAGCGTCGCCTCTCGTGCTCCCCCGAGGCGGAGCCGAGGGCAGCGGCGCTCCGCGCCGGGGGCCTCAAAACCCAAGACAGACCTGAGGGATGTCGTGGCGGCCAAGAGGTCCGCGGCAAGGAAGTCCTGATGGGCAAGTCCCAGGACTTCGGAGGGTGACCCCTACTGGGGTGGAGCGACTCACACCGCAGCTCACGGTGACCGTCTCCCCTCGGTGCCCTCCGGGGATCTGTCTGCCAACCCTGCAGTTCCAGGGCACAGCAGGTCCCAGCGAGTACTATCCTCAGGTTCTACCGCCTGTGATCTCAGCGGGCCTGAGAGACTCGCCCCAGCCGCCAGACTACGCGTCCCCTGCCGGTACGCTCCAGCAAGACAGCGGTCTGGCCGCTTCTCTAACACCAGAGGTCAGTCTCGAGAGACTGATTCCCTTAGTAGATCGTTTGGCGGCCTGGCAACGGCTGCCGAACGTGTCTCTCTGGGTCCTGCGCACGGTAGAGGCTGGCTATTCCATCCAGTTCGATGGGCCGCCCCCGCGGTTCAACGGGGTCTGCGTGACTACGGTCCGCCCCGAGCAGGCTCTGGTCCTGGAACAGGAAGTCAACACTTTGCTGAAAAAGGAAGCCATAGAGTTGGTTCCACTTCACGAAGTGCACACCGGCTTCTACAGCCGGTACTTCATTGTTCCGAAGAGGGATGGAGGGCTCAGGCCCATACTGGACTTGCGTCTCTTGAACCTCTCAGTCAGACCGCTGAAGTTCAAGATGTTGACGGTCAAGCAGATCGTGTCCCAAATCAGGTCTGAGGACTGGTTTGTCACGATAGACCTCAAAGACGCCTATTTCCATGTGTCCATCATTCCCTCTCACAGGAAGTTCCTGAGGTTCGCTTTCGGGGGCAAAGCGTACCAGTATCGGGTTCTTCCCTTCGGCCTAGCACTCTCACCCCGCACTTTCACCAAGTGTGTGGATGCGGCACTGGTCCCGTTGCGACTGCAAGGCATCCGCATACTAAATTATATCGACGATTGGTTGATTCTTGCTCAATCAGAGCAGTTGGCAGTTCGGCATCGAGATGTCGTTCTTGCCCACATGAAAGATTTGGGGTTAAGACTAAACGCCAAGAAGAGTGTGCTTTCTCCAGCTCAGAGAACCACTTATCTAGGCGTGGTGTGGGATTCGACCACGATGCAGGCTCGTTTGACCCCTGCTCGGATCGAGTCGATCCTCACGGCAGTCAGGAGAGTGCGAGAAGGCCAGCCATTCACTGTCAAGCAGTTTCAGAGGCTGCTTGGGCTCATGGCAGCTGCGTCCAGCGTGATTCCTTCTGGCCTGCTGTACATGAGGCCCCTACAGTGGTGGCTCAAGACCAGGGGGGTCTCCCTGAGGGGAAACTCGCTCCGCGCTGTCAAGGTATCACGGCGCTGTATCCGTGCCTTAGACATGTGGAGGAAACCCTGGTTCTTGTCCCAGGGCCCGGCGCTGGGAGCTCCTTGTCGCCGCGTCTCGCTAGCGACGGACGCCTCCCTCACCGGTTGGGGTGCGGTCATGAGTGGCCACCCTTCCCGCGGTCTGTGGAGTGGTCGCCACCTGACGTGGCATATCAACTGGCTAGAGATCCTAGCTGTGTTCCGTGCTCTCAAGCACTTCCTCCCAGACTTGAGAGATCGCCACGTGCTGGTCCGCACCGACAGCACGGCAGTGGTCTCTTACATCAACCACCAAGGAGGTCTGCGGTCGCGCCCCTTGTACAAGCTGGCACACCAGATCCTTGTGTGGTCCCAGGGCAAGCTCCTATCATTGAGAGCTCTGCACATTCCTGGGTATCTCAACGTCGGAGCAGACGTCCTGTCGAGACAGGGGCCGAGGCCCGGGGAATGGATGCTTCACCCCCAGGTGGTGAAGCAGATTTGGAAGGTCTTTGGCCAAGCACAGGTGGACCTCTTTGCGACTCGAGAGTCTGCGCAATGTCCCCTTTGGTTCTCTCTAGCTCCTCCAGCGCCTCTGGGACTGGATGCTATGGTACAGACCTGGCCGAGGCTTCGTCTGTACGCCTTCCCCCCGATCGCTCTGCTCCCGGGAGTTTTGGCGAGAGTGCGCCGGGACGCGGTAAGCCTACTGTTAGTAGCGCCGTTCTGGCCGGGCCGAGTATGGTTCTCGGATCTGATTTCCCTCCTCGACGGCACCCCGTGGCCGGTACCGATCAGGAGCGATCTCCTCTCACAGGCCGGGGGCACCCTTGTGCACCCCCGCCCGGAGTGCTGGAGGCTGTGGGTGTGGCCCCTGAGGGGGCACAACTCATAGCTTCCGGTCTGTCAACCGAGGTTGTCGAGACCATCCTCCAATCCAGAGCTCCCTCTACGAGGAAACTGTACGCCTTGAAGTGGAAACTCTTCACTTCATGGTGCGGAGACCGCCAGCTCGACCCAGTCAACTGCCCGATCCGCGCAGTTCTGGAGTTCCTGCAGGCCCGCTTCTCCGCAGGGTTAACCCACTCCACTATTAAGGTCTACGTGGCAGCTATCTCGTCGTACCACGCCCTTATCAGTGGCCAGTCAGTGGGCAGACACCCCCTGGTTACACGTTTCCTCCGCGGTGCGCTGAGGCTGAGGCCGCCTGTACGGCCCCGTGTCCCCACGTGGGACCTGGCGGTGGTACTAGAGGCTATGGGCAGAGCACCCTTTGAGCCTCTCGGGGAGATAACTGATAGACTCCTCACGATCAAGACCGTCTTCCTGCTGGCTATCACCTCTCTGAGGAGGGTGAGTGACCTCCAGGCCCTATCTGTGGCCCCTTCGCATATCGACTTTGCGCCCGGTTCGGCGAAAGTCTTCCTCTACCCCCGTGCGGGGTACATACCGAAGGTTCTGACGGTCGTACCACAGCCGGTCGTACTCCAGGCCTTCTGTCCTCCTCCCTTCAGGGAGCCCGACCAGGAAAGGCACAACTGTGTGTGTCCAGTGCGAGCACTGGACGCATACATCCACAGAGCTGCCCTGTGGAGGAAGACGGACCAATTGCTCGTGTGCTTTGGTCCGCCTAAGAGGGGTCTTCCAGCTTCGAAGCCCACTCTTAGCAGGTGGATAGTGGATGCCATCAATCTGGCGTACGAGACCTCTGACCTTCCCCCGCCGCTGGGAGTCAGAGCGCACTCGACCCGAGGTGTGGCGGCCTCCAAGGCCTTCTGGGCAGGTGTCTCCATGCAAGACATCTGCAACGCTGCTGGGTGGTCCACGCCCCTGACATTCGCCAGGTTTTACAACCTCGACATCAGAGCCACTCCAGGCTCCTCCGTCCTTTCAGCCTGACACTAGGCAGGGACTTGTCAGTCTGGCGGCGTTGGTATTGCGTTCCCATAGCGTCTTCGGACGTAGCTCGAAGTTCCTGGAAGGGAACGTACCAGGTTACGTATGTAACCCAGGTTCCCTGAAGGGAACGAGAGCTACGTCCCGAGCCACACTTCCGCCGCACGTGCTTATATAACTTCCTGGTCGTGACGTCACCCCGCCCGTGACGCCTCGCCCATCCGTTAGACTGTTGTATAAAATATTCAGAGCGCCGGTTACGCTGATAGCGTTCCCATAGCGTCTTTGGACGTAGCTCTCGTTCCCTTCAGGGAACCTGGGTTACATACGTAACCTGGTACGTTTTCTTCCAGTATTTCAACAATGAATTTGTTCTCTGGTAGCCTACAGTATTTTATTTGCTTGCGTGACTATTCTCTCCTCTTCGTGTCTGTCTTCGGTGCATCTTTGTAATATCATGATGATCACTACGTTTGTGTTACCGAATGGTGTCCTGTCAGGAATAACCTTCCCGCGCTGTATATGGACTAGTAGTCTGCACTGGACGCCACAAAGCGACTATTGCAAATCATTTGAACTTTGTGTCAGTACGTCATGAATAGAATGATGCATCAGTTTTACTGTCGGGAATTTATCATGTTGTGCCACATCCCGTGTAGACAGCATCATTATAATAGGTTCTATATTGTATCATGCCAGGCCACTTGCGTCCGGTGTAGTAGACACGTGTCAGTTTAAATGCCGGAGATGCAGTGTTGCCAGATATTGCTACGAAAAACAAACAAAACTATCTAAAAAGTAATAAACCGCAATGAATCCAAATCTTGAGTAATGGAAATAATGTAAAAATATTGCTGACCCTAACCTGATTCTGCCACCTCCCACTTTATTCACTTCCTAAATTGTCACATAGTGGAAAAAATCCATAGACGCTTATAGTAAGTGTCTCTGGCAACACGGCTGAGGCTGCGCCTACCTGCCTTCCGTTTCCACTATACTCTCTCACACATACATATATTCTTCTCTTATATATACATATTTTCTTTAAACATACATGCATTTTCTTCTTACACACATTTATTTTTTATAATATTAAATGTATACTTTGAAAACATTTGCATAAGAGCAAAATGTATAAACTTGTGCGTAAAATATATGAATATGAGAGTTAAATATATGACAATATATGATCTTCAATCGAAAACAATGTATTACTATTTCTTAGAAAATAACATTTTCATGAGAAGTAGCCAACATGCAGAAACATGCTTAACCCTTAAAGACCTAGAACATTTTTGGGGCACCTGACACACCTGCACTTTTCATTGTTTTTTAAGACCTATTCTAGCAGTCAGCATCAAGTGCCATATAACATAATAAACAGGTGCAGTTTCAGTCTAGCTAATTTAAAGTCCCAATTTTCCTTTTGTTTTCTCTAAGAATGAATGAATTTCCAGAATTTTAAGAAAAACGCAAGCAACAATTGGGTGTTTTTTACTGTGTACTCAAACAGAAAGTTGTATCTGGGAGTTTTACACTTCCAAATAAAATGTTGTCTACATATAACATTCCCCAAGCAAGTTATAGCCATTTATTACAACAAAAAAAAATGTTAGAGGTGCTTTTCAGTGAAAAAAAAAAACATGTGTATTTAGTTTACTAACAATATGTCCAAAAAACATTTAGGGAGTAAAGAAAATTGAATCAGTGTTATATAATAAAACACAGTAAAACAGTAACTTTTTTTTCAGATAAACATATTTTCAATCTGAGTATGAACAACAACAAACACAAACCGTGCAGCTAATAGTGAAAACAATTGCACAAATTGTCTTCTGCAACAAAAATACAAACAGTGCAAATGATTCACCAACTACAGAAAATGAGTGAGAAATATACAGAGTGCAACAGAAAAAAATATTGAAAATGATAATTATTGTTTACATAATATGCATAATATAAATGGATCGATCCGCTGGCTGTACTCTGTGTAAGAATAGATTTTACCGGGACATTGCCTAGCGACGCGGAGACATAAATTCCAGTGCTTTATCTGATATATACCGCGGTTTCATCCTTGTTTTTGGTTTGTTTTATGTCAAAGTACTCAGTTGTGTGTTTTTCTGTGCTTTTTCAGAGAATTCTCTCATGCAAATGTGTTATTTTGTCTTTGTTTTCATGCACGCATGACAGACTTTACTCTCACTGTGTTTGTTCAAATTTCCAAAGAAAAAAATATATACATAAGAATAAATGGTGGTTCAAAAGACCAAAACCTATATTTATTGGTTGAGTATGGGACAGTTTGAACCGATCTGGGCATGGGGGTGGGACTAAGCGTCAACAATTGTTCCTGTTTGGCTCAGAGGAACGAAATACACTGGTTTCTTCTGACAAATCAATGTTGTCAAAATGTGTTGATGTAATCACGTACACTAGGGAGCCTCTGAATATCCAAATAAGACAAATTAGATATCTCCGTAAAGCGAAAATAATCTCCGCTTTACAACACTTTTTAAAGCATTCAGATAGTATTAGTTATTAAAAAGTTATTAAACATTTAAGAACAATAGTTATTTTTAGCTGCGGGCGGCTGTCTCAGTCTTTAAAGGTAAAATAAAAAAATAAAATAATGATATATTGTAAGTCTCTTAAAATATTAGATAATTTAACCTTTTTATGCCAAAGAAAAGACAAGTACATAAAAAGTGGGGGGAAATTATTGTCTTTATATATGGTTATTTCGAGTCATACACTTTTAGAGTCTATTTAAATGTTTCTTGAAACTGCTAAACCTGTTAAAGTTCATTTTTAAACTACCCTTTCATTAAAATTTGTTGATATGCCCCATGACTAAAATATTTTTATTTTTCATTTTTGATTGTGGTATATCACCTTTTAATTTATTTCGATATCTGTCACATGGTAAAACATTTGGCAAAAGCAAATGTCTTTTTTTGTCATATTGTCCCATTCATAAACATCTACACCTAATTAGGCAGTTTTTGCGCATTCAAATAATGTATACATTTTTTATCCTCTTAACTTTGATTTATGAGGCTATTTTGTGACCAGATTTACCTCATTGAGGAAGAAATGACCCTCCTACCGCCATCTATCTCATTATATTGACTGAGTCAGAACTAACTTGGACACATATAGAACACTATAAACCCAGCCTCTGGAAAACTAAGCTGCCATTACCTAACGTACTTACTCAAATAGGAAGTTCCAAGTTTGTGATTTTCAGCAGTACTGGATTAGACACCTTCCATTGATTCTTTCTATTTCTCGTCGTCTCTACTGCTTTCTCTCCTTTTCACAAGCGTTACCTTGAGCCTGGCTCCAAAAACCTCTCTCCTCATTATAATGAGAGTTCTTCAGCTAAAAACAGACAGACATCTTATCTTAACAAGTCAATTTGTTGAAGGAGTTCTGAATTAAAGAGCACATTAGCGCAATTAGACAGATGCCACAGTTCAGGGATTCTAATCTTATGATATGTTTAGCTTAATCTTGTTTGAGATACAGCTACTGATGGCTGTGCAAATGTTGTTAATTCATCATTTGCCTTTTTTGGTTCACCAAAACATTTGAATTCTGTCATTATTATTATTGTAAATAAACATGTAAAAGACAAACAGGCCATAGTAACTTTGAGGTGCATGATAAAATAAATCTATGCAGATTTTCATGTCTGTGTGTGTTCAGCTGAAAACAAAACTAAACAACACAAAACTTTATTTTAAGGTCCATTTCTCACTATTAACAAACCATTAACTGTGACGTTTGGCTCAATAAACTGCTCATTTGCTGCTTGTTAATAGTTAGTAAAGTAGTTGTTAAGTTTGGTATTGGAGATCATGGTTATGCAAAATATGTTAATAATAGGCATGCTAATAAACAACTAGTTAATAGTGAGAATTGGTCCCTGTAACAAAGTGTTACCAACAAAACAAAATAAAAGGTATATAGCTTTAGCAAACAGCATATTGATGTAGAATAGTGAAAGTGAAGTGAAGTATGGTAATTCAGCCAAGTATGGTGACCCATACTCGGAATTCGTGCTCTGCATTTAACCCATCCAACGTGCACACACACAGCAGTGAACACATACACACACACACCGTGAACACACACCCGGAGCAGTGGGCAGCCATTTATGCTGCAGCGCCCGGGGAGCAGTTGGGGGTTTGGTGCCTTGCTCAAGGGCACCTCAGTCGTGGTATTGAGGGTGGAGAGAGCGCTGGACATTCACTTCCCCCACCTACAATCCCTGCCGGCCCGAGACTCGAACCCGCAACCTTCGGATTACAAGTCCGACTCTCTAACCATTAGGCCACAACTTCCCCCAATAGCATGCGGATAGGCAAATAATGACTAAATTTCAAGTTTTTTTTTTTTTTTTTTTTAAAGTTATATATAGTGTTGGGCAGTAGTTTTGCTGCAAACAGTGAAACTAGTAGTCAAACTAGCATCGCTGGTTGTGTGGCTAAGCACTACAGTGTTATATTTTTGTGTTTGGATTTTTTTTTTTTTTACATGTATTTATTTTTTCTCAAAGAAATGGTCACACGGGTTACTGAATCGGTTAGTGATTCAGTCTGAATCATTTGCACAGTTCACCCACACACTAACTATTTAGAGCTTGAGTAACATACTGATATGTCAGGCAAACGTTTGTAAAAACAAATTGCAAAATGAATCATATTATCCATGCATTAAGCCATCCTGCTCTTTTATTTTAATTTTTTTTCAAAAATCAGTTTTCTAAGTGTTTATTTCAGTTCAGATTCAAGTTTAAATCTTTCTGTTTCAAAAACAAACAAAAAAAGATTGTTTCACTGAGCCAGAATATGTACTTTGAAAATGATTGTTGAATAAAGCAAAGAAATGAACATTTGATCACTGAAGCACTATTCATTGCTTTCCCTTCAGAGTCAGTCTCGATTCAGTGTCTCCAGTGAGACGTGAATGCTGTTGAGGCTCATCCCTTCGTCAACTGTCATTTTGTTACACTGCAGTGTCTGAATTGTTAATCAGATGCCAACCAACTGCAGGTCAAACTTTATTATATCCTATACTAGAAAAAGCTCAGGCAAGCTGGAAGAAGAATAATTCAGTTTTAGAAGCATGATCAATGGGATATTTATTTTGTATCATTTACTTATGACTGTAAGAGAAGCTTAATGAAAAAAAAAAAAGATGCAATTAAACAGTGCATGACTAATTATTTGAAAGTTAATAAAGTTTTGGGCCACAATCGAGAGAATACAAAAATAGAACTTTAGAGTTTCAAAACTGTGAGATTTTCTGTCTTCTGTGGAACATAAAAAAAATATTTTGAGAAATGTCTCATGTGTATTTTTATTTCATTTTGTCTATTCAGTGGAAGTCAACGGTCACCAAAACTGCAATAAACATTCTGTTCCACAGAAGAAAGCCACAAAGGTTTTGGAACATCATCAGGGTGAAATATCACTTTAAGCACTGTGGGTCCAGGCAAATCAAGACCATTGTAAGACTCAATAGAGTGATTCAAGTACAGTGGAGCTGGAAATAGGTCCCCGGGGACATTACCAGTAGTGCAGAGTGAACTGACTTCCCTCAGGTATTTTACTGAATGGTACTTAAAATAGTTATACAGTAGCAAGCAATTTAGGAATAAAAAGCAGTCTGTATAAAATTAGAAATACAACAGAGTTACTATATCCTGTCAAAATCAGAGAGACATATATTTTAGACAGTGATGTAAACACTATTACAACTGTAAAAATGTTTTCAATCATTTATTTATTTATGTATTTATCATGTCTTCCACATTTTAAAATTTGGCAAAGCTGTGTATACAGACACAAAATATAGCAAAATACCATGTTGTTGTCAAGTATAGGTGTCCTGCCATACAGTCACATAGTTGCAACTGCTTGAGAACTTCTTCTGGTTCTTCGAACAGAGAGCAGAGGAAGTAGTGCCTAGAATGACCGGCTGCTGGCGTGATGATTACAGTTTGTGTTTTTACTCAAGAAGGGTTACTGTGTTTATGTGGGTTTCAGTTATTCACTTTACACTGTAAACAATTGGATTTAGCAGGGAATATTGTGGAAGTAATATAATCTGAAAAGTGGTAAACCACTCTTATGGTATATGTGATATGCCAAAAATGGTATATGTTTATATTTATCGCACATTAACATGAAAAAGTGATGCCTTGGTGTATTGATTCAGTCACATAATGTATGCAATTGAAAAATACTGTAATCTTGGGCTCGATCTCCCTCCTCTCTGCTCTCCAGCTCTTCCAACATCGTTGAGTTCATTTTTCCCAAAGCACAAACTCACCTGTGGCCCTGCTTATTTATTCAGAAATCCGACTGCTGTGTGGAAACCGTGTGTTGATATGGAGAAATGTGTGTTAATTGATTTCAGGTTTTCACGCCTTAAGGTAATAATTGTGTACTTGTGTTAATTGGATGAAAACGTGGCTCAATCTGTGGGCATTTTTATAATTTCTCTTGTTCGGATTCAGACGTGGAAATGCTTTTATTATTGTAATTATTAAATAATTAAATAACGGATAAGTGAAACAACTAAAGTTTTATAGGTTTATGAGGTTAAGCAATTTATGACAATGTCATTTTTGTTTGAACTATTCCTTATGAATGTATACAACCTATTTGTACATGGTACCATTTACACACAGTAGTTCCTACTGCAGTAAAATGATCACAAAATTAATATGCAATTTGTTAGATTTCAAATTAGCACCCTTTATTTGAGATCTTAGTAAATCAGGCACTAAAAGTCTTGAGATTCAACTTAATTTTCAGTTCTATTTTATAGTATATGACACTAACGTCTAGCTAAAATTTATTTCCCTGTATTAGGTGTGTCATGTCACAGCTGACTGACATGTTGTTGATGTATTAGTACTTTGTTTATTCTTTTATTCAGTTTAGTTTTTTAACTGACAGCCTTAGACCATAGTGTAGAAACAAAAGGAAAAACAGAAAGAAATGAGCTAGGAAATTGAGAAAGACCTCCTAAAGACCTCAGAGCTTCTTTCTATTTACATATTTCTTGCCTTCAAGGGAAGCAGCACATTTATTTTGACAGTCTTTTAGGAGGTCAAACACTCTGTCATGACCTCAGTAATCACTGGGAACATTTGCATATTCGTAGAGTGTTTTGCATTCGATTAGTATAATTATACATGAGCAGACCACTTCAGTGACACGGGCACCAACTCCAATGCACCAGACCTCAAATCAATAGCTTTTCTTCAGCACAGAACAATCTCTTCGACCAATAGCATAACTCAAATCTCAGCGTACAATGAGACGAGCCCCGCCCACCAGTGATGATGTCATATTGGAGGTCAAATAGTATTAAATTACATATTATATATTTTTTTCTGTTCTGAAATACATTTAGTTTATGTAATAAAAAAAGCATGAATGATTTAATATTTTAACTAATTAGTCATATTGTACTGTGACAAATGTCAGTCAGCGTGCATCATGCATTATTATTATTACAGTTTTTCTCAGTCGCTTTGGTGCATTTCTCAGATCAGAAATGAAATTTTCAAAACTACTTGTTCAACTTACTGCAAATTACTGACACGATAACTATGTTTTGAAGCATGAATGAAATGTTTTGGGTGAGTAACTACATTTTGCAGACATGCAATAAAGTTCTGAAGTTCCAGCAAACAGTTGACATTTGCACTCACAGTTTAGAGAAAGTTAAGACTGCTTCGAAAAATGTGCCAAAGCAATTGAGAAAAACTTTAAGTAATGGATATTATTTTTATGGTTTTAGTAATTTGATATAGCTAGCATTTGCCATTGTGAGTGCATAAACTATAGTACTTTGTTGCTTTTGCAGCTTACGAGCAAATATGCATCATATGGCTGCTGGCGATGTTTTGTAATAACAGTTTATTTTGCGAGTGAGTTCATACACTCACACCATAAAGAATCAGCGACAGTTCGTAATAAGCAACAAGGCCAGAATATGCTTTCATAAAAAAACAGGTGAGTAACATACTGTTGTTGTTGTTGTTCCTCCACAAGGACACTAGTCATTAAGTAAACAGGTTTAATGAGCTGGAAATATAGCGCCCAAGTCAACAGATGTAAGTGAGCGATGCACTGAAGCTATGCTCGAGGTATTCACTACAGAGACTGGAAAAGAAGCTAGTCATGATTTAATATGCATACTTGTGCATATTAAATCATGACATATATAGAGTGCAGTGTAATCACACTCGGAAACTCCCAAGTGCCCTTAAACATGTTGCCATGGTAAATGGCTAATTGCATTCATTAAAAAGTGCATAATAAAAACCTGAGCCAATGTTACATTCAATTTGGTTCGTTTTATTCACTTTGGCCCTTATGAGCTGGCTTATGCTTCTGTTGAACTACAAGCACTTTTGGGTTCCAGGGGTCGATTTTTATTAAAGTTAGAATGCAGTATCTCATGCAGTTTTTTTTTTTTTGTAATAATTTTAATATGTGACCCATGCTGGCAAAATGAGTCGGAATGCGTACAGGCTACAGGCAAAACCAGTGGCAAATGTTGATTTCAGTCTAATTTGAGGTTTTCACAAAAATAAGTTAATTAAGCCCTCGTCTAGCTATCCCAACGCTCCAAATAATAATTAAACATCTAAAATTATCTTTATTTGTATGTTTTCTGAGAGGAGTAACTTTTCTCTGCTTGCTTGTGGTGCTGACAGTCATCCGTGGCGCTCGCAAAATCCCAATAAATATACAAATATACACAGAATTACAGTATTTAAGTGTTCACTCAAACAAAATATGTTATGTCTTAAGTGAACGTTTGGGGAACTGTTGGGGAAAAACATCTAAGGTGTAACATTATATTAGATCCGTGCTGTACAGCAGGTCTTAATGTAGACTGTCTGTCTCATTAATGTTACTCTAACAATAAAATAATAGATCGCTGCTCTTGATTGAACTGCTTTTGAAGTTTTAATAATAAATTTATTTGCAATGAACACACTAAAGGGATTTTTACATTTGACTGTTTTTTTACTTGAATGCTGTAGTTCAGATTTAAAATGGAAAAGGTAATGCATTATTTGTTTCTTTCTTGATCTACTGCTTTTTTGCATTTGTTCTTATTTATAATACATTTAGGATGCATAAAATACTAGTTATAAAATTAGTGTTAGAAAGACACGGTAAGTAGCTATTTATTCCAATAATGTTTAAGATCAAATGTCCTTGAGATTGGGAAACAAAGAATGGAAATTGTCTTTCATGTTTGCTTTGTTTTGTTTTTTCACTCTGTTGCAGCTGCATTGATTGTTTGGCACTAAAATGAGCCCCTTTATTATAGCCTCCCAAATGTCAATGCAGACCCTGTAGACAACCTTGTTGTTCCCAGCTGTCTGCCTCTGATACGTCCACCCCCATGCCAATGTCTGCCTTATTTCAAAACACCTTAAGTAACATCTTACAAAGCCATGAGTCAATGTCTTGAATATGGCTGAGTACGAGTGTGAATTTGCTGCTTTTAGACAAGCACACGGAAGCATTTTCTCCTCTGGAAGACTGCAGAAGGACATCTGAGCCATGCAAATGGATGGAGTACAACTATCGATTCAGCCCTCTTCTGTTAGCGTGCGTGCAGCCTCGTACGTTTTGTTGAATGCCTGGCAGGAAACAGAGTCAGACGTAACAATATTTCAAAGGTCAACCAGACTATAGCTTTCAGACACCAGAGACTCTGAGAATCATATGAAAAACAACAACAAAACCAAAGACATGCTTCATGAACATGGACAGAATTGGTCTCAGCAGCAATTGCCTGTATATGGAAGCACCAAACCCTCCTTTCCTTCATGCATCATCGCATTCCAAGGCTACATGTTTATTCGAAAACAGAATTGAGTTATACTGGCGACTTGCACTGGTATTGATTCCTCCGCCAAAAACAATGTGCAGCTGCCAAAGAGATATGCAAATGCACAGAGCTAGTGAAATGCCCTTGCTGCATTTTCACTCAATGCCTCTTGGCTGAGATGTGCCATTTTACAAAGGGGGATGTTTATTGACAGCCGCTACTTGTGGGAAGCTAACACCTGGTGGTGGGCTGATGATGCATACATTGAGATGGAAGGCACTTACACTTTGATAGGACTCACAGCGAGAGCACTTCCTCTCAGATACTATGTTGTCAATATGCGATAGTGTTATTTTCAAAAGGAGTACACTTTAAAACACCATAGGCCAGTGGTCGGCAACAGTGGCCCGCCAGCAATAATATCTGGCCCTGCCCGTAGCCAGATTATTTAGATAGCGGCTGGTTCTGAATAGATCTGTCATTACAGCAGCAGTTACTCACAATCAGAGTATGTGAGCGGAGCGCGAGTGGAGTGGTGTGAATTTGAATGGAGAGAAGAGCAGATTTTTTTAAAAGTCGGAGTGTCGTGGTTTTCACTCGCTTCTAGAGCACTCCATCACCGCTCCTTCGCGATTACAATTCCTGCCAATGACCCGTAATATAACTGCATATTTAGCAAGAATTCACGTTAAACATATTTAGCTAGCTAGATAGAAAAGTATCACTCAAATCAGAAAGCATGTGAAGGCTATGACTGCAGTGGACATGAGCGGGAAGTTATAGTTCTCAAGGAATTTGTTCCTTCTGAATATTTTCAGCTGACAGCTGACTTTTTTTTTCTCAGAATTGCATGATATAAACTCGCAATTCTGAGAACATATCAGTCTTTTTCCCCCCTCAGAACTGGACTTTAACTCGCAATTCTGACTTTATAACTCGCAATTGCAAGTTTATATCTGCGGAAACGGGCTTCCATAGAACTGTGATATTTCAAACATACTGAAATACTTTAGATGCGGAGCGGTGTTTCTGATATCAGTGAGCGCGGAGCGGAGTGATTATTAAATGCTCGGAGCGCGGAGGGGAAATTGTTGACCCTCCACTCCGCTCACATACTCTGATCGGACACCGCCACACAAATGTGGCTTTTTTTTCATTTGTAATGACTGTCGCAGGATTTTACACAGAGTAACAGCTCACTACCAGTTACAATATACACTGTAATAGTTAGTCACAGGCAATTCTGGTTGCATTTTTCATCAATTAATATCTTACATTATCCTTCGACTGTTGCCAAACTTACTTGCCGACCCCTGCCATAGGCTATCACAATATGCTTTTGCCTACAGCGGAGCTTTTTTGGTAGGAAACGCAAGAAGTGAGGAAGTGCAAGTGGGTCAATGATGTATATACTATCCCATTCTCAGAGAAATATTGGTTGAATGACTCTAAAAATGTCATGTGGTGTAACGAATATATATGTAACCCTGGACCACAAAACCAGTCACTGGGGTATATTTGTAGCAATAACCAAAAATACACTGTATGGGTCATAATTGTTAAGATCATGTTCCATGAAGACATTTTGTAAATTTCCTACCATAAATATATCAAAACCTAATTACTTTTGTTAACTTTTTTATTGAATTTCCTTCCTAAAACAGCAGTAACAAACAAAAAACTACTGTGCAAATTCAGAACCCACCCCAACCCACTATAAAATAATTTTCACATGGATTCCAGAAAAGATGACAAGATCAAACGCTGAATGACACAAACTTACAGTTTCCACACTAGATCCATGCACACAAGAAGTTGAAAGATCTACCGAGACAATGTCCAACAAACACACAGTCCAGGTTCGTCTGTCCATTGTGTGAGGAGGACTCCAACGGTTGACTAGCAAGTTTTGCTGCTGTGAGAGCAGCTAAAAGTAAACATCTTTGTTGGAAGGACAAGGTGAAGACCCAAAAGTCATTCATGAAAAAATGGCACGGAGTCAAACATATCTCAGTACCCAAAAAATATAACAGGTCCTGTGAGAGCTGAATCCAAAAAATTGAGAGAGAAGGGCACTCCCCCCCAAAAAAACAATGCGAAAACAGATCCTCGCAAACAGAGATTACACTTAGGAGAAGATGACAGATTCATATTCAGAAAAAATTAAAACAACTTGAGAGTTTGATTCCTTTGGTCCAGATCTATCTAGGATATGCGACATTACAGAATTCATATCTGCACCCAATACAATTTCAAAATCCGAAAATTTCAAGAGATAGGTTGACAAAACCGAGAAAAAGTAGGGTCAGGAGTACAAGGGGCATAAACTGAGAGAAATACAGTATTCCTGTTCTCCACTATTGTTTTTATGTGTTATTCTAGCCGTTTGAATCACAACCTTTATCTAAAAAAGTCCTATTTAAAGTCTTCCGCACCAATATTAGGACACCCTTGGTTTTAGTATCCGAAGATGAGTGAGATACCACTTCATAAAACTTATTATTACACCTGTGTATATCCTCCTCTTTCAAATGGGATTCTTGAACTAACACTATCAGTCTTTCTTCTTCACAAACGATCCAGAAAACCTTTATGTTTGTGAAGGCCATTTATTCCATTAATATTACAACTCAGAATATTAAGGTCAGTCATAGGTATCAAACAGAATTACTGCATAATAAGACAAAATACAAGTTTGAGAATAAAACCAGTTGAGTCTACCATTAACCCCCCCCCCCCCCCCCCCCTTCCCATCACTATTAAAAAAAAAACATAACCACATTCCCATGAACTATGTGTCAGAGAATCACAGTCACCTGCACCCACGTTACCCAGATCACAGTCACCTGAGTTCTGATTCCTCGCACCTGCCACCTGCTAATTACCAGCACTATATCCACTCACCGCCAGCACTCCATCCTCGTCCGGTCTACCGTTCACTACCCGAACCTAGCCAGACGACTTAACCTTGTGTTGCTTCCCCACAGAACTCCTGTTCTCCATCGCTCCTGTTCTCCACCGATCCTGATCTCCACCACTCCTGCTCTCCTCCGTTCCTGGAACCTCCAAGCCCCACTCCTCCCCGCGGTTGTGCACACCGCTGATCTCACCTCCTGGATCCTGCCCCCGCTTCACCTCTCAGTATTCTCACTTGCACCTGTTCCAATAAACCCTTGGACTGACTATACTCCTCCGTGTCTCCTAGCCTGTGTGTGACACTATGGCAGATCAAACCAAGAACAAACCTTGATCTGTCAGCACCCCTTAATATGGTCCGTGGCGTCAACAAAAACCTGCACATTACTGTAGCACCAACATCTGGCCCCATAGTCACATATTGACTAGGGAGTATCTCTATTTAAAAAAAAATATATATATAAAAAAAGGGAGAGAGAGAGAGAGAAGGAATACAACTTGAAACATAAATAAAATAACATCATAATCAGTAAGCGATAATGTATGCACAATGAAAGCTTCTAGTAACTATGAAGAAGTGAACAGTGAAAGACACAGTCACATAACCATTTAGAGCATCTCTTCTATCCGATTATACAGCAAATGTCCAGCTGAAGTTCACTGAGAGTTAGTGGATGAAAGGGATCTGAGAAAATCTCTTGCTTCTTCTGGGGAGTGTAGCATTTTAGGTTCACCTTGATTGAGAATGACCTTCAGCTTTGCAGGATAAAGGAGAAAATTCTGGATAGCGTCTCTCATCTCCTTCCTAATTGGTGCAAATGCACTTTTTCTTTTTGCGGTGACTGGAGAAAAATCTGGAAAGAAAGACAGCGTTGCTCCGTCGGAAGTTTTCACTGGGGCATGAAGTCTGGCGGTCCGCAGAATGAGCTCCCTGTCCGTGTACCGCAGCAGTTTAAAGATGAAAACCCGTGGTTTCTTCTTAATCGGAGAAGCCAACGGAGACAACTCCTGCTGTTTCCGATTGCATGCCATCAGTGAAAGTATTATTAATGAATAAAACTTAAAATAAAACAAACAAAAAAAAAACTGCAAAAAGGGCCAAACGTACGGCGCTCTACTCAAGTGCGACCAGGTTCATGAGCATGACACGTGACTCTATTAAAACTTAATTTTTGATTAGTAATATGCATTGCTAAGAACTTAATTTGGACAAGTTTAAAGGAAATTGAGATTTTTTTTCATTTTATTTCTTTATTTTTAATATTTCGTTTTTTTTGGCACCCTCAGATTCCAGATTTTAAAATAGTTGTATCTCTGCCAAATATCGTCTTATTATAAAAACCATGCATCGATGGAAAGTTTATTTATTCAGCTTTCAGATGATGTATAAATCTCAATTTTGAAAAATTTACCCTTATGACTGACTTTGTGGTCCAGGGTCATATATATATATATATATATATATATATATATATATATATCATACATGTTTGGCGAGTCTTAATATTTTATAGCCTGAACTAACCTTGCCTTGTCACTTATTTACGTGGTGATATTAATACATTTTCTGTTTAGTTTAGTAGTTTAGTTCTGTTTGTTTTGGTAGCTCCACATTAAATTATAAAAATATTTTTAAAGCATTATTTTTATCAACTTGTGTGTTTCAGTGTTGCAATGCAAACATGAATGATACCTCTCATCATTTGGCTAACCTATTAAGAATAAGACCACTGGAAAAATCACATACTTATATACTTTATTTAGAACAGCCAACATGCTATGAGCTAAAATATGTTAATGACATATGCGTTCATGATGCTAAAGGTTTTATATATTTTATCTATTTGTCCCTGCTTTGTTAGCCCGAAGCTCTGTGCTGACAGTTGCATGCTTTCATGCAATATTTCTTTGTTCATTCATCATGTTTATTATGCTCAGATCATTTTAAGTAAAATAACATCAGCACATGTTGTTTTCATCAGAGCTGTTATTTTACAACTACAAATGATGATGGATAAACATAATGAGTTCATTAGCAACTATATCAGCTGTCTTAAATAGACACATAACATTTATTTTTTTATTTTTTTCTCAGGAATGCTTTCAAGCAATTGTTATGGCAATAATTTGACCTATCATTTTAGCTAAGACATTGCCGGGAGGGCTTGAAGGTGTCAAGTAGGCTTTACTGACTGTATTCTAACCAAAATGCACATAAAATCCCTGCATTAGTAATCACATTTGATCTTACAAATCAAAATTCTAATTTATAGTCGCAAATTAGGGTTATTCACCCGTATGCCTCCAATATATGATAGCATTGATATTGGCCTCAAGTCACATACAGCAGAATAATATCACTCAATCCACTTCTTACTGTTTTAGGTTGTTGCTATGGGATAAAGACTGTCTTTAACTGTTGGTCTAGAATCAGTTTCCCATAGGCAAACTCCAAACTGTAACTATTACTGAAATGCAAACTGTCTAAATTGCAACAGAAACAATATTCATGGATTAATAATAACTAATTGTTGTTGTGCATGTCACATTGGTAACTGTACAAGTCTGCACTTGTATTATACAGCTGAATTTTAACTATAGAGTACCCTTTAAAAGCCACGGCTAAATTAACTATCACTACTAGTACTACTAACTAGTACTATTGCTCGCTCTTAAGGTTAGAGATTTGAACAACCCTTATCTTAAGCATTAAATTTCAACTTGTTTGTGCTATGGTTGAATCACACCTCAAAGCACACGGCTTGTTGAGAAGAGATGTGCTTTTACTTTTCTAAGCGATCAGACTTATGCAAGGTGGATGATAAAAAGGTGCAAAAAATCTGCTTGACTGACACTGTAGAAGAAGATTCCTCATATCTAGGGATCAGAATATCATCGAAACTTGGGCCCTAGCAACCACTTAGAAAAGCCTAGCAACTCGCTGAAAACCAGCCTAGAACTGTGAGTGTGAGTTTTGTACATACAAGCAGTCTTATTTCGTTCTGTAAATGTACAAATCTAGTGTACATTTAATATAAGAGTGTTTGGCAATCATCCTGAATTCCCTGCCTTGATTTCAAGTTTCCTTTGAAAATAACAGACACAACCGAGGGAAAGGTGCCTTGATCAGAGGTTTCCCTGACATTTCAGCTGGAATAGACAGACACAATCCTGCTGGCATTTTTATGAGCTATGACCTTTGAAGGAGCGTCTGTCCTATTAAAAGCATTTTGGAGCTCAGAGCAGGGCCCCTCAGTGGTCACATAAAGTCGTCTCCAGTAGAAGCGAGGAACAGACAGAGGCTTACAGACATAAATGTTTCAACATTTATGTAAAAAATCCGAATGACGAAATTATTGAGCACAATTATGAAAATGTATTATACTTTAAAATTATATTAAATGCAGTTAGTTGAAGAGTGATATTTTGACCCACTTGTGGACTGTCAAATGTACTGGCAAGCGAATACACAAGTATATAATGCATGTACACATGTATATAATAATAATAATAATAATCATTATTATTCTTATTATTATACTTTTAACATTTTCAAATTCACAAGGCACAGTTGGTTCCAGTCCCCTAGCTATTTTAAGTGGTTGAGGAAAACATATTTCTGGTCAATCTTTGTCTGAAACATGTTACTTGATATTGACATTGATTTTATTGTACTACAGACATGTTACATTCATATCCTACTGTTATTCTGAATATTCACTCTTTTCATGCAATATTGCATAACAATTCATCATCTTGCTGAGTAGACGAGATGCGTTTTATTGAATAACAACATAAATATAGGTCTGTTCTTCACACAAATATCTCAAATAGCTTTAGAAGACTTGAAATATAATGCACTTTTTTTTTTCTTTCTTTTTTGACAACCTGTGTGCTTTCATTGTATATAAAAGAGCAGTGTGAGTAATCTGCTAAACCACATTCCACAGAGAAAATGAAAAGCATACAAGTTTGGAATGTCATTTTTATAACTCTCAGATCAGTGTAGGTGCTTCAACACAGTTAACTGATTTTAAAATATTGTGTTAGCTCACTATCGGATCAACCAGAGAACATCTCGTTCTTTTATCCTGGACACAGATGCACAGCGAGTGCAGGATTACTTTGTGTCCACATTCTGTGGGCAAACGGAATGCATCTGGCATCCACATGATTGTCAGATCTTCAACGAGGTCAAGGGGCCTTGCCTTTGACAGCGGTCCAACGCTTTTCTCGTGCCTTCCTTCGAGGGAGAATCAGAGGAGCATCATGGGCCTCCAAAGACAGTTGCAACTCAGCACGAGGCTGTTGATCTGATCTATTTTCAACTTCTGGCATTTACCCAGCGAGGGGTTTACAATAGAGAAAAGAGATGGGTAAGATATACCTACCGTGTAGAGGCGACATTGGAAGAGGCTGACTTTATATTTGAATTCCCACCCGCAGTTCCCTTGATGACAAGACAGTCAGTCTTAAGTCTATGCAATTTATCTTGAGCCGCTCCGTTGGCGCACATGGGTCACAATGTGTGTACAAATTTGTATTTGAGCACACTGTGTAAAAAAGAACCTTTGAGTTCATTTACTAGCATTCTGTGCGCGCACTATTTATATCCCAGTGCTTGCATAACCACGCATTTGTCTCCCCTTTCTTCAGGTGTATGCACAACATGACAGCACATTACCAGGAAGAAAAAAAGACATGTGACAAACACAAAACCACCCCCACACACAAAACAAAACAAAACAAAACATATACTACTCAAAAAATCAAGACATCTTTTTGGCACATTATATACTTTTGCGCATGTTTGCATGTAGCGCTAATACGATACGTTGCAGTGGTGCACAGCTGTCTTTTGCCGAAGCGGTAAATTGATGCTAATGCAATTAGCTTTGTTGCCGTCACTGTAGTATCCCTGCACTGGAAACGGCAGTGGGTGAAAGGAGAAAACATATCTGTGCCTCTAATTAGGCAAAAGATGCATACTGGAAATACGTTCAGGACGCAGCTAAATCATCCCATATTTCACAAGTCATCCATCGATTTTGTAGCCCAATGAATATTCCAATGAGGTTCTGGATATATTGCCCTAGAGGCTGCTAGCGGTGACTGCTAATCACTGCCAATGCCATATTGTCAGGTGAATGTGTCACTGTTATGTGACATGATTGGTCAGGATGGCAGAAACCCTGGCACAGGAAACCGAGAGGTCCCATATATCTCATCAATTATAGCCCTAAAAGAATAAGAAAAAAATATGAATTAATGGCTTGTTCTTACTAAAACAAAATAGTATTGTTTTGTGATTGTCACTTTATATAAATGCATTACAGCAGTACCATGGAGTGTTTTATGGTTTAAGCTGTCAATATGATTCTGAGCTCTTTTCCAGATGGGAAATATCATATGACAGCGGCCCTCATTTCTTATTAGATCATAAAAAAATCTAAAAACGCTATGTGAGTAGCGATTACATTCTTGTTTGACTACTTATTTATGAAGCCATCCTAATACACACACTCCACCTATATCCCTAAACAAATTCAAAAAGCCCACAGGCTGAAAATTAAGTTACTTAAAAATGGATTTATACACATTTGATTTTATTTCTAGGAGTGCAGAGTGTCATGCTTAAATGCGTTTTCTCAAACAAAATTGGTAGGAATCCCACCTTTCCTCCCTCTAGCGATGCCCCGTGGGTGTTAATATTACTGTTGCTCATGCTTATATGTACCTGCAGGTTTATCGAGCTGAACAAACTCCTAAATGTAAGTATTAAAGTTTGGCCTCATTCTGTAATGTTTATGCTATGGGCAAAAATGATTAATGCGGAGAGTTGTGCTGTTAGTTTAAAAACAATTCAATTAAATTGACGTCCCACAATGGCAAAGGTGTCTAACTTATTATACCAGAAATATTCCAAATGGAATTTCCATCACTGCTATTTCTTCTACAAAATGCTGGTAAAGGTAATAAATGATGTGAAATGTGGGAATATTTTCAAGACAGTACTGTTGGGACATTTGTAGTAGACATATGAATTAATTAATTAATAAAAAAATTGTAGCAACTATATAGCAATGTTACGGCAACTATCCACAATTGGCACGTAGTTTTGTATTTCTCCTATCCTTGGAATGGCCTTGAGAGTGCCTTGAGAGTTTGATAAAGACAAATGCAGAGTCTCAGAAGAAAAAGATCAATACCAAGTTCGACCACTGTCCACTACACACAATAAAGCCTCATTACTGCCTTCACAGATAAAGAAATGAATCAAACACACCCCAGAGTGAATAATTCACGAGAAGCAGTAGGAGAAAAATAAAACCCTGTGCTGACATGGATTGAGCTGATGCCTTTTATATTTAGAAGTCATTAAAATGGCCGCCATATTTTCAAGCCCTCCTGGCACTGAGATAGTGTTAATTACGCTCTGATAGAGGTCCAGTTCTTATCAGCGTTACCCATGATGCCAGATCACAGCCATATCAAAAGCATTGGCCCAATGCTTGAGAGGAGAAAAAAGAGAGAGAAACCGATACAGACACAGAGAAAGAGAAAGAAAGAGAGCTGTTTTGCAAGACAACATGGTGAAATTAGTATATTAGGCTTCCCTTTCATCTCAATGGCCGTTGCTCGGCTGGTGCAGGACCCCTCTGAAGTATGTGGTTTGAAATGTGCTGTCTTGGTTCATGGGACTTAGTTAAACTAGTTAAAATGACATCAGGGCAATAGTAATACCCTAAAATGTTATTCTGACAGCATATACAACCGATTTTGAATGGCCGCCAATTGAAAAATGGTTTTTAGTGCCAGATGGTGTAGTTATGACATCTACCAGCAGAGGCTAATGGGGTCATGCTAACCAGTCACCCTTGGCAGTGCACTGTTCTAGTCACATGCCAAATGAGGTTAATATGTGCCACAATAGATAATGGTAATGTCACTTTTGTCTTTTACTATTGATTGGCTGTCAACGTCTTTATATGTCTGTTCACTTTATCGAGCTGGACTGTCAACTTATAATTAGTATGGCCAAGGACATACATAATTAATTGCTCTGCAAGAATGCGAGGGAAACTTTATCTTCGTTACCATAGTAAATTGGATATAATTATACTCTAAAGAGTCAACGTATGCAGACACCCTCTTCAAGCTAACAGGTTTGTGTATTTCAGCTAAATCCATTATTAACAGGTAAATAGCTTCCGTCATATAGCCATACAGTCTCCTTAAGCAAACATTGTCAGTGAAATGTGGGCAAATAGCTCAGCGACTTTCAATAAGCTGTTTGTCTTTTATCCAACCTTTAATCAGTGAACCAAAATTGATTTTCTGCCTGAAAGTTCGAAACAAGTGTCTGGGCAAGAGAAAGTGCGCCACACACAATTTTGTGAAGCATTTTTCGAACAGAACTGACTGAGATCTTTGTCCTCACTTGACAAGAGTAAAGTTACAGACTTTCTTGAATTTAAAATTTTTTCCAACACATACACTTCTATAATTAGTGTTTACCTTATTGCTTAAAGTCACGTTCAGAACAACAAATCAGCAGGTTATTTTATAACAGCAGTTTCCAGGTGAAATGAACACTGGTGGCAATAAAACAACAACAACTTTTCACACAAATTATAATTACAGGGGCAGATTTTTGTATGGTTCCTTGCACAATACTATTTTATGACCCAAAACACTTTTATCACAGTGTGTTATTTGTAAACTAACGCAATTTGTTGTTTGAATCACACACAAACAGGTCTCTATGTATGACTTATCTCACAAAGTAAACTTGCTCTGTAGTTCACCTGGTACAGCATTGCATTGCACCCAAACAGGTCTATATGTATGACTTATCTCACAAAGTAAACTTGCTCTGTAGTTCACCTGGTACAGCATTGCATTGCACTGTTGCAGAGCACTTAGGTACGAATCCTGTGAAACACAGGTCAAGATAAAAAGCTCAAAATCTAGAAGCAAGCTGGCATTTTAACAGACCTTTTTCTAATGCCCCTGGATTGTAAAATATAGTCAAATTGTGTATAATAAATAATCATATTACAGGATTTGAAGTCACACTGAGAATAACAAGTTAATCTTGATTAAACAGGCCCCAAAATATTTAGTATTGGTTGAAAAGGGTTATGTGTTAATGAGGTTTTTATTTTTTAATTGATATGAAGCTAAGCTGGTTTATAATTTTTTTATCAATCAGTTTTACACATTTCTCCATACCAAGGTCAATACTCTCAAACAATTAACACAGCCATCCAGACAGACTCTTAATTTGTGACCCTGGAGCACAAAACCGGTCTTAAGTCGCTGGGGTATATTTGTAGCAATAGCCAAAAATACACTGCATGGGTCAAAATTATTGATTTTTCTTTTATGCCAAAAATCATTAGGACATTAAGTAAAGATCATGTTCCATGAAGATATTTAGTAAATTTCTTACCGTAAATATATCAAAACTTAATTTTTGATTAGTAATATGCATTGCTAAGAACTTCATTAGGACAACTTTAAAGGTGATTTTCTCAGTATTTAGATTTTTTTGAGCCCTCAAATTCCAGATTTTCAAATATTGTCCTATCATAACAAACCCTACATCAATGGAAATCTTATTTATTCAGCTTTTAGATGATGTAGAAATCTCAATTTCGAAAGATTTACACTTAAGACTGGTTTTATGGTCCAGGGTCACATTTAGCAATAAAGCTCAGTTTCCCTTCATTATGAAGTGCTTCATTCTTTTCAGGCTATGCATTTGTTCTCTCTTGATTAGACCCTCAAATGAAAATGCACATCATGACATTCCACAAAGTTAATGTTATATATATATATATTTTCTTTATATATTCATCAAGCCTTTCATTTCTGTCTGTCAAGAGAGTTTGTTCAACATTACACTATATCTTTTCTAAAGCTATGGATCTAAGAAAAGAATGTTTTGAATGTTAAATCAATAAATTTTAGGTCCAAGAGCTTTGATTGATGCTTTTGTGTCTGAATGTGAACATCTAGTGGAAAGTGTTTCCAGAAGAGTGGAAGCTGACCCATATAAAATACAATATTCAGGTGTCTGCATTTATTTGCCCATGTAGTGTATTATTCATAACAATAATAATTTTTCTCTCTCAGTTGCCCTTATGTCCTTTTCAGTCTCTTTAAATACCATTATACAGAGATTAAGATTGAAAATACTTTTGGTCTCTTAGGCAAAAACATCAAGACAGATGAAATGAATTTTCATCAGTGGGATGGCCTCAGAATCTGAGATGTGTCAAGTGGCAGCTTCTATCTCTCTGCAGCCTTTTCTCTCTTCCTGTCTCTAGTTGAAGAGGACCGGAGGAGAGAGAGAGAGGGGAGACAGAAAATAACTGTTGGAGCCTGTCATTTTATTCGCAAAGTCAGACAGCTCTTGTGTGTAAGTGAATGCTGAATACAAATGGAGGATGCGCATACTGTTAACTCTGGTGGTTAGTGTGGCCACGTCTGGATAGCTAATTCAGTTGTGACTAAAGTATTACTGGTCCTCTAAGTTTTATTGTATAGCCAAAAGCAGCTTGATGGGTGTTTAGCGCTCAGCTTTT
Organism: Barbus barbus; assembly: GCF_936440315.1. Taxonomy (NCBI): domain Eukaryota; kingdom Metazoa; phylum Chordata; class Actinopteri; order Cypriniformes; family Cyprinidae; genus Barbus; species Barbus barbus. The sequence continues at coordinate 7,750,957 of NC_136748.1, read as the reverse complement.
TTTCTTCTTTTTTTTATGGGCTGTGGTTGGATCTTCCATCAGAGCAATGACCTAAAATATCAAAATCAGCACAAATATGGGTCACTGAGCACAAAATTAAGGCTCTTCCATGGCCATCCCTGTTCTCTGACCTGAAACATATAGTAAATTAGTGGGGTGAACTGAAGAGGAGAGTGCAACAGCATGGATTTGGGGATTTGAAGGATGTGGAGAGATTCTGTTTGGAAGAATATGCATCATAGGAGAATACTCATAGCTGTTATCCTGGCACGTTAAGCTTTTTCCCATAGAAAAACATATAGAAAAATGCTTAATGTAGCAAGTAATGTAGCAAGACTATGCTTTCTAGCAAGCACCATGGCAGGAAGAAATGCTGAAAATACTTGGATTCTGTTTTACTTCTTTTACTTTGTTATTTACCTTGGTGTTTTTTGGTATGTTGCCTATTTAAGTGATGTGTGATGTGTTAACTACCTATTAGTCCCTAGTTTTGTGGTTGTTGAGGTTATTGAGGATACCATACAAATACAGGGGTTGGACAAAATGATATGAACACCCATTATTATACAGGTTAGTATAATTTATGCAGGCTACCATAGAAGAAGAAGAACCTTCTGATAATATGTTTATTATTGTCTGTATGCTCTAATTTGCAAATCACTGTAGCATAAGTTGAGTACAAGCACTCAGTGAAATGGACAACTTGTAAGACTTCCAAAAATGAACAAAATCATGGGAGCCTGTTTAGCAGGTGCCTCTGTAACCTTAACAGACAAATTGTTTGGTATTTTAAGAATAAGAGTCTTTATGATTATGATTGCATACACGGAACACTACAAGGCTTCATCTGTGAAGAATAATAGTGGGCAAAAACCAAAAGTGAATCATAGGGACAGTCAAAGACTAAGACGAATTGTGTCCAAAGAACACAGAACTACTCATAGCCGCAATAACATGTTTTATCTAGGGGGTGCTGGGGGGCCGGGCCGCGGTGGGGGATTTAAAAGAAAATACTTATATTAAACAGCTCAAACACTTACTACACTGTAAGCAGTTTTGGAAAAATAAGAGTGAGAAGTAAATTCCCTTTAACATCTCTGAAACAACTGACAGATGTACTGATAGACAGCCTTACATTGGAGACTATTCAGAAGTAAATCTATTCTAAAAAGTTTGGGAACTGTATTAAAGGTACACAGTGATAAGCCCCTGTATCTACTGTATATCATCTTTGAATTTAAAAACAGAATGCACCACTGATAACCAAACAACTTCCCTGCTGTGATCTCCATTAATTGTATCTTACGTTTTGTATTGTGAGAGAAAAAAATGACGTCAAATATAGCCATGCTTTGAATATTAATTTGTTGATAATATATACATCTAAGCTATGATTATTTTGTGCGTGACAAAATTCAGTATTATTTAGAAATAATAGGTGAATTCGGCAGCTTTGACTGGGTGGACAGGATGTCAATCTGGGTGGAACAATGCCAATCTGACCCTTTTGTGGCCTTGAGTGCACAAACACAGATGGCAACGTTCACCTACGTTCTCCCAGTCCCAGAGTACATTACCGAATGAGCAATTGCATTTGAAATAGGACAGGGAATCTTTATTAGCAGATGTAAAGGAGGGAATATGTGAAATAATTTGTGTAAATTAATGCATGTGGTGGGGGCGTATGCCATTACGTCTGTTATCATATGCATGTTTGTGTGTGTCTTCAAATAAGTAACACAAAAAGGGTGAAGATCCTAGACTCAGCAGGCATTTTGGGCCGAGATGAGCAGCATGCCTAAAGTCTTAAAGCCTCATCGTTTGCCAAACAGTGATAGTCGACTTCAGTCTGGCAAACAAATGAATGCCAAGCATGAATGAGTCTCCACGTCTGTGCTCTCACATACTCTGGAGATCTTCAGCATCAATTAATATTATAATATCCTTCACCTTTGTCTGTGGGCGTAACTTTGGAATAGTGGTGGGCACAGGTGTGGGGTTTGCACTGACATGTTGGCAATGAGATTTGATAAATAGTTTATATGATGTATAGATTTAGAGATGAGGTCTATTTTAGAGTATTTGCTCATGTTCAAGTCAGAACTAAATTGTAAACAATATAATTACAATTCGAAATGTAAAAGAATCCACAACAATTTCAATAAATTCTGAATTGCAATTTTTTGACAAAATTGTTGTAACAATAATTTGAGAGAGAAGTCACTCTTGCTAAACATTTGAAGTGATCAAATGGACTAGTTTAATTGGATGTCAGCAGTAGATCAGAAAAGTAGAAAAGTAATTGATTTGAGCACGAATTTATGTTCTGCATGAACATTGTTGCTGTCACTTTCTTTGACTGCTAGCAACCACAGAAACCACTCAGCAAACCTACCAAAACTTCAGATTTCATCATTAATGAGGGCACTCATTTTAACACAAAAACAAAATGACAAAACCTCTACTTGTTGGCTATGCCTTTGAACGGGTGTGTCCAATCCTGCCCCTTGAGGCCAATATCCTAGAGACACATCTGTCTGGAAGACAGTCATCCTGAGGACCTTGATTGACTGGTTCAGGTGTTTTTTTTTTTTTTTAGTGTTGTATCTAAACTCTGCAGGACAGTGGCCCTCCAGGAGCAAGAGTGGACACCTTTGCTTTGACCTTCTAACACACGAGAGGAGATAATGTTACCCTTTCTGTGAGTCCACTAGAAATAATCTCTTGAAGCTATCGGCCTCCTTGCATTTCTCCTTTCTTTTCCCTTTCATAGTCTGTTCCAATTGTCTTCGGGCCTCTCACCATCAAAGCCACATATCCTTCATTTCAGGTACAAACTTCAGCTCGGTTCAGGCGGCTGATATGACTGATGAGTCTTCTGTTGTGATATTGCTGCCTGGAGATGTGTAGATAGAAACAGTGCTCTGAATATAGAGGCAGGCAGTGTCAGTGTGTCCTTATCTGCTGCCGTTTAATTAGCACACCTTCCCGTTGCGAGGTGAATTTTCTTAGCTGCCAACAAGACAGACAGAGGCCATGTTAGATTTGCGGTGTTTCCAGCTGCTATCACCTGGTAAATCAAATCTAGAACCCGCCAAATAGTCTCTGCCTCACTTATGGAGACTGATGTGACAAATAAGGCACCCCGCTTTGCAATTCATCTCCCTAGAAGTCTATGATAAACAGTAATAGGAAAGAAAGTCCCACTGTCAGGCTGACTGCAAGGAAGCAGTTTGTCATAAATGATGAGAGATGCCTGAATTGAGCCAGGTGAGCTCGGTCTATTACTCGCGACAGCATCCTGTACACCCAGATTGGATCAACAGTGTAATATTGTGTAGTAAAGTCAGCAGCCTATATCTTAAGTAGAACCTGACTAGACTGTATTAAGTATGTGAAACCTCTCAGAGCCAGGGCCTAGCAGTTGTACATGTGCTATTGACCGAGCCTTAATGCTCATGTTGAAAATGAAGGTTTGGATCTAGTCCGTGTCATTACTTTGTCCATAAAGTATTGGATATGGACTGTCAGTCACCCCTTGATAACATGGCCCACGTTCCTTGCTAACAGACATGATTGTGATCTCAATAATCGGATCAAACCTGCAAAGTACCAATCCAGCTCTGTCCACCTGGCTCAGTTTTTCATGTTTACTGAAACAGGTCCCGTTTTTATTTGTTCATTCAAATCATTCATCTAATATAACTGAAATTATTCCTTGCCACCTTCTGCCAAGTTCAGATCTCAAGTGTCCCGTATTTGTTAATATTTAAGGTCAGTGGGTGGCATAGGAGAGACTCTTGCGTAAGGCAGGGGATAAAGCCCAAAGCCCGTGAATGCTGGGCCAACATGCTGAGCTCATGAGCAGGCAGGAATATTTTAGGCGGGGATTCGGATTGTGTGCAGGAACAGCCTGCAGTGTTTAGTGCTGTCCTCCGGAGATGGACTACACATCTTCCTATAGACAGACTCCTGCCAGCTATCCCTTATTCTCCCACTCTCTTTCCCTGTCTTTTAAAGTGATAAATGTAAGCTTTGAAGAGGAGCCATGGTTTGGACTCTTGTTCTTCCTGGCATCCCACTGGGCAGCTGGGGAGTGACTGTGGGCTTCCCTGGCATCAAACTGTTGGACCAAATTTGGAGCAGCCGTGAGATCCAAAGGGGATTAAACTAAAGTGAAGGGCTAACAGTTACTTTGTTGTGTTTAAATAAGCATGCAGTTGATATATAATTTTACGACCAAGCTGGAAACCCCCCATTCATATTGTGTGTATAGGTGCATAAGTTTGTGTGAACCAAGTCATGTCCTGTCATAGAGCTCATATTTCCTTTTTTTTTTCAGCACAACACAAGAGGAATAAGAATGAGCTCAGCACTTTTGTTGCACCTCTAAATCCCTAATTGCTGCCGAAAACTTTTCAATTAGTTCTGCGAGATCATCTCACCAACAGCAGGTCTATTCCAGTGTAGCAAAACTAAACAAATGCTGCTGGGAAATCAACCACTTCACTAAAGACTTTCCCTAACAGTTGAACACTTTAATGCCTCAATTTGACTGAAAAAAACAAGTTACCTTGACAGAATCAAGAGAGGAAAATTTAATTGAATGCCACTTGGGTAATATGCTTCTCTTAGGGATTCCATGGCGCGAGACTGACTGGCAAACTACCGCATCCAGGGACTCACTTGATTACTTGGTGGGAATGGAGCCACGTCGTCCGATCCTCTTTTAATCACAGGTTGGCTATGTGAGCTGGGACAAGTCTGTTAATCCCCTGCAAATCTGTTTTTGTTAGGAAGGCCTCAAAATGCAATTATCACCCTTGCGATGATGCACCGGTAACAGATATGGCATATCTTCGGCAGCTGCGTGACCACAGTTCCAGTTCTTTGACTGTATGTAAATTGATTTTAGTGCAGGGTATCTTAGAACAAGACATGCGGTTTCCCAGAAGCTTCCAAAACACAACAATAGCAAACCAATCTTTTCTTGCGTGCCAAATTACAGGTCAGGCTGTCTCATTATGTGCCTGCATTGCAACCGATGATAGATGATGGGGAAGTTCTCAAGAGATTTGAGCTCACCCAAGCTTTGTAGTTGCAATTAGTACACACAAGCTTAGATCCTATATGAATAGTATTACAAGAATATTTCATTATTTTCTGAAATTCCAATTTATTATAGACCCTCTGTTACTTAGTGACAAACAAACCATCTGACCTTCTGTTGGAAAAACAAGAATAACATCTAACAAACAGCGAGAGCATATGGCATGTTTATTTTCTTTTTTTACACTAGGTTTCCTGCTTGTTCTTGAGATCACATTCTGATTGGGAGAGATTGTCCTAATTTTTTTTTCTTTTAAACTCACCAGTAATACACGTTCTGATGGGACTGTGAAAAAAATAAATACATATCAGACCCTTCTAAACCTTTGACACAATTATTCAGCTTCTAGCAAGTCCAATCTCTGCTCCTGATTCCACTGATAATCACCAAACACATATTGTCAGAAAAGATTAGTGGAATTTATTAGATGCATAAGCTAATGCGGAATCTTCTTCTTATTTGTTGGCGATAAGCCTGTATTAGAGCTGCTCAACCCAATTTCTCTCCTCTTCTTTTGTGAATAGTATACTGATGAATAACGATACTCATTAAGGCAGTCATTGCTATTTCTATTGTTCGGATTATGTAAAACTATTAACCTAAATTAATATATGCCATGTTATTCCTTCCATACACTATGTACTACCAATATGACTGATACTTTGTTGAGGACTTGTTGAGGAGCGGTATGTATTATTTTTTTTATAAATTATCTGAATTAATCCTAATTCTGATTTAAGGAGGGCCGGAATGCTTTATTTTACCTGAATGTCATAAAGACTTGGGTGTGGGATCTTGAAATGATCTGGAACGCTCTAGAATGCGCTATAAACCTCCTTTTACAACCTAGAAGCCACGTAAACCTAGAAACACACTAACAAATGTAGCAACCACAGATCAATGTCTTAGAAACCACAGATGGCACCAGAAAACGCAAAAAATAAAATAAAATCTAGATGCTCTTACATTGAAAAAAATTACTACAAATGTGTGACTGTTTTCAAGTTTGACAGATGATCTTTACAATTTCCTTCTCCCCCATCACTAAAGCAGAAGAAATTATCTCTAGAGGTCAGCAACACAGTTCTCTGATTAGTCACTCTTGATTATGAGTGTTCCAGACCATCAGAACAGACACCTAGCTTGATTGGCACTTTCTTGACATAGTGATCAGAAATGGTCCAACACAATCCCATTGCTAAGGCATATCTTTCCAGATGCCTCAACACCTCTCTTTCATGCTGCATTTATGCATTGGAAATGAAGATAGCCTTGATTAGAACCGCAGTTCTGTGAAATAATGTATAGTTCACAAAGAAGCATTTATACTTAGGCTCACGTCTTTGACAACCAGTTTAAGGAGCACTCCGAGCTCAGTTCAGCTAATGCGATTTCCCTGCTCTTTGATCTCGACTGTCATTTGCATTAAGTGGAAAGGTCAGATGATCAATCCAATTGAAGTCAAATGTTTTGAAGATGGACAGAATGGTTTGCTTATAGTGAGAAGGGGCTGTCAGATGTACCCTATTCATCACAATGCTTCTATTATGGGACTCTGAGATATGAGATACAGCATATTCCAATGGGGACATCAAACTGCCCTTGGTTAAATTCATCTCGGGTATGTGTAAATCTGACTCAGAATTTTTATTCAGATTACTCTGCAAACTTTGTCAACAAACTTTTTGTTTTTCATACTATGACCTACAAAAAAGTAGTCCCCTCAATAAAGAGAGAGGCCATGAGGCATAATATATTAATAATGTTTTTCCCATATTGACATTGGTATGAGAATAGATAGAGAACATGCTGTGGGTGAGAGCAATATTAACCACAACTAGATTCATGTGACTGGTGGTTGTCTGTAGAGAATGCACCAGAAAAATTGTAGGTTGGTTGATAGGGTGTTGCTATACTTTCCGCCCCAGGTCAAAAGAGCCTTGGATATTAGATATAGCTTTAGCTATAGCGTCGTCTGAGGCCAAAACAGTAAGTATGAAGCTGTACGCATCATTCACAAATGTGTTGTACTGTACATTTATCCATGTATAGTTACATACTGAAGATTAATACTGACTGATAAGGATATTGAACAACAACAACAACAACAAAAACAAACAAACAAGAAGACAAGGACTGCTACTAAAATTCAGATTGTGCTATAGTGCCCGGCATAATAATAATACATTTACAATGAATAGCCATAACTAAGGTCGAAAATATTATATAAACTTGGGGTGAGCATTATTGACTTTGTAAACTTGCTCCAAATAGGTTGATAACTTTATAATGTTACATATGGTTAAACTCAATGCACAATGGCATACCCAGAAGACCAAGAGTTTGTGTTTTGATTATTCAGCCTCATTAATAAGTCTCATATATTTAGCTTATCACCATCTCTTGTGTTGAAACGTCTTGCTGATATGCTGTTAGAAATAATTAAGTTTACACCTCTATCTTTTGTAATTATCTGTGCATCTGGTATGTGGGAAGAGTAAACCCACGTAATTTACCTTTTTTCGTCTTGAATGTTAGTAATGAGTCATTAGTATGTGTACTTATATATCTGTGACATATTAGTGGCATTTTTGTAAACTTCACGGAAAGCTGAGCTTTCCCTAAACCTTCATTATTGCGGCAATCTCGCATACTGTGTATGTATATAAGTGGCAAGACTGGCTAATAACTAAAATAGTGATATACATGATTGACAGCGCTTTGAGTGCTCAGAAATAGACAGTTTATGTTAATCAGGCATGTCTCGTAAGGCATTTAGTTTGACATTAGAAATGTTGTCTCTTGTGTATTTTCATGTTATAAACATTGTAAAATGCATTTTTGAGTTTGAGCAATTATTTTTGTTTAGTTATTTCATTGTTCTGTGGTAGATTTTAGAAGGTAACATTAAAGACATACATACACACACACACACACACAATAGATTTGAGTACTTACTGTAATTTCCCGTAATAAGCGACATCTGTGCTTCCTTAACAATATCTGGCTGGCCTTACAAAATACACAACAATACTAAAGGTTAAAGGTATCTAGAAGTCACTTTCCATGAATAACCTTCAAAAAAAGGGCCTGGAAGTCTTTTACATTTTTTTTTTCTCCTCTTTTTCTACCCTAAGAAGGTACATAACCTTCAGAAAATCTTCAGAAAACATCAAACCTAGGAGGTCATACTCAATGAGCATGAAAACGGAACAGATCACGAGGAGCTTCACAACAGTGAACTGCAGTCAGATGAAATTTTATCAGGCCATATGTCAGTAAAAACAATTTTTACTGTCCTGTCAGCCGTTATCCTGTGCTTGTAGCACGTGCTTTTCAATTGCATGCACAAATGCAACGGCATGCTGTAGTCTGTATCATTTCATATTACGAGCATGCCTGTCAGATTTGCAGTGGCAGCTGTAAAAGTAATAACAGCCAAATAATCTAGTAACCAAGCTGCTGTGATGTCTGTTAATCAAAAAATAAATAAATAAAAATCAATAATTTGTGTAGCTTTAAGGATTCATATATTTCATTTATTTCATATATATATTTGAATAAAGCATTTTTTATTTTTAATGAATAGTGTTGAGTCACATCTTGTTATACAACTGAGCAGCATTGCTTGTGCAAAGAGAACGTATGCTTTAGAAAACTAAAAAAAGACATCTGTGTGATTTGAATCTACTGTGCTATACTGAACTGTTCCAAACAGCATTAAAGCTCTCTGAAATATTCAGAGATAAGCTCTTGTATGCTTAGACAGAACTCTGAACCCCAGGCACATTGCCTGCTATCAGCAACGCCTGCTCATTATGTGTCTTCATTCAACACATTCCAACACTAGGAAGGGGATTCCAACCCTCTAGGCAGAAAAGTCTAATAAACAAGATAGGTTCTTCTTCATTAACTTGAGAGGAAAGCACAATTGTCATAAAGCTTACTGTGTGTCATTACTGGAATTTCCATAATCCACATATTTAGAAATGAAAAGCATAAGTTGATGTTGGAACCCTAAGTCAGGCAGCCTAACTGAACGGAAACACAGTTGCAAAGTAATGTTAAAGAAAGTGAAGTTTGTGCTGTTAGGGGCATCTACTGTAAGACAAGCATCATATTTGGGTTGCTAATATGTTGGGTTGGATATTTGAACAAATGTATTAAACAAATGCGTTTAGTCATCAGGCATGAAAAAGCAACTTGCACGATTTGTTGAGAAACAATGAGCTATTAATACTCTGAAATCTTAGTTATCTTACTGGAGTGAAAGTAAAAAAAAATAATACAAAAAATACAACTTTAAATTGTACCTCAGCAATAAAAAAACATCCTTGCAAAAATAAAAACGCTTAAAAAAGTTTAAAGGGGGAAATAAAACAAAAGACAATAGGCCAGCACAAAAAAAAAAAAAAAAAAAAAAGTATTGTTTTTCGTCAGAAATGTAATAAAATGAAAGTACAAGTAGTCAGTTTCAACTGCACTTGAGTAAAGTACAAATCTCCCAAAATAATACTTAAGTAAAGTAATCAAGTAAAATAACTCAAATATTTGACATCCCTGGTCTAGGAAGATGGCATTTTCTGATTTCCTAATACAAGTTTTCTGTGTTTTCTGGACTCACATTACTGTTTACTTCTATGCTAGATGTTACATGCCTAAAATACATTCCCTGGAATTGTTATTAACTACAGAATTTTGGGTATCATAAATACTTCATAAGCATTTATTGATTCGTCAGATTGTATTACTCTGGGTCCAATCTGATTTAGACTTCTCCTGAAAGATTAAATTATTTTTCAAATAATTTAAATTTGATTTGCTGAGCTGCATGTGGGGTGTTTGCCAGCTGTTGGCCAGGTGCTTGCCCAGTTGGGTGCACTTGGGTGACTTTGCATAGCAAGATACTTGAGAACAGTAACAATGAGAAACAGATTGGAATTACAAAATCTGTGAAACATGACTAGACAAATATGAATGTTCAACTAAATTAATATATTAATTTATATATTTCAAAGTAAAAACATAATTATACACATAATTCTTCTATAATTAAATCCACAATGTGCAGTTCTTTCTTTAAGAAGCTATTTTTATCTGATCCTTAACTGTAAAAGAAGCATGGGTGAGGGAGATATAAAGTGAGCTGTAGAGTTAGCAGGATGATTAATTGGTGAAAAAAACACTTCCAGCTAACCTTAATTACTCACTGCTAATTGTCTTTGAGACTCACAGGTATATTTCCTAATTAGTATAGACAGTTTTCTGTGAAAGTGGGGGAAACTATATGAATTCACAGTTAGGAGAGTTTAAGAAGAAGCAAGAACAACCTGATTGGTCATTTGTACAAGCGACATATTACCACCTATAGTTACATTTTTAATGCAAGCATCATATAGCTGGTGTAATAAGAACAACAGTCTCATGTTGCATGTGACATCAGAGAATAACGTATGGCTGTTGTTATCAATCAAAAGCAGGCTCAGGTAATGACCACATTTACAAATGAATTGATGCTAATGATAGCCAAAAGACTAGCCAGTTAGCATCCACTTGGCTAAAGGAGGGTTACAAATCTCTGGGACTTCTAGTGTTAAATGCAATGTGTGTACTTTTTTACATGCACCGTTTCCCACCATTTTTGCTATTTCCAGTTCACAAAATGTACATTTATGCATTTGACAGACACTTTGGAAAGCCATTTATGTGCAATCAAGATATACATTTTATCAGTACTTGTGTTCCCTGGGATCAAACTCATGAAAATGATGCTGCTATAACACAATGCTCTACCAATCAAGCTGCACGAATCCCAAATTATAATGCGTAAACGTGCACAATGCAGTATGTAAGGGAAACAGGTCAATTTAGCTCAAAGGGAATCATTTATGATTTTATAGCGAATTTGAACAGAATCACTGTTCTATGGCTGATCACTGAGTCGGCCAAAGATTCATTGAACGAGCCGTATAACAACTCTGCACTGGATATAAAAATCCAAATTATAGTGAAAACACTAATAAATAGCACAGTAACACGATCAGCAGTTTAGGACATTAACTTATAAGCACAACACACAAGATACTTATCTTTTCAATATAAATAAGGATATGAGTGAAGTGGCATACTGCCAAGTATGGTGACCCATACTCGGAATTCGTGCTCTGCATTTAACCCATCCAACGTGCACACACACAGCAGTGAACACACACACACCGTGAACATACACCCGGAGCAGTGGGCAGCCATTTATGCTGCGGCGCCCGGGGAGCAGTTGGGGGTTCGGTGCCTTGCTCAAGGACACCTCAGTCATGGTATTGAGGGTGGAGAGAGCGCTGGACATTCACTCCCCCCACCTACAATTCCTGCCGGCCCGAGACTCGAACCCGCAACCTTTGGATTACGAATCCGACTCTCTAACCATTAGGCCACGACTTCCCCAATTTATATATTTATATATATTTATTATATTTATTATATATATAATTTATATATTATAAATAAGGATTTATTGGATAAATCTAAGACATGCAAACTAATCTAACACATTCTTACACGTTGCGGGAAGAGAGAAAGTGAGGAAATAATGAGTTTAAGAGAATGAAAGTGTGAAATCCCAAGTTTATCGCAATATGTGCAACCACCAATCACTTAATTAACCCTCACATTGAGTTTCTCAATGAGGCAAACATTTATATTAAATGCACGAGCTCAGCTAAAATCTGGAGTTGTATTACTTGTGTTGCCTCTGTGTTTGAAGTAGGTGCAGTTGGACCTGGACTTTGCGGCAAACATAACTTAGAACACAAAACTCTCAACGTAAAGAAAATAAACTAAAGTAAAAGAATACAAGGATGTAACAAGACTAGGTGGTTTTTCTTCTCATTGTGGTTATAGCAGCTGGCATGACCAGAATATGACACATTTGACAAAGTATTAATTGGAAGAAACATTTCAAGCTAGAGTTTTCACACTCATACATACCAAACATGAATATAAACCCTTAGGCTATTCAATAGTTATTAAAAAGACACTACAGTCAAATGTGTGGGTTACATACATAATATGGAGTTATGCAGAGAAATCATTAGTTGCTCATAAGTCCTTTTAAGATGATTTTGGTGCATAAAAGACAGTTTCTGTGCCATTCTGTGAGAATATGTTTTGTGAAGACCAAAGAGGTTAAAAGGTCTCATAAGGATTTTCAGTCTGGTTCTTGTCCTGGGTGGGAGAACCCACCCAACAAAGTCTCTATTAATGATTTCCCTCATGTGATGGTCCTGATGTGCTATGTCTTTGACCATCAATCTTGGTTACTTGCCCCAAATTTGACAATCTCCTTCCTGAGTTGGATTTATCAGTTAGTGTTCCTTTTGTTTTAATGTTGCAAATTGTTCACTGAGAGAGTTGTTGGTTAGGCTTGCTTCAGACTCATGGTGCTAGGGATCTGATTTATGACATCATGTTGTCTTGTTATCCCTTTTGTGGAATTCCGGCTCCTCATGTTTCGATGTTCTGATCGAATCTTAAGTTGTCTGATTCGCTCTGATATCCTACAAGAAATACAAAATGTTCTGCTGTTTGTAGGGGTGCTAATTTAATAAACGCTCGTATCGGTTATATTTCAGGGAAGTGACAAATGATTTATAAGTTCATATGGGTTGAAGGACATGTTTGAAGAAGCATACTGAGTTTCTATGGCGCGTCATTATTAAATAAATTAACTGGGAAACAACTGACAACTGTAACTCTTCAGTTAATAGTCACACACGCTTTTCAGGGTAAACACACTGCACTTACATCTATTAAGATTCAGCTGATGACTGAAATTAATTACATGTGATCAACAAGCCTGTGACGGAGAGATCCAATCAATTTAGTGTCACTAACTGCATTTGCAAGGACCAAAAAAAAAAAGGCTGAGGCTGAATCGGATTTGAGATATACCGTCCGTGCATGTTAGCTGTCAGCAGATGTTTATTTTGTTTTTTTAAATGTCTATGTTCAGTGTATTCAATTGAAATCTACACCACCAGCTAATGCAAATATTTCCTTGTCTCTCACAGAAAAATGGCAAGAGGAAAATAACTTTAACCGTCTCTTCACTAGAGATAATGCAGAATGGAAGGGTTTTATAAGGCTTCACTTCGCAACGTTGTTCTTTACTGTTGTTTACTTTTCTATTAGGGCTTGAGAGCCTAAGACTGTCGATAAAATCACTCAATGAAGTCATCTTGTTCTACTCCACACATTCTGTATTATTTGTCTGTTCAACCAAGAATCCCTAGAGATTCCATGGGGTGAGAGAACAGCAAACGTACAACCGATGATTTAGTCTCCCCTTTGGAGAGGAGAATCTGATAATGTCTCAGGAAAAGGGGGTGAAGAAAAATACGATGAGTGATAAAAGGTGAGCTGAACAGGTTAGGAAGGTTGAATACAGTTTAACCCACGATAAAGCATTACAAAACACCATTATAAAACAGTTCCATTCATATAGCATTATAACATATCTTTTTTGACTAGAATTCAAAGTCCCTGTAAAATTTGGGGGAAAGGAACTAATGTGCAATTATTATTATAATTATTATTATTATTTTCCTGCAAGTACAGTTGGGCCATTAACCTATATTTTTCGGTTTACAGTTGCCAAGCAACAGCAGTTTTATGCTGCATTAATTCAATTGACATAAATATATCCGCTCTTTTAAGACGGTTTGAACATAGATTATCCAATTCAATTTTCGAGCCAGAAGAATTAATTTTATAAAGGATAATTTTGTTGACCAATAGCTTACTAAACAACCTTTACTTTTTCAGCCTTCGTCAATTTTTCTGAAAGGATGACATGTCTAAGAAGGACAGATATAGAGAGTGTTTTGCTTATGCCATACATTCTGAAATTAGATTCAATATTGAAATTAAATTATGTACATCTCATTGTGTTTGCCGAGGATGGAGGAGGAAAAAGGGCAGGAGGTATAAGGTGTTAAAAACTGACCTTAGGCTGATTCATGCTAACAGTTTTGGCACACACAATCTGACAGAGAAAGTCCTGCTCCCTGATGCACTGCACTCTAAAGCTCTGAATATCAATTGCAATTTTATCTTAATATGCAGTTGTTACAGTGTAATAACACAATAATTACTGAGACATATTAACAAAGTACATTTTAAGGGATTGTTTGGTGTAAGTTGCATGTAATTACGCAAAATTTACTGTAATTACTATAGCAAATACATGTAACTTATATACAGCACATTAAAGTTATACCAAAAAACATATAAAAGGGTAAAGTATTACTGTCACTTTTATGGTTGTATTTGTTATGCACATATTTGAATAAGCCACGTTGAACAGATAGAGTGAATACAAGTGCTAATGGTACTTCTGTGATAGGTGAGTGCAAAATGATCCAGCTCTTCTCTACCCCATCTTATTAATCATTCCCATTACCTTCCAGTGAATTTGTAAAACCTTTGTCATGACATTAGCCTTCATTTTTGAAATGCAATCTTGTACTTTCTCTTGCCTACACCTAATCATAGATCAAGCCGCAGCTGGGGACTCTCTGTGCAAGCAGTGTACCGAGAATCTTTCTCTACAGCTGGATTTATGCCTCTATGGAGTGGTAACAGATTTAAAAAGCATTTTAAATGTTATGCAGTGTGTAAAATTCACAAGAGAATGAGTACTGTGCTTAATGGAGAGACAGGAACAAAGGTTAAGCTGGAGCATTGTGGGATTGTGTGTATAGCGAAAACTGCTCCACTGCGTCTCGCCTCCTAAATTCTCACCACGTCAAGGTCAAGTTATTCAAACGTTTGTCAAAAGCAAAGTATCTTTAATGTACACATACCCGGTTAAGCTGTCTAGGTGTTCTGTTATGCTAGCTCGGTTCATGCATATGTTAAACCGATTTGCCACCATTTGTTGTGGTTCAGTATGTTTTGCACTCGTGTCTGTCTCACTCCTGTCATTCCCAATCATGTGCTCATTACCGTAACCTTCAAATGTGCTAAGACTGCTACAGCCGAGATCTCAGCAACATTCTTCGCCTCACAGACTGTTTACACTGCCTCTGTGGCGCCATTACCCAACTCTCTCATTTACAGCAGGAAAACTGCTTCACTTTTGCAATTAGTCTTGTCATTGCTGAGCCATGGTGCAAGAATTACAATTCCTCAGCATTTGGAAAAAGAAATGTTGTACCTAATTAACACCATCCCTTGCAGCCCGCATCTGCTTTTTACCATCATTATGTGTGTGCACTTGGGATTGGATGTAAATAACATCTTCAGTTAGTATCACCAATGAACTTATTAAAGTTACATTTCTTCATCATTACCTGTCTTATTACAGTAGTCTAACAATGATACCCCACAGCTACAGACGCAGAATTCAAACACACCACACTATAGAGTGCATTCAGACAATTTGATCTACAATGCAGATCAATCAATGCTACTTTGCCATCGTTCTTGTTCATTCATTCATTCATTTTCCGTCTTCCTTTCTTTCTTTCACTGGGTAAGTTGAGACTTATTTTTGAATATATTTGCAATATATATTTTTATATTTGTAACATTTTTAAGCAGAAATGATACAAAATTGTTTTGCAATTAGATTGATTATTTAATATAATATAATATACATTTATTTACACACTGGAACCCCAAATTAATATAAAATCAACATAAAATAAGTAATTCAATATATCTTTATTGTTTAATGTTAAATTTAATCTTTTTAAAGAGTACTGTAGAGGCCAGGAATAAAACTAAATTTTATTGAATTATTGGCGAATAAACACAAACTACAAAATATTTGAATTTATTCTTTATATGGAAATACACTTCTTTCTTTCTTTCTTTCTTTCTTTCTTTCTTTCTTTCTTTCTTTCTTTCTTTCTTTCTTTCTTTCTTTCTTTCACAGGCTGCTGTTCATCAAAATGTTGGAACCCAGAAAGCACCCTTGTTAGCTTCTAGCAACTATCAAAATATCAAACTCATAAATTTCAGCTTAGCCGGGACTGATGAAAAACAAAAAGCCAATTAAAACTGAAGCATCCCCGCCCCCAACTATTTCAACATCCTCTCTCACTTCCATTCCATATTGCTATGTACAGTGTTGTTTCTTGCTTTGCATAACTAGATGCCTCAGCCAGTGTCTGTTTTAATGATCCGGCCCTGGGCTGTAATGCAGTTTGTCTCTCTTGACTTTGGGTACCTTTCATTTCTACTTCAGTTCTTTTTGCCAAAGACCAGCGCTGGCACACAAATACTGTGTATTTTCTCTTTATTTGACTTTTCAAAGGACAAGAAGTAATGTGTTATTCTGCTCTTTAGACTCGCTGTTGGATGCAAAAGGCGAAAAGTAAGTGAGATTAGACGCCTCTAAAAACGTCTACTATGATCAGAGCATGTTGTGTTGTTAGTGATATAAAGCCATGTCACCAAAGATCATCGCTTTTATGTTGAGATGGTTCCAGTCTTGCAATAGTCAATATCTTTCTGAATGACAGCCATCTTAGGTTTGCAGAAAAAGTAAGCATGTAGGTCTAGACCAAATTGGATCAGACACAACATAGGTTTACAACTGTTAGAGAACTTTCAATACACAATGCACTGCTGTGAAACTTATTTAGTATGTTAACGTTTAAAATATTGAATCCATCATTAAAAAAAAAACAAAATAGGCTCAAAGTTGTTTACTTGCTCAGCTTCAGCTCGCTAGTTGCACATCAAGCTAGTAATGTGCAGTCTGCAACTGTTGGTTTGTCTAAACCAGTGTTTCCCAAAACGTGTTCCTACAGGCACACCAACAATAGACATTTGGGACGTCTCCCATATTTAACCAATTCCTTTTAGATCTTGGATTCTCTACCAGCGAGCTGATGAGTTGAATCAGGTGTGCTTCATTAGGAAGAATATGAATTGTGTTGTGAACAGGGTTGGGAAACACTGGCCTAAACAACTCCATTGCAAAAAAACAAAACAAAAAAAAAAACAGCATAATTGGCAGGATGCATTTCTAAAGGACTTTTTGCATAAGATACCATCAGATAACAGCTTTTTACCTTGCAAATGCAACCCACACTCACTGTAAATATGTGCCTGTGGTGACATTTCTGCAAAATGATATTACATTACTTATTGCATGTTTCACAACACTAAACCCTACCCTAAAACTAACCAGCAGTGTTAACAAGAGCAAATGTGAGATAAAACTATTTTGGTAAGCATGTTATTTTGGCTTGCTTCTTCAAATCTTTCAGCTATTTTATCATAATTCATACACCGTTGCTCTGTATAGCAAGTACAGTGCTGTACCAGGTGAGCTGCTGAGCAAGTTTACAATGTCTCAAAAGCCATAAATTAGGGGCTGGTTATGTGATGAAAACATTAAAATGTATTTGTTTACAAATCATGTGGTAAAAGTCTTCAGAGGTCATAACATGACAATTGAGCTCGGAATAACACACACAAGTTTTTATTAAAATTGATAACCTGATCATAATTTGTGTGAAAAGGAATAAAAACTGTTGCCATTTTACTGACCATTACTTTTAAGTTTAGCTGGAAATTGCTGTGAATTGTTTGTGAAGGTATGTTTTTGCAAAAATGTAGGTAAAGTCACGTTTATTCCAATGAGGCTACTGTAAATGTCTAACAACAAATAGCATAACATACTGCATATCTAAAATAAATGTTATCATACTCACTAATTTAGTTATTGGATGACTAAACCACCATGATCAATCTTCATGTCATGCATCCTTCAGTTGATTTCATCCCAGCACCTCTACAATTGAAAGCCATTGATAAGCCCACATAAGTGATCAGCTTACCTATTCCATGCTGCAGATCATTAGTTATTGTTTGTAATGATTTTGTATGTGGGATCATTGTGTCATTGAGAATGTGATTGCTTTAGGCATCAGTGGATTGGCAGGCGGTAAAATGAAAGCTTTTGTTAAGTAGGAAAGCAGAGAATAATTATGTGTTTCCCTAGTGAGAAGGCCGAAGACCTGGCTAAAGCTTAAACAAACATCGTAATTAAATATCTGAGATTTATGCCTCTAATGAATAACACACACTCACTTGCCATAAAAAGCCAGGCAAAATGCTGCAGAGTGCGCAGAAAAACCGAAAGATATTGTACTGCAGAGATTATAATGGCATTCTTAAGAACACCATCTGCATCAGCATTACTCTATGGCTAGCACAAATCTTTTCACAGCCATTGAATTTATGGTAATAGAAGTAGGATGGGCTGGGGTTGGTGAATCTGCCGTGCTGATGTTCACAAGGTGGTTCTTCAAAGGTTGGATCCAAGTACATATATAATAATATCTGTTAGAAGTGATGAGTTAGCAATCACATCTCAATGGCAGTTGCTCAGCTAATGAAGGATCCCCAAAATTATGCCATTTGAAATGCGCTATCTTTGAACATTTAATTTTGCACCCCCCCCCCCCCCCCCCCTCGCAAATTATCTGTGCTCTAAATGGCATGTGACCTAGTGCTGTGGAACTAAATGAAATTGACTTCATGACAATGATGTCTGGCTGATGGCACCATAAGAATGCATGCAGTCCTGAGCACTGATGTAAAAGTTTGCAGAAAGGGAGGAATATAACAGCATGTCATATCCCTTTAAAAGTAGGAAATTGGCTAAATTTGATTTAATGAAAATAGCAATTTATATTCCTAGCAGAAATGTTTATTTTGGTGCAATACACTTTCCAACTTTGAATTCCTGTTAATGGAGAAATATGCCTTCTGCAAAGCCAAACCTTTAACCGGGTGACCTGGGGGTCAGTAATGTTGTCCTATTTTTATCAATTAGTTAATTTTTGGGATGCATAAAGTCAAAAATGTCAGTGTGATACCATGGCAAAAGTTAATTTGCAAAAACAGATAACTCTCAAAAATCATGTTTTTTCATTGTGCATTCCAATTATTCTCAATCAAACTGCAGTTGGGTTATTTTGACTAGGTTAAAAAACAAACAAACAAACAAACAAACAGCTAACTAACAGAATAAAAACGTGATAACATAATAAAAACATGATTTTTGAACATCTGTTTTTGTGAATAAACTATTCATATATATATATTATAGAAACTTAAAAGTTACTTTTCTTCAACAATCCCAAGGTTCCTTTTGAAGTCTCACCAGAACACTGATGCTAACTTTTTTTTTACATCAAAAATGACATACTGTTGCTCCAGCCCTGTTGGTTTTACCTCGACTTTCCAATTCTTTTCAGATACCAGGTCTGCTCTCACTCTTGACAATAATTGATTTTTGTCAGGTTTATTTACCAAACTGTGTGCTTCAATACCCTTCAAGCTTAAGCTATCCCTCTATGTACCATGTCCCTAAAATTAGGTTGTGTTTGACAACTGATGGAGGTAAATAAAGTCTAGAATTCAGAACGATTCCCCCAACACCAGCATCTAAGTCAATCAATTGTCTCTATCCCTCATGTTTGTCAATACTTTTATTTACTCTTTGTCAAGAAATTGTGTACTTTAGCAGGGCTACTAATGACTTTATTGTGTGGTCAGACCCTCACCTGGGGCAGCTGCCATTCACTTCAGATTGGATAAGGATCTTTTCCAAGCAGCAGACCATAGACCATACAAATTATTCTCGAGCTCGCCATTCAAAGCGTGATGAGTCGAATCAAGGGCAGGAAGCTCGGTTCACACGTGGCTGCAATATTGCAACAGCGAGTCAGAACAGCTGGAGTGTTGAGTCTAACTAGGACGTGTATGTGTGTTATGTTTGTATTTTTCAGACCTTTTCAGCGAGTAGATTTCTGAGTAAGGAGCATCTTTGCTAACAAGATGTTGCAGTGCTTCTTGTGCTCATTAGTTGTCTCATTTGTGATCTCGTTTCGCAGGATGTGCTAAAGGGCCTCTGGGCATTAGAGCGGCAAGGAGCGCGGTTCAGTTGCACAGAGATTCAGGACTGCAAACATGTATCTAGAAAGGTAATGCTTGACCGTAGCCGCGCTCTGAGAGCAAGCAAAGGACGTTCGGCATTTCTGAATCTTTCCTCCCATTTTCTCCTTCACTGACGAGGCAAGGTTATCTTTCTCTCCCGAAAGCTTGTCAAATCTTGTTAAGAGAAGTGTAAGATTTAATAGATGGCACTGGATTAGTTCGCCATCCCTCTTACTCACTCTTCCGTACAATCATCTTACTGCCATCTTTACCTTAGCAAATGGAAGATGGATTGCTTGCTTTATCCTGCGTATTTAAGTCTCGCTTCTAAACCCTCTGTCCTATCCACCTTCCATGCCCCCAAAACAAGCAGAACAGATGCACTCCATCCAGAGAGTTCCATGAGATGAAGGTACGGATGGAGAAAACGAGTACCAGAGGGCACCGAGGGGCTTTTCTGATCCAGGTTGTTCTCCTCCCTGGAGATCTCATTTGAGGCGAGGAGCTGAGGCAGAATGGATCCTTGACCACAAGGGATTAGAAGAGCTTGTGTGAAGTCCCTCATCTGGCTCTACCCTTCTCTCCATCTTGCTCTCAGTCTCTTCTTTCAACTTCCTGCCAGCCTGGCCATCTTTGTACCAATCATCGCATGAGCAGGACTGAGGGATGAGGCGGATGTTGTATGTGGGCACAGCTGAAATCACTATGTGGAATCTGGGCAGAATATGTCTGTCACTGAACATGCAGTTTAAAGACTTTAGTAGTGACAATAAATATATTTATTTAGAAAGGAACATTATATGTATGATGTTTTATGTACTTGTTTATTTTATAAATGAATAATATTAGCACTACCCAGATGGCAAATGCAAAAGATAAATGCAAGTAAACATAACATTATAGTTGAATTGTAAAAATAGGTACATGCATCTAACACTCACTGATGTGTGAAGTGTCATTTTTGAATCAAAGACAATTAAAGACATTCTGCCTACAAAAAAATAAAAATAAAAATAAAATGATAAATGTATTATAACCAAGTATCTGATGCAGATTTTAAAGTTTTACTTTTTCTACTTCTTTTCTTTTTTTTTTTTTTTACAGTTTTTCTCAGTCGCTTTGGTGGATTTCTCAGAACAGAAATGACATTTTCAAAACTACTTGTTCAACCTCCACATCACCTAGTCACTTGTGCACATCATAAAAGCAGTTTCTCATTCTTTTGAACAAGTTGCGATTGCTTTGGTACATTCATGCAACTGAGTATGTACATTTGTCTGCGGTTTCCTACATTATCAGTTGCTATTGTCATGTTGCTCAAAATGTATTATATAGTTCCCTATCTGTCGGTCACTACGAGTTATGTCGTGACGACATAGGGGATTTACTTGGAAGCCCCAATCATCTCTGACTTAAGAGAAAACGCCAATGAAATTGGCTAGTGGATTTTGCATACCTGAGCCACTCCCCGTGCATACGGGTATAAAAGGGCGACAGGTGCATCCACTCATCCGATTTTTGCTTCGGAGCCGAGTGGATGAACGTGTTGATCTCCATAAAGCCATTCATCATCTGTCTGGAAGCTGTTCTGGTTGGCGTTACGGTGCGAACAGCGGTGTCCTGTCTGCAGCGATTCCCCTGGGCACTTCAACTGAAAGAGCAAATTTCCTAAAAGAGCAAATCATGGTCGGTTCACGTCTTTTTAAAGACGCTGTTCCGGCCGTGTCCTCTTGGTTGCGGTCGTTTCCTGTCCTCCGTAAACAGCCACGATCGTTGTCTTCAGTGTCTGGGGCTCCAGCACGCTGAAGCTGCGTTCGTGGATGGTTTATGCGTTCATTGAGCGTGTAACCATAGCAGCGCTGCGATCGCGCCTCTCTCTCCTCACGGGGATGGGAGGGGCCCCCTCTGTCACTACCCGCGCTGGCTTCTCTGCCACGAGCAGAGAACCATCGGCTAGTGCTCTGGGCGATCTGAGGGTTACAGTGAGAGCCTTCCGCCGGGCCAGTCCCCACGGACCTTTCACTCCTCCTGCAGCAGCTGTTCTGTGCGGCTCCCCGGTGATTCTGCTGTGCCGTCTCACGGCGTGCCCAGCAGTTTCATTCGGCGCGCCGATAGAGGATTAGATGTCGATCGCGGCATCGGGGGATGGGCAATCGTCCTCTGAGGATGAAGGTTCGGCGCAGCTGCGGGGTTCGCGGCCGCCGCCGAATCGGACCCAGAGTTGACGGCCGTGCTTTCCCGGGCCGCCGCGAGATCGGGCTGGAGGCGTGCACACCTCTCAGTCCTGAGCCCTCGCGGTGAGATGATTGGCTCCTCGGCAGAGGCTGTGGCTCGCGACCACGCCCTGCCCTGGTTCCTTTCTTCCCGGAAGTGCACGAGGAGCTGATGAAGTCGTGGACGGCCCCTTTTTACGGCCAGAAGCGGCGCGTCTGCCTCCTCCATCCTCGCTACCCTCGATGGCGGGGCGGCTAAGGGTGACGCTGACATTCCCCAGGTGGAGAGAGCGGTCGCGGTGCACTTGTGCCCGCGAAACGCCGCCACTTAGGGGAGTCGTTCGCGCCTCCCGTCCAAAGCCTATAGGCTGATGGCCGTTCTCGGCCAAAGCTTATAGTGCTGCGGGCCAGGCCGCCCCTGCCCTGCATGCCACGGCTATCCTGCGAGTACACAGGCCAAGGCATTAAATGCACGAGGGTAGTACCAACCCGAGGTTGACGCAGGAGCTGCGCTCAGCGACTGGCCTTGCCCTACGGGCAACGGAAGTCACAGCGCAGTGCCTCGGGAAGGCGATGTGCACACACTTGTGGTCCAAGAGTGCCGTCTGTGGCTCAGCCTGTGGAGAGGGGCGAAGTCGACAAAGTACACTTTCTCGAACGCTCTTGTCTCCCAGGCTGGACTGTTCGGCGACACTGTCGAGGACTGTGCCCAGCAGTTCTCGGCAGTACTGCAGCAGACCGAGGCCGTCCAGCACATCTTGCCCCGGCGTGATGCACCGCTCCGCCACAGGGCAAGCCCCAGTCTGCTGGTCACCGTGGGCGCCCTCCTGTGTCCCTTTGAGCTGCTCCGCCTTGTGCTGGGGTGTCGAGCCTCTTGCAGGAGCGTGGCGCCCCCCCCCCCGTGTTCCAACTGGCCCCGATATCGTCCAAGGAGGCGATAAAACGGCCCTGACACGGGCAACCCGGAGGTGTGGGAAGCTGCTCTATCTCAGGAGATGGCGGGATCAGCGCCGCTCCTTCCCCCCGAAGGAGGGTTGGGGGGAGAATCATTCATTCTGTTCCGCCGCTGGCTCAAGAAAGCCAGCGGTACCCACTTTGTCAAAAGAAGAGCAATTTCCTTTTTCCCCGGGTTATCAGGTTCGCGGGTTGACAGTGCGCGACGCACTGCCTCCTCACTCTCGCCCGCGACCCATCTTGCCAGCGGCCAAGAGAGTGCGGTTCGGGGACGCGGTGCCTCCCCACGCACCTCTAGCCAGTCCCCTTTGGGACCTAGGGAGTTCGGTAAGGATGCTTCAGAACGCGCTGCCTTCTGTACTATCCAGCCCTACTCCTCTGCGCTGCACCACCGCAGGTACGTCGATTGTGCCGTTGGAGCCCCTTGCACGGCGTCTGGAAGCGTGGCTTGCGCTGCCCAGCCCGTCTCGGTGGCTCACGCGCACAATTCGACTCGGCTATGCGATTCAGTTCGCCAGGCGACCTCCCAAGTTCAGCTGCGTTCTCGAGACCTCAGTGGTAGCTCGGAACGTTCCTGTCTTGCGCGAGGAGATTGCTGTCCTCCTGGCAAAGGATGCAATCGAGCCGGTCCCTCCAGCCGAGATGAGGCAGGGGTTTTACAGCCCTTACTTCATCGTACCCAAGAAAGGCGGTGGTCTTCGACCAATCCTGGGGTGCAATCCCCAGGATTGGTTTGCAGCGATTGACCTGAAGGATGCTTACTTTCATGTTTCGATCCTTCCGCGACACAGACCGTTCCTACGGTTTGCGTCCGAAGGTCGGGCATGGCAGTACAAGGTCCTCCCCTTCGGGCTCTCCCTGTCTCCCCGTGTCTTCACGAAGGGCGTTGAAGGCGCCCTTGCCCCGCTACGGGAAGTGGGCGTCAGGGTCCTCAACTACCTCGACGACTGGCTCATTCTGGCCCAGTCCCGAGAGCAGTTGTGCGATCACAGGGAGCTGGTGTTACGGCACCTCAGCCAGTTGGGGCTTCGGGTCAACTGGGAAAGGAGCAAGCTCTCCCCTGGGCAGAGAATCTCTTTTCTCGGTGTGGAGTTAGACTCGGTGAGTAGGACGGCGCGCCTCATGGACGAGCGCGCCCAATCAGTGCTGAACTGCCTGAGTTCCTTCAGAGGCAGGACTGTGGTGCCACTGAAACAGTTTCAGAGGCTCCTGGGGCATATGGCATCCGCAGCTGCGTTCACGCCGCTCGGATTGCTTCATATGAGACCACTTCAGCACTGGTTGCACTCCCGAGTCCTGAGGTGGGCATGGCGCCGCGGTTCACTTCGGGTGAGTATCACGCGCGAGTGTTGCCGCTCCTTCAGCCCCTGGACGGACCGTGCTTTTCTACGGGCCGGGGTGCCCTTAGAACAAGTGTCCTGGCATGTTGTTGTCACAACAGATGCCTCCAGTACGGGCTAGGGCGCTACATGCAACGGGCAGGCAGCCTCGGGGCTCTGGACAGGGCCTCGACTGCTTTGGCATATCAACTGCCTGGAGCTGTTGGCAGTGCATCTGGCCTTGCGGCAGTTTCGGCCACTGCTGCTGGGCAAGCATGTGTTGGTCCGCATGGACAACACTGCGGCTGTGTCGTACATCAACCGGCCGGGAGGTGTACGATCACGCCGCATGTCACAGCTCGCCCGCCATCTCCTCCTCTGGAGTCACACGCAGCTCAGGTCGCTGCGCGCTGTCCACATTCTGGGGGAGCTCAATCGTGCGGCCGATGCGCTCTCACGACAGCTCACTTTCTCGGAGAGTGGCGACTCCATCCCGAGACGATCCGGCTGATCTGGAGTCGATTCGGGGAAGCTCAGGTAGACCTGTTTGCTTCCCGCGAGTCCTCCCACTGCCAGCTATATTCTCCCTGACCGAGGGGCCCCGCGGCACGGACGCACTGGCACACAGCTGGCCTCGGGCTTTACGCAAGTATGCATTTCCCCCAGTGAGCCTACTCGCACAGACACTGTGCAAGGTCAGGGAGGACGAGGAGCAGGTCCTGCTGGTCGCGCCGTATTGGCCCACCCGGACCTGGTTTCCGGAACTCATTCTCCTCGCGACAGCCCCTCCCTGGCGTATCCCTCTGAGGAAGGAACTCCTTTCTCAGGGGCTCGGCACCATATGGCACCCGCGTCCAGATCTGTGGAACCTCCAGGTGTGGCTCCTGGACGGGACGCGGCAGACTTAAGTGGTCTACCACAGGCCGTGGTAGACACCATCACTCAGGCTAGAGCTCCTTCAACAAGGCAAGCCTATGCTCTGAAGTGGAGTCTGTTCGCGAACTGGTGTTCTTCTCGCCGGGAAGACCCCCGAAGATGCACGATTGGAGTAGTGCTTTCTTTCCTGCAAGAAAGGTTGGAGCGTAGGCTGTCACCCTCCACCTTGAAGGTGTATGTGGCTGCTATCGCGGCCCATCACGATGCAGTGGACGGCCGGTCCGTGGGAAAGCATGATCTCATCGTGAGGTTCCTGAGGGGTGCCAGGAGGTTGAATCCGCCTAGGCCACCCCTGATGCCCTCCTGGGACCTCTCTATCGTCCTGGCGGGACTTCAGAGGGGTCCCTTTGAGCCGCTGGACTCAGTCGAGCTGAAATTCCTGTCGGCTAAGACAGCGCTCCTGACCGCGCTCACTTCCATCAAGAGGGTCGGGGACCTCCAAGCATTTTCGGTGAGCGAAGAGTGCCTTGTGTTCGGGCCGGACTACTCTCACGTTGTCCTGAGACCCCGGCCGGGATACGTGCCCAAGGTTCCCACCACGCCCTTCCGTGATCAGGTGGTGAACCTGCAAGCACTGCCTTCGGAGGAGGCAGATCCAGTCTTGGCGTTGCTGTGTCCCGTAAGAGCATTGCGCATATACGTGGACCGCACCCGGAGCTTCAGAAGCTCTGAGCAGCTCTTTGTCTGCCACGGAGGTCAGCAGAAAGGGAAGGCTGTCTCCAAGCAGAGGTTGGCCCACTGGATAGTGGAGGCCATCGCCTTGGCGTACCAATCCCAAGGCGAGCCGTGCCCCCTTGGGGTGAGGGCTCACTCCACACGGAGTGTTGCCTCCTCCTATGCGTGGTCGCACGGCGCCTCTTTGGCAGACAGCTGTAGAGCTGCGGGCTGGGCGACACCGAACACCTTCGCGAGATTTTACAGTCTCCGCGTGGAGCCAGTCTCTTCCCGTGTGTTGGGTAACAGGTAAGTGGCGGGAAGAGTTGGCCGGTGTCACGCTTGCTGCGCCATTCCCCCTCACCCGGGGATACGAGCGCCTGTTTTCCTCCTCCAGTTCAGTTCCCCGGACGGCGAACCCTGGTGGAGACCTCCAGCACCCCCGGCAGTCAGACTGGGCGGAGCAGTCTGACGCCAGGCCCAGTACTGGTGCTAGCTCGCCCGGGTCTCCGGTCAGCCCCTGTACTCGGCTAGGTGTCCGTATGGCCTGATTCCCTTCGGGTAATCCCACACGTGTATTCATCCACGGTACGGTTTCCCTCACGGTAAACCCGTGTCTTCCCTTTGGCAGAGCTCTGTCAGGCCCTGCTGGCAGCCCTCCTCCCTACTCCTAGGTAGGATCTGCCCCAGGGTCCAGTCGTATGTAGTACTGCCCCAGGCCTGGGTCAGTCCATATCAGTGTCTCCACATGTTACCTCCCTTCGGGCAGGATGTGGCCTCCGTAGCGCCCTTCTCCGGAAGGCTCGCTTCCCCGTCGTTACCGCCAAGCTGTAACAACAAATAGGAAAGACTTGAAGCAGTCTTTCATAGAAGGTCGAAATCCCTTCCGATTTCTTGGGGAAAGGAACAGCGGCTTGGCTATCTCCAGCAGCAATGTACTCAGTGGTCCCTGCGGGCACCAAGGTTAGCGAATTTGCGCTGGGGCGATGGGAAGGTTGCGACCTTCGCATGGCATTTGTCTGTCACGCACTAGCTTGTCAACATTTGCATGCACAAGGTCGTGACGGGGTTCAGGTTGTGGCGCTTTCCATATGACCCCTATGTCGTCACGACATAACTCGTAGTGACCGACAGATAGGGAACGTCTCGGTTACGTACGTAACCCTCGTTCCCTGATGGAGGGAACGGAGACGTTATGTCCCCATGCCACAATCTTGAACCATCGCTGGTTGCCAGGGACACGTTCTCGGCTCCTCAGCGGGTAAAACCGGATGAGTGGATGCACCTGTCGCCCTTTTATACCCGTATGCACGGGGAGTGGCTCAGGTATGCAAAATCCACTAGCCAATTTCATTGGCGTTTTCTCTTAAGTCAGAGATGATTGGGGCTTCCAAGTAAATCCCCTATGTCGTCACGACATAACGTCTCCGTTCCCTCCATCAGGGAACGAGGGTTACGTACGTAACCGAGACGTTCTCTGTGCTATAGTCTTACCCCTCAAAACATCTAGTCATTAGTTCATCATATAAGTCATTAAATGCAAAATGGTTGATCTAGTTGTCATAAACTGTCAAGCATATTTTCTACACATCTCTATTAGACTTTTTGTAAATTTGCCATGAATTGTGCAAGATAATCTTGACTCTCACTAATGAAGAGAATATAGATCAACCAATTATAAACCAATTCTCTGAAATAGATCAAAGGTGCATCTCATGAACCTTCAATTGGAAAGCATATATAGACAGAGGACAACAGAAAAGTTACAAAATCTGACGATGGATGAACATCCAGAAAACGATCAGGGTCAACAGACGAGAGGAAGAAGAGGAGTAAGGATGCATGGAAGGGTACCGAGGAAGAGGAAGAAGAGGCCAAGGACAGAGGTGCATATCAGATGAAATAATGTTGTCAATCATGGCCTTACAACGGCTGAAGACTGCAGCTAAAAATTGGGAGATCGACCATATCCTCAATAATTCAAACATTTTGAAACAGTCTCTTTCAATCAATATCCCACATACAGTAATGTGTAATTTTGTACTTTAACTGTTGCCATAGTTTACATCAGGTAATACTACTGTAACAGAGTGCACTGTTACGCTTCACACTACTTTATATTTACAGTTTTTCTCGATTGCTTAAACACATTTGCCCATTCTAACATCACATTTTCAAAACAGTTAACATACAGGATAAAACTGACTCTCAATGGCCAAAATGACTAATTTTGTTAGCAAAATGCTCTAACACTCACAAAACATTAAAAACATGCAACATAAGCAAATATTTCCATCAAACACCACAACTTGTGGTCAAATTATTTTATTCTTTCAATCAATCATTACACAATGGACAACAAAATACAAAATACAGCCATCGATATGAAATATGATACTTTACAAACTCAAATGGATACTGGAAAAAAAAAGCTACCAAAGGAAACTTATGGGTGGAAATACCTTTAAAAAAAAAGAAAGATATAAATATTTTATCTTTCACATTTAGTCCATTCGTTCTTGACGATTATGTCACAGGTTCTCATCAACATCGCATTGAATGTTTTCTCTTGCAATGCACCGAGGGAAATACCTCCTTGCATGGCGTATCCATCCCTGGCAGTCCTTTGCACCTATTGCCAGGCAACCAGCATTCATTGCCTCCAGGAGGGGCATCTGCTCATATGGCCGGTGATCATACACCTTCCACCTCCAAGCAGAGAAGAACTCCTCGATTGGGTTCAGAAAAGGCGAGTATGCAGGGAGGAATTGCATCAGAATACATAATCCTACATTTCACTGCTGGTTAAACCCTGTATAATTGTGTATGTCACAAATAAAAATCTTGAATCTTGAATCTTGAATCTACGAGGCTGTGCTGCAAACCATTCATTCACAAGGCGAGAGTGGTGGGAAGCCACATTGTCCCAAATTATGACATATAGAGTGATGCCAGGCCTCAACAGCCCTCTCTCTTCGGGTGGAATCAGTATTTCTTTCAATGGGCCAATAGTTGGTATGTGGCAAAGGACCCCATCATTGGAGATGGCAGCACACATGGTGGCACCCCTCTGACCTGGCACTGTGACAGTGGCCCTCTGCCCAATGATGTTCCTCCCACGTCTCCTCACTTTACAGAGGTTGAAGCCAGCTTCATCCACAAAAATGAATTTGTGATGAGCCCCTTCAGCTTCAAACTCCATTATTCTCTAAGAAAAAGAGGAAATTCATAAAGCAAATTATTCCAGTAGCATGTAACTATGGTAAACAAGTGTATTACAATAAGAAATCTGTACCTGCACATACTGGAATCGTGCCTCCTTTACGATGTCAGAGTTTCTTTGAAATAGAACTCTGTACAGAAATACACAGTGGTATACATTACAGCAACACTGTGAATTACCTGTTCTCATTCCGAAAAAGCCTGACAATAGATGCCACAGTGCTCCGACTCTGAATGGGCTGGACCCTTTGTCCAGCCTCTCTAAAGGACAAGCCATGATTGATGACATGGTCAATAATTGTTGCCCAAATTTCATTTGAAACTTGAGAAATGTTGTCCTCTTGCTGCTGCAGCTCCTCCACCACACATACAAACTCCTCTTCCTCGGGCCCCTCTGCCATGGCCTCTTACTCTCCATCCATGCTTATGGCCTCTTTGATCCATGCTTGCAAATAACAATACAGAGGTGGCATCTTTTGTAGAGGGATGAGGATCGATTGCTGATTGAAGAGTTGTGCAAACAAGTTTTACACAGGTGCATTGGAGATTCATAATTATGCAAGTACTTTCTATCAGCTGTGTATAGATGTTTTCCTTTTGTTCAACACAGTGAATCCAATGGAGTTTGGGATCTTTCAATGAGATCTGTGGTGACTGTTTTGACAAAGGGTGTGAAACATGTGTAAAACAAATGAAAACGTGTTAAGGCATTTGAAAGAGAATACTTCTGCTGTGCTAAGAATGTGATGATGAAGATCAAGTGGATCCCAGTTTCACTGAGCGTGTCTTAGCAAATGAGAAAAACTGTAATACATTCATACACAAATAAATGTACTGTATATATACAAATGTTCATATACTTTTTTTCTATGTACTATTGACTCTTCTCAACAAATATCAGATTTTTTTTTTTATATATAAAACTTTCATTTCCATGGTTGACTGTCATGGAGAAAAAACAACTAAACATTTTGACCAGTGTGGCTCACACGATGACAAAAATACTTTATATTTTGGTGGCCTTGGCCAAATTACTGACACGATAACTAGGTTTTGAACCACCCAAAAAATGTTTTGGGTGAGTAACTACATTTTGCAGACATGCAATAAAGTTCTGAAGTTCCAGCAAACAGTTGACATTTGCACTCACAGTTTAGAGAAAGTTAAGACCGTTTCAAAAAATGTGCCAAAGCAATTGAGAAAAACTGTAAATTGATAGACAGACAGACTGAAAGACAGACTGAAAGACGGACAGACAGACGGACAGAAGGACGGACAGACAGATAAATAGATAGATAGACAGACAGACAGGTGGGATGGACGGACGGACGGGCAGACAGTCATAGATAGATAGATAGATAGATAGATAGATAGATAGATAGATAGATAGATAGATAGAAGGAAACAAATGTTGTGGTAGATAACAATATCGTATCATAATGTAATAATTTTGGAAAGAAAGAAAGAAAGAAAGAAAGAAAGAAAGAAAGAAAGAAAGAAAGAAAGAAAGAAAAAGAAAGAAAGAAAGGCATTTCACTCAGTCAATCGATCAATCAATCAACAAAGTTTTAAACAGACCTTATAATAAATGAATAATGAATAATACTTTTTATGCTTGTTTAGATGATAATTTTTTTTTATTAATTAATTCAATTCAGATTTTTATAATGGATAGTCACAGTTTCAGAATGCAGTTCTGGGCTTCGAAGATCCAAAACTAAATTTACGCCTGCAGATGGAAAAGGTTTCAAGACAGTTTTAAAGTGACCTTCATGTAATAAAAATGGTGAAATCTGTTTAATAAAAATCCACCTCTGGGACCTACAAATCCCTGAAGTTGAAGAAACGGTCCTAAATTAAAAATGGCAATTTTAAATTTTTTAACAATACCCCTTGGCTATGAAATTATGTGACTATGTATTTCCAGGAACCTCAAGAAAGGCTGCATGACATATAAGTGCAAAACAAAGGTGTTATTTTTTAGAATTATCTGTTTAATAACAAAAAGATTAACGGCTCAGTTCAAATCCACAGATTTTTCTGATCATAACCTTGGAACTGGAGAGGATTGGCAGATCATAACTGTTACGGTGTGTCAAGGCAGGAAGGCGCTGGAGACAACAGAGATTTTGTAAGAGGTAATATTTAATAGAAAAGTAAATAAAACAAAGATAGCTGCATAATATTTAGCAGGACAATACTATTCCAGTTTTGACTGAAGCATAAGAGCATAAGTGTCATGAATCAGGTCCATGG
The DNA here is from genome assembly GCF_936440315.1 of Barbus barbus. Taxonomy (NCBI): domain Eukaryota; kingdom Metazoa; phylum Chordata; class Actinopteri; order Cypriniformes; family Cyprinidae; genus Barbus; species Barbus barbus. The sequence goes on along the minus strand of NC_136748.1, from coordinate 7,719,335 downwards.
ACTTCCATTCGCTCGCCACCAGAGGTCACTCCTCCATCACATTGATTCTCACATTGCACAGACTGTTTCACATTTACCCCGGACTACATTTCCCAGCAGCCATTTCACTAATCACACAATCACACACCCTACATAAATCATGGACGTCCTTTCACAGATCGCCAAGTATTGTTCTGCGTATAGCACTCTCCTAGTGTTAGCGGCCTTTCTGAGCAATTTTGTGTTTCTGTTTAGTTCCAGTATTGTTCTGCGTTTATTACTCTCCTAGTTTTAACTGTGATACAGAACCTGTTTCTGATTTTCTAGCCTGTGTTTCCTGGATCTACCGTTGTCTCGCTATTTTGACTCTGTTTGTGCTTCACTTGGACGTTTGCTCATGTTTCTGGATAGCCCCTCTTGTCAAGCCCTCTGGATTAAGTTGGCTGTTGACTGACTCGCACCTAGTTTGGATTATTCTTGTTTCTCGTCTGTGCCATACCTGTTTGCTGGTGTTGTGACCCTGCCTGTGTTTTGACCACGTCTCTATATAATAAAGCTTGCAAATGGATCCGCACGTCTCTCGTCTTGTTCGGCCCGTTACAATAAGAGCCTTCATTAAAATAAAATAAAATAATAAAATGAAATGAAAAGTATTATTATTAACTTTATTATTAATAATATTATTAATATTGTTACATAAAATCAAAATTGACCTTATTCAGTGTTACTACATTTTCCTGTTCTTACTGGGAACTGATCATGTTATTCCAAAGAAAAATATTGTTGGTCCCACTTTATTTTAAGGTCAAATTCTCACTATAACCTATTGAACTATGACTTTTCATGCAGAATAAGGCATTAGTACTAATAAACAGCCAATATGCTAATAATATGCATGCAAGTCAACAGTGATAAGTAGTCCTTAATATAAAGTGTTTGTTTGTTTGCCTTAGTAATCTTTAATCAAGATATAATAACTTGCCATTCATCTGAATTGCTTCTTTGCTCACTTTTCATGATCTAATGAATTCAATTTGCTTAATTATGAATTGCATTATATCACAGAAGTAACATGAGTTGCAAACAGCAGTTCAAGGCTGAGTGTGAGAACATGACACTACTTCTGTGAGAACATGAGTCTTGACGGCTATTCTTGTTTCCTAACCACAGGGTTTGTCTGCCCTAAAAACGGCAAAGCATACCTATAAATCTTTCACCTGAACTACCTTCTTGTAATGTCAGACAGTAATTAAACAAACTGCTGGGCATGTGGGATATAACTCTCATGGTTCCATCCTCAGGATATATAACCCATAGACAGACAGAGGCATCAGGTGACCTCTGCTCACTATTATAGTACTTGGAGTGTGTGTGTGTGTGTGTGTGTTTAGTAAAATCTGTCAGCACTGTTGCTGCATCAAACCATCAAATAATGGCACCACCGACATCCCAAAAGACTCAAGGCTCATTCTCCTTTCATCTGCCTGAGGCACAGTATTATGGGTGTTTGGGCCACATGGGTTGTTGTTTGTTAACATACAGATAGGTTTATCTTATTGTACCATCTGCTGTGATGTGGTTTTGCTGGTCTTAATACGTCAGTTTGCTCATTGTGTATATAGCATGTGTTCAGCATTGAACAGAATGAGAGCAACAGCCCCACTGAGGTAATCAAATACATTACAACGTCACGCTTGGGCTACCAAGCAAAGCCCAGGATGAACTCATCGTTCCACAGGAACGCTGGTTAATATCCATACCTTGTGTCTCAGTGTCTCTGAGGTCTTTATCGCTTGCAGATCTGATTGAGTTTTCTGGAGAATGAAAGCCATTTGTCGTGTTCGTAATTTTTTTTTTCTTTGGCTGTGTGGGTTGATCAAGTGAATAAAAGACACTCAAGGAAGCAGGGTAAAGACGTCTTCACAGCACGAACGGTAGCTGTAACGATAACTGTATTAGCATCTACACCAATAACGATCTGTTTATTATAAGCGTTTGCTACAGTTGCCTAGTTGTATACTTGCCGCTTTAAATGCTCAAGGTCTTCATGTGTTTTATCATTCATCAGCTGAACAAAAATAGTAATTGATTTTAACAACACTGCTTCTCTGTGTCATTATCATTATAGTTGTGGAGCAGATGTCTTTGTTTTATTTTATTCTATTTGTTGTTTTTTTTTTGCAATTATGTGTGAATTATACTAATAAACTTCATGTAATTACAGGGTTTTTTTTTCTTTCACATTGGTACTCACGGTTTTCAAAACTCTTAATTGCAAATTTACACCTTACTTGTGAAAACAGTATCAAAGGGGAAGAAACAATTATAAAAAATAATGTAACCAATGTAATGGACATACCAGTACATTGCAGACTTCATATGAAATGCATTGTTAAAACTGTAACAAGAATTCATGATTGGTATGGAAAACCACTTCAGTAGAATCTATGGAAATCTTCAGATGCACCAAATTATTCATTGATTAACATAGATGCAGAGATGAAGAGATGCCTATTAACATTTTGACAGCAATAGACTGTTGAAAGGCAGTTACTGTGAATGTAATGTGTGTATTAGATGAAAAAGTGAATTTTCAATTATTTGTTTAGATCTGTGAGATTAGAATTTTGAAAATGTACCACTTGTGAAAATAGCAGCAATGCATTGTGCACATTTTTTTTTAGGTCACAATATATAAAAAAAATAATTAAATAAATAAATAAATAAATAATAATAATAATAATAATAATGTGCTTTTCATACAGATTGCAATTGAGTATTGTGAAGTTAAACATAGAAAACAATAATAACTATATTTTCCCACTTTCTGATAAATATTTGAGTGAATCTTGTCTGTACAAAACTGATACAAAGGTTTTGAGTGGTTGTAGGGTTTCTTTCTCATTTGGGGCCTTATTGTTTTTGCCTTAATCTAAGATAGCAAGACGTGATTATACTTGTCAATGTAAGTCTTCATGCAGTATTGTTAAATTGATGCAGACTGATGCACCACATTATAATGTTTACTCAGGAAGGCAATATAGCATCTTCCTGTATTTTTAAGAGGTCACAGGAATGTTTCAGTGGATGCAGTAGCCTTACTAGCCATTGTTAGGATTTAAGGACCATTCCTTTTATAGTTTTTCATGTTCCCATGTCTCAATATATTAGAAAATATATTAAATTTACCATTCTTAATGATGGGAATCATAATAGTCAGTAGTCTGTTATCACAGTATTACAATTAAATCAATCATTTATTAATTTCACCTTTTTATATTTTTTTATGAACAGATGGTGCTATAAAATAATACAAATAAAATAACAAATATTTAAAAATAAATAAAATAAAATAAAATGTTTAATATTTAATAAAAAAACAAACAAAAAAAAACTGCCATTTATTTTATTTCATTTTTTATTTTTTTATTACACTCCAGGAAGTAATACCATTTTTAGTGAGAAAACAATAGAATGTACATCAGCAAGTATTAGCAATGGATTAATGATCCATTAGTGGTTTGATTTTATTTATCTCATGCTAAAACGTAATACCATGTTATTACATTACATGAAATTACAAAAAAAAAAGATATGATATTCCCAAATATTCAAATGACTGGTATATAGAACTAAGGAACCACATACCATGAATGACCCAAAAAATACAAATCATCTTCATTCTTTACAAAATCGTGTATTACCCTCTCCTGTGGTTTCAGTGCTTAAACAACTGTCTAAGAATACCGACTGATCCATATCTTTCTAAATACAGTTTTGAAATATAACAGCAAACAAGGGTATATTGTTCCATTATAGCTATGCATCGATCCAGTGACAAAACATCTCAGTCTGCAGGTTAACAATAACAGTCACAATCACTAGATTGATGTCAGAAAGGAAGGCAAGAAAGAAGTCAGAATCTCGGGATGGCTTTAAACTATCCAACACCAGACGAATGAAAGCCTGCAGCATTACTGCTATGGTTTGGTCAATCAGCATATAGTATATCTATTTTAGAGTAGTAAATTATTCCCAGATGCAGCCTGCGCGATAGACACAAATGCTAGCGTAATCACACAGGTGAGATGATTGACAGGCTTGTAATTAAGTTTTTCAGTAGGAACGTAATCTTCCCACTGTCAGCACTGCACTATATGAATAGGAAAAAAATAACTCAGAGAGAGTTCACTGCTGTTCAAGATGAAAGTGGTCTTAGTTAACTTAACTGTTCTGTGATCTCTAGATTATCTGCATCTCCACCCTTGTACATGAATTGACTGGTTTAAGGCAGGAAGCAGCATATTGAATGATGTGTACAAACAGCAGCATGACAGTCACTTATGAGGAAGCAAATGGATGTAAATGACTAAATCTCACAGGAGCGAGTTTAATTAACATTGTGTGTGCTCTGTTCAGTCAGTGGCCTTTATTTTGAAGTGGTTTGAGTTATTAACATGAGCCACCTGGTTGTGCCAAAGAGACAAGACCTTATCGCACGATATATTCATTATGTTATTAAGGGAATTCGTCCTTGATTGATGAAGCATATGCAATTGGATTCATGAAAGTACAAACTGTTTTAAAGATTACATGCTGCACAAGATATATCAAATACTTGTATCCTATATTAAATATCAATATTTTTAGAAATCATCTTATGCAAAAATATTTGAAAATTGTGAATTTAGAAAATGTTCATCCACTCGCTAGAAACCTCTGAATATTTTAACAAATAAAGGTACAATTTTCTGCATTTATTCAGATACCAGAATGCAAGACTTCAAAGGCAACCAGAAGCCTGGAGCTGTTCTTGCTCTCGCAATGACTTTCACAGACACTTGGAAGCAATTCTCATGTGTCACAAATGTAACAAATTCAAAACGGTTTTTCATTTAATTCCCTTCCCCCAACACAGCCAACCAAAATGCACACACAGAATCACAATTTCAAGCAGAGTGATATTGTCATTGTAATTACGTAGTAATTACATTGTACGTATTATGCAATTATACTGTCTTTAATTGTTTTTTTTTATTTGTTTTGTTTGTTTGTTTACTTTGAACTTTGGCTAGCTCAGCCTAAAAATCTTCCTGCAACAGACCGCTGTTCATTCATCAATAGAGAGAGAGAGAGAGAGAGAGAGAGAGAGAGGAGAAAAAAGCAGATGCCACAGGTCCAAATGCTTACGTCTTAGCTATGAAATCCAGTTGAGATTCTATGCACATGTTGTCTGACAGACAATAAGCGCTCTCTAATCTCTAATTAAATGAGAGATTAACAAGCAGTATCTGGCCTACTTTCCTGATTTTATTTAGGTAGTTTGTTTCCCTGTTTCCTTGCATGGAACACCTTACTGTGCATATCTCTGACACAAGAAAATTCCTTAATCGTTTCTTCAACCCTTAAATATGTTTGACTGTAAAGTCACCACAATTAACAGAGCAAATGCAAATTTTGGAGACATTTTCTCACTTTGTAAAGGAAACTATTTGGAAATGTCATGGAAAATAAGTAGTGCCTTTGTATTAAAGGTGCCATAGAATGAAAAACTAATGAGTTCTGTATATGAAAATGACATACCGTGAGCCTCAAACACCATTGTTTCCTCATGTAAATCTTGTGCAAGCAAAAGACAACTGAAAAATAGACGAATCAGAACATAGCCACCGATTGTGAAGTTAGATTTGGGATCACTAATTGTTACGCCCCTAACATTTGCATATACCCGCCCATGTTCTATGCCAGCCGCCAGCCGAACCTGCACAGCCGAATCATCAGAAGTTCTGCAGGTATTGTGAAGAAACAAACGAGGGTAATAGCGAAAATGCCAGATCATGGAAATAAATGTTATGTTCCAGGCTGTGCACTGCAGGGGATGTGAAGTGCAGGGATGGGTTGGTGTCTGTATCCAAAAAGGCACGGAAAACAAATAACGCGTTCTAATAAAATAATGCGAGCCACTAAAGGGACATGGTTAGCTTCTTTAGCTGTAGCCTGTTACATTACAGTGCATAAGATTTCACTTACCACATAAACAGAGTAAGGAGATATGACTGAGGATGATGGCGAATGATTTACAGATCCTGATCACCACTGACAAGCATCTGATCTTGTAAAATGTGTGGTAAGTACTGCCGCTGTAGTTTACACAGAGCACGTGCGATCGCAAATCTCGAAAGTGAAAGTAAAAAGCGATTGTGCATTCGAAAGCAGTTTCAATGCCCCGCATGTTAATATGATGCTCCCTGATGGCTCCCTGATGCCCGCATTTTATATACAGTATAATTACCCAATGATAACTGCGAGAGAAAGTATTGAACAATATATTTTCCTTGTGTTTCCATCCTGCTGTGTGAACTACTGAAATGAGCCGCACTGTGAAACAGCCAATCAGAGCAGAGCTCAACATTGAGCCAAACTGTGAAACAGCCAATCAGAGTAGAGCTCAACATTATTATTCATGACCCTTCCAAATAAGGTAATAACATACTATTTCATTCTAGGGACAAATCCTAGGGTTGTAAATGGACATGTAAAACCGTTTGCCCTTACCTCAGCCACATATCTTCTATGTAGATATCAGAGAACGGTAACACTTTAGAATAGGGAACACTAATTCACTATTAACTACAACTTTTCCCTTAATGAAGACCTAATTTGCTGCTTATTAATAATTAGTAAGGTAGTTAAGTTTAGGTATTGGGTAGGATTAGGGATTTAGTATGAGGTCATGTAGAATAAGGCATTAATAGATTAATTATTACTAATTAATGGCTAATATTCTAGTAAAATGCATACTAATAAGCAACTAGTTAAGGGACATTAAAATAAAGTGTTACCCAGAGAAGAATTTAAAATATTGTATCAATGTATTTTATGGCACCTTTAATGTTTCTTTAAATGTATCCAAATCCACCCCCCTCCCCACTTTTTTAAGCATTTCAGTGCAAGGAGTAAATTTAAATATATATCTTAGTTACTTCAATTACAGAACCTAAATAAATACTACTACAACTACTGAAATGTACAATTTTACTGTGTACTGCTATTAGAGAGAGGTTTTTTTTTTCTGTAATATTTCTATTAAGCTTTTAAGATATCTCTGTTAATATGCAATCATATACATGACCACCTTGCAAAATTGTGTTGGTCTAAAAGAGTGTCACCTCCTTTCAGTCATTCTATGCCAGCGTTACATCAGAAAATATCAAGTGATCGTTTGGTTATAGATATTTCTTGGCTTGTTTCTGTCTCTATTTTTGGCTAATCGCATGGTTAATTGTTGGGTTACACACCAGGATGTGGCAGTTATGGATAGGGATCCGATCCCCAAAATGACCCTTTATCAACAGCCAGCAGATGCTACAGCTTTAGCCTTCAAGTTTCTGACTAAATGATCTCCCTAGATAGTTTCAGCCTGCTGCCGACTGCCCTGACATGGTTCAGTGCGCCCTAGTACTGATAGAGATTAGCCCTTTCACTCTTTCCCTCTTTCTCTTTCCCAGTTGGAGTAAATAGTTGAATGATTTAAGGTGAAGCATTACAAGACTTCCTTTGACTGGACTGCATGGTTTTTAAGTGGTCCAAACTGCATTGTACCAAAATTCGTAATTGGCCACACCAGAGTCGATTTGAAGTTTGTCCATCCATCCCCTGATTTCTAATGCAGTCTATATCTGGGCCCTCAGGGCAAGATCATTGTTAGAGAAGGGCACACTAGTATTTTCTTGATGAGATAAGATATTTACGGATTGTGCTGGCTGCACAGCCAGACATGATAAAGAAAAAGCTCAGCTGGAAATAAAAATTCCGTAATTATTTACTCATGATGCAATTCCAAACCTGTATTGTGGAATACAAAAATACCATTTCTGAATAATTTTTATACTAGAAAAGGCGGTTTTAAGCCATTATTTATTTGAATTTCATCTTTTGTATTCCATGGAACCAATAACAGCATACAGGTTTGGATTTACATTTTTGGTTGAATTGCCCCTTTAACTGGTAAATAAAGGTGAATGTCTATACCAAAGAATGGGGCAAGATGTGAAATTTGCAGATCATTTGAGGACAAAAGGAAAACAAGGTGCTAATTACTGTAATGTTTTCCAAATTAATTGAGGGCTAGTTAGGAGCTGACTAATTACATGCCATTAAGTGCAGAACACTTACGACAGAGAAAGCTACCTCAATGTGCTTATAATTGGAGATGTGAGTCTATCTGCCATTATTCCTAATTAACTTCTCCTTGGAAACAGATTTTCACTGTTATATTTGATCTTAGTGCAATTATGTTTACAAAGACTGATGGACAGCGTCCTTTCAAACCAGATGGAATACAATACCAAGAAGAAGACAGTAGCTGTAGCATTATCTACTCTAAAATTTAAAGGTGAAGTGTGTAATTTTTCTTATGTAGAAATAATTTCCCTTCTTCCATCTTATTGTGCAGAAGTAATTACAAATAAGCCATTTTTGGATTGAGTCCTCTGCAGGGTTCTGTTGTATATTGTTCTGTTTGTTGGAGAAGCATGACTAAACTATATTGTCTCTGTGTCTGAGGTGGGACCAATTTACCTAACCAACCAAAAGAGTTTAAGAAACCTGTTTGAATATAGATTTAAAATTACTTTTGCAATTCAGTTTGGTAACAATAGTGGCACAGGCACACTTCACCTTTAAAGAACGGGCAAAAACCTCTATTTTAAGAGTAAGGGGCTAAGGGGCTGTAAGTGACATTTTGAAAGTTCTTCAGGGAAGAAAATGAACGCAGTAGGTCGCTTTGTACAATTTGTGCCCAACCAAAATGTTGACAGTCGAGCAAACTCACAGTGATTGTTTTATTGTCTCAATGAAAAGGTTATTGATTCTTTTGCTACTTCTGTATACTCGAGAGGATTTTCTAAGCAGCTCTCCAGCTGCTGTTTGCTGGATAACATAATGTACATAGACAGGCTGCCTCTTATCTTTCCAAAGATAAAATACATTCATGTGCAGGGAACGCCATCATCGATATGTTGACGCATATGACATTATCTGTATAAGATACTCATTTTTTTAGGAAGAAACTAATAACTAGGTTACTAAATCATTTGGCTGACACTTATCCAGGGCACTTACTGTACAGCATAGACAGACACACTGCTACAATGCTAAGAGTCCATGGATGACGTTATTGATGTGTCTGAATCTACAGTTTTATGGTTTCCAGCGCTGTTGTTTAACTACTAGGCTACAACCATTCAGAAGGAAGTTGCAGTTAAATGGCTGAAAACAGCTGACCCTTGGCTACATGCTGAAAGCTGAGACTAGGTATAAAACATACCACAGGAATTCATATTATATTTCTGTGAACAGCATGATTTTAGTACACCGCATACTCATGTATAGATAGATGGATAGATGGATAGATAGATACAGATAGATAACAGAAATTGTTAAATTGTCAAGTAACATAATACATAAACCGTGGAGACTGCAGCTATGTTTCCATCCAAATAAAGAACCAAATTTAACTTCTACAGAATGTAGAATATATGTATACCTTGTTTTGCTTGTTTTCAGTGGGCCTACTTGGGTTTGGATTTTCGTCTTTTATTGGCAAATTAAATAAATAAATAATAATAAGAAGAAAAATGTAAACAAACAAACTAACAAATAAATAAATAAAAAGTGTATAAGTGCTATTGATTGTCACTTGACTCATAAAAAAAAAAATTACATGCTTTTTTGCAAGTGGAATGTGATTTAGCTGTAGTCGTGAAGACCAATATTTTTTAATAACAACTTCAATTTAGATATGTTCATCACACAAAGATATTGTAGGGTCAAATGTAAATGTAAATGATTACAGATTTTTTTTTTTTTTTTGTGATAGCAGTTAAAACCCAAGTAGACCAAACCCATTGAAAATAAGCACACTGATTTAATACTTGACATGCAAATCTCATGTGGACTACATTTGTCTGTTGTAGGGATGCCCTCGACTAAAGATTTTTCTGGTTGACTAGTAGTCGTTCATTGTAAGCATTAGTAATTAAGCACATATTTATGACTTATTCTATATGACCTTATTCTACATCCCTAATCCTACCCAATACCTAAATTTAAGAACTACCTTACTAACTATTACTAAGCAGAAAATGAGGAATGAGGGAAAAGTCATAGTTAATAGTGAATAAGTGTTCCCTATTCTAAAGTGTTACCGGATTACATAATCTGAGATTATGATATTTGATTTCCATTTGAATTGGTTCATTTGAAAGTAGACATTTCACTCTTTTTAGATATATTTTTCATGGCTGTAAGGCAAGTATAGCTGTACAGAGTTTCAGAGTTTCGCGCACAAGTTCACAGAGACAGAGACATCCTTGTTTTCATTATTTTACAAAAGCGCAATATTTTATTGTTATTGTGAGGGCACACAAATAAACATAGATAATGTACATATTCGAAAGATGCATTACTCTTAGCTGTATTACCAAAAATTACGGAGTATTTTAAGATCAAGTGACCTAACCCACACCTCCATCTATCAAGCATTGAGCGCGCTACTATTCAGTCTCTGCACAGACACTTGAATAGTGCACATTTTTCGAGGTCAACATTAGATTGAGCGGCCATGTAAAGTTGCTGCTACTGACATATTTCAGATGATAATCCATATTTGAGGTAGATGCATTATAGGCGAGCGTTCGGATGTCGCTCACTGTCACCATAGACAAGCCGTTAACGATCTGTCCATCATGGACTTCTCCACTTCCAGTGTTTTTTTTACATTTTTATTTTCTACGACTTACCAATTAATAAAGGTTTGGACGACCAAGCCTCTTGTCGTCGACTAACAGTTAGTCCACTATTAGGGGGCAGCCCGCGTCCGCTGTATACACTTACATCCCTTTTTGTGTTCTAAAGCAGAAAGATATTTAAATATAGCAAAATACATAACTTATAACTAGTAGTCAGACAACAGACAAGTGAACAATCCTGAGTGGCAACGTCACTACACGCATTCTCCCAGCACAGTTCAGCCCAGAAATATAACATAACTACATTCTTTAACGTTCTTAGTTCTACTATACATTCCATACATGTCGCCTTCATTCGGACGATATTACGAGGTCTGCCACATCTCTTGTATGCATTGGTTGCACTGTCGTTTATGTCTCTGCTGTATGCTGACCTTGCCTGGGTAAAAACCTTGCAGCTCAAAGCCACACGCCATATCCTCCTGCCTCATTGCCCTCCGCAATAAATTATTTAAGGACTCCACCGTCCTGTACAAATCTCACCATTAAGCACTGCACTGTCAGTCAAAACTATATTATTATCCGCGCACTGGAATCATGGACTCCACAGTTCATTGCATCGCATTAGTGTAATCACTTCGTTCGCAGTCAGCAGCCAAGTCTATTGTCCAAGCTAAAAAACCATATCTTAATGTTACGCGGCACATCAGACAGTGCACTGGGCAAATTGATAATTTAGACCAAGCTAACACGGTTTCATTTGGGAAATTATGTTTGGGTCAGAAGAAAATTTATGCAGAAAGGCACAGCTGGGTGGAAATCATGGATAAAAATGGAAGTTGCAGTTGAATGGCTAAATGCAGTTGACCCTTGGTTACTGTTGCAAGCTGAGACAAGGTTCATAGAACACCCCATGAAGAGCATATTTCTGTGAACAGCATGCTTTTAAAACACAACATGCTCATAAAATGTTGAAAATTGATTGGATATTACTCTTACGTGGGCTGGAATGATTGTGATTTTGCCAAGCATTTTAGTTGTCCTTTTCTCTTTATAGAAATTGTGAAATTAGACAGTAACATAAGAATCTTTCCAGACTGTGATGCTGATTCAAGCCAAACACACAAAAAAAAAAATTAATTAATTAATTAATTAATAATAATAAAAAAAAGCAAAGCTTAATAAATAAAAAAATAATAAATAAAAAAAGAAAAGCTTAATTTGATTGATAGGTCAATTACAATAATTTAATTTTTTTTTATTGATATGACAAGATTAATTTATACGAAAAACATTCAAATTTGAAACTCATAATATAAGAGTGATGCAGATGACCTGATATATATATAATGCCTGAATAAAATTATGAAATTATTGAAAAGAAAATCTAGTTTGCACTTTATTTTAAGGTGTCCTTTTTGCAGTGTAATTATACATTTAAGTACTGAGTAATATTAATCATTAATAGGTGATGCAGGAAAATAAATAAAAATCAATCAATCAATCAGATATTACCTAATTGCTGTGTCAACGTCAACACTCATGTTTATAATTGAGGATTAATGATAAATTCCCCAATATTACATTTCTTCAATCAATACAGTAAAAACAACACTATTGTGAAATATTTACAAGTTACGATAAAATACAGTTTTTCTATTTTAATATATTTTAAATACAAATAAAATATATTTATTATTATCATCAATGTAATTATTCACATTCATATCCATAGTCATACTCATATTCATATTATTATTTATTCATTAAATATTTTAGATTTATAACTATTTACAGCAGAGCCCGAGATCTGCCCATATACTTTAGATACAAAATAAAAGACAAAAGATTGAAATGCTGTTCAATTAAACTTTCTATTCCTCAATCAATCAATCAATCCAATGTTTCTACAGAAAATAATCAAACAGACTAACAAAACGAATAGAATAGAATAGGGGAAGTCGTGGCCTAATGGTTAAAGAATTGGACTCGTAATCGAAAGTGTGTGTGTGTGTGTGTGTTTATTTATAAATTTTCTGTTGCAACAATTCTATATTCCTTTCAGGACTGACTGATTGATTGATTGATTGATTGATTGATTGATTGATTGATTGATTGATTGATTGATTTGAATAGAAAGTTTAAATTTCAATTTAATTTCAATCTTTTGTCACACTGTAAATGTCTGCATTGTCACTTTTGATCAGTATAATGGTCACTGAATAAATAAATACATATATTCATACATACATGCATGCATACTCACATACATACATAAAACTCGTATTGACAGCTTTTGAACGGTAGCGTATATTTAAAAACTTTTTTTATTGTTTTAGAAACAGATCAAATTGGTGAACAAACTAAACAGAACTGTTTATAAAGTTTCTACAAAACATTTGGTTTGGTTCTATGGACTCTTTAGTTGATATTATTTCTTATTAGTCATTGGTGTACTGTAGGCAAAGGGTCAAGAAGCAAGGTACATTCGTATATCAGGCCACAGCCCAACACATTTACACAAGGATGTTTGAAGTACTGAAAATATACATGCATACGTAAAATAGCCTTCTTTTAAATCACTTCTTTTCTGGGCTCGTTTGGAGGTTTGATGTCATAGCATCAGGCGCCTGTCAGAGCACCAACTACTGCTTTGACAGTCCGCAAATGTTGAGCTCTACTAAACATATCCTTTCTGATCCATAACCCTCTTTTTGTAGAGTTTCGCTTTGATCAAGCCATGGGGCTTATGTGGATCCGGTTGCAGGAAATGCAGGGAGGGGAAGACGGAGGGGTTGCTTAGCCCCAGTTCATATTATAGAAATGGGGGACGATTTCCAAGCATAATTCCTTTCAACTCATTAAACCAGGAATCAGGAATTAAAATGGCTTGCCCAAAGCCCAGATCTGTGTTCATCTTGCTGATAAAAGCTTGAGAGAGTGTGTTTGTGAGACAAGTGAGAGAAAGTAGTACATACCTGTTTCACACCACTAAGGTTGTTTGATGTAGCTCTTTCTACTTCCCCATCCTGCTGTGATCTCTATCTTTAATCAGTGTTTGGAGGCGGCGATTGAGACCTACCTCTGAGAAGCACCCTACACCCCCCAAACACTGTGATTTCCACTCCTTTGACAGCACGGTGCTCTCAGAAATAGCATTATTTTTTTCCTGCTACTGATCTAAACAGGCCATCATATAAGACATAAAGTAAGCCCTTAAGCCTTGTTCACAGCTGATATTAACATCCGATTTGGGTGGTCTGATCACAAGTGGTTAGCCGAGACAGATTGCCATTTACACCTGCACATTGAGTACTCTGTTCTGTTCTCTACTCTTTTTTTACTCCTTTAAAGTGCCCCTAACATTTCCAATATTGCCCTTCATGCAGTGTGTAATTTAGCTGTATGTGAATGCAAACAATCTGCAAAGTTGTAAAGCCGACAGTGCACAGTAAATAAAGTTATTGTCTCCCAAAATAAAGGATCGACTCTGCATAGCTGAAACGAGTTGTTAGTAATCCGAATCCCACTTCTGTGACGGCTACACATTTGCATAATTCCCGCCTATGCTGAATGTTGGCCGGTTGCGAAAAACTTGACCTCGCCCACAAACACATCATTTTACTGACGACTGCTTTTCTAATCTTGGGGAATTTAACACAGAACGCTTGCTCTTCAAAGATGGCTCATTACCGAGTTTATTTGGACCAGCTGGCTCCACTGAATCACAAACAGTAAGTATGATTAATAAGTGATGTTCATTTTCTCTATCAAGTGTTCAGAATATGGAACTATTGCAATGGGTGTATCGTTTCTGACATGCGCTGTAGACGGTAGACCAATCTCAACAGCATGGGCCATCTGACCAATCAGAGCAGAGTAGACTCACGTAAAGGAGGGGTTTAGAGAGACTGATTCTTAGAACTGCTTTGAACGAATCGCTTGAGAATCACTGGAAAATGAAGTGATATTAAATTAATATTTTGTATATATTTCTCCTACAATAGATGCATGCATGCATTTACTTGCATGCATGTAAACCTATTGTAGGAGACTCCCAAAGCAATATTAGGAACCTTAAATAGGCATAATAAGGAGAATAACGTCTCTGCTGTCCTTTGTTGTCTGGGATGCACAAGGAAACAATGGTCATTGGTTTCATTTTACCTCAAAATCTGGTTGAAAAATGAGTGACTGGGCATCTTTGGACTATTTATTTTTATTTATTATTTATTTTATTGCTATATTAATAAAGCAATAGCATTTGTGGTAAAATTATGATGATTACCACAAGTAAAAATGGGTGTTATGTTTGCACGGTAATATTGCGAGACTAAAGATTCAATCAAAATACAGGTGATGCCACTGTATTTTGTAAAGTCTCAAACACCTTTATATGAAATGTATTCTCTCAGTTCATCCTTTGCTCGTTTGACCACTTCTAGTTGAAATGTAATGGTGTCACACACCCTACATAAACCACGGACTTCCTCTTCCTCTCTGCCGAGTATTGTATTGCGTTTATCACTCCCCTAGTGTCAGCTGCCTTACCAAGCCATTCTGTGTTTTTCTGTTTAGTTCCAGTATTGTTCTGCATTTATAATTCTCCTAGTTTTAGCTGCGATACGGAACCCACTTTGTTGTCATAGTCTTGCCTTGTGTGTTTTTCTAGTGTTTGGATTCTTGCCCGCGTTTCCTGGATTTATCCCTTTGCCTTGCCATTTGGACTCTGATTGCACCTCTCTTGGACTACTGCTCGTATACCTGGATTATCTCTCTGCCTTGCCCTGTTGGATATTGTTTGCCGATCGTCGACTCTCGCTAGCCCTAGGATTGCTCTGTGTCTTGCCCGTACCATATCTGTTTGCCGTTGTTTGACCCTGCCTGTTTATTGACTATGTTTATAATTAAAAGCTTGCACTTGGATCCGCACGTCTCACGTCTCGTTCGCCCCGTTACAATAACACTTTACACAATTTTAATAAACCAATTAACATCACAACTTTACTATCAGTGGATGCATTTAAGCAGATGGGGCCAATTTTATTTTGTGATTTGTCTGAGTTGACCTGTACTGGCTTCTAGCAAATAAAGAGGTAGACCGCTTATCCTGTTTCTGTGGCACATACTGATAGCAGCTGAAGTGAGGGGGGCAGCCAAGTATAAAACGGAGAGCTGCTTAGAGTTAGCCACTAGGTCACAGTCCATTTTCAATGAGAGGGACTGGTAGAATGGTTGAGCGAGAGGAATGTAGTTGGGCGTTTTATTTTACGAGGGTACAGTGGCATGGCACCCCAAAAGCTTCTGCCTCCCTCAGCGACTGTTAATAACGCCTACAGCATGATCAATTACTGGACTGGATGGTAATGAGATTTTATACCAGTATCTTGCATCTTAGAATGCATATGGCCATATCATGTGTGGTGGCTGCTAGAAATGCATGTTAAAAGGTAGGTTCTTTGCTTACCACTTACTGTATTATTCGATGACCTGATAAGTTATGGATATTAATGTTAATTTCAAGTGTAACAGGGCTTGAGTCACATCACTTAAACAGAATAGAACAATTTCCCAAGGACAGCGATGCATTACAAGCTTTTTTTTAAGGGCAAAATGTCACATTTTTCTAATGGCAATGTGCTATACAGTGGCAAAACTAATAAAATGAGGTGGAGATGTCACCACATGGCACATGTAAATAAGGAAACCGACTCTTAGCTCTAAGCACATATCTTCATTAGTTAATTACGCTTGGCAATAAAACAACCAGAAAAACACTCCGCTTTAACCGAACACAGCTCATACTTCCGTACTTGTGAAGAAAGCAGCAAGTAATGTGATTTCTAGCAGTTTAGCGAATTAAAGGCATACTGTGGTTCCACGTGTCACTCCTGCTGTTTTTCAAAGGTTTGTTTTCAAACTCTTTCAGCCACATTTATATGAATTGATGTAATTTTCTCTGTTCTGACTTTACTGCTTAATTGGTGTGCTCGTAATTGACATTGTAATGCACTGACGTTAACAAATATATGAAGTAGTTGTAGTGGCAGCTACATTTCAATAGAGAGCTTTTTAAATTTCCCAGAGCAGAAACATCAATGCATGATATGAGAGAAGCCATTCAACACCATCTGCGCCCACCCAAACACTACCTTTGAAAACATCTGTAATCAGCTTAATTGTCAATATCAGAAGTAAACATTTGAATGGAATGTAGTACTGTTAAACAAATTATGATCAACAAAAACTGAGAATTACCAGCTGGGTAAAGCAATTTGTGACTTTGCATCATTACGTGGATGCTAGACCATGTTAGTTAACTGGCATTTAATAGACCATTGTCATCTGTGCCTCATAGAACAGCCAATGTCTTGGTTAATGATATCGTAGCACAGTGACTCTCTCATAACACATACATAAGTCAAATACAGAATGACAAGCATGCTGAATTCATCTGTCAGCAGCGGTGCCAGATGGGATATTTTCCCACCCATTTGGGCTGGTTTTGATTAAACTGCATTTTGATTGAGAATTGGCTGACATGAAATTTGTTCAATCCTGTTATGAGGAGTTATGAGTTTCCACTCCCGCCAGTATGTGGGCAACTAGTTTGCAAGTGCAAGTGTTGCTAGTAGTAAGTTATTTTTAGTCAAAGCTGGAGGAAAAAAAATTGAAATAATGATCCTTCACAAAATCATCCTAATATGAAAATTTGGTGCTCAAGATTTTTTTTTTTTTTTTTTCAGGATTATGTGATGAATATAAAGTTATAACAGGCTAGTCCTTACTGTTCTTTTGATAAATTTCCTGCATCCTTGTTATATAAAAGTTTTCATTTCTTTCAATTAATCTGGTAAAGCTGTTAGCTGGAGACACAGCTCTAATAACACTCATATTGGATTGTGAGGTTTTTATAGCTGAGGTTTAGTCAGCAGAAGGGCCCAGGAGACAAAATTGGAGCCCCTAAATAGTTTATCGATCTTATCATTGATTTGCTTATTGAATTTCTCAGTTTGAATTAGTATTTATTTATAACATTTCATAATACAGCTGTAGAAGTTTTCCTTGAAACATATCCAGTTAAGCCAATATATTTCTGCAGGAAAAGTGCAGGTTTGGAAATGCTCCAGGGCTCACCCGATCCCACTGACACTCCCTAAACATGGAGCAGAAAAGCTCTTGACAGCAACAAGTACAGTAGATAGAAATGCATTGATCCAACATTTAAAGTCACATTGTGTCATTTATGCACCGCTGGAGGCAATAAACACAATTGCTAAAAAACAATGGTTGTGTCCACACAGGTTTTCCAAGCACATTTCCTTAATTTGTCATAGTTCAGACCGATGGTGCATTTAAATTTGTGTATTTTGCACTATTCTATGCCATTTTATAGTATAAATAGTTGTGTAGTTGTGAGTAGTGTACTTGCATTGGAAATTCCAACAAGAATAAGTACACTTCAAATACCCAGAAGATGCACTTATTTAACTCCCCCAAACCCCCCCCAAAAAAGAGGAATATTGGACAGTTTATGCACTCAACATGCATTTTATGGTAGTTTTCCTCATGTAGCAAAAGGAAAAGTCTATCAGGTTTTAAATGCAAGCAAATCCATTATTGCTAGTTGGTATACATGAGAATTCTAACAGACAGCCCTCTCCACATATTTTAGATATTATATACATTCTTGGTCTAATCAAATATAACAACATTGAAAGCACCACAGAGCCACAGTGTTTACACTCTTCAGGGAAATCAAAAAGCATGCCTCCTACACACAAACAGAACATGCTAACAGGTTGAGCGATTAAGAATATGTGGGACAATTATCCCAAACAATTAGGCACGTTTATGCATATTAAACAGATTGCAGTATGAAAAAAAAGCAGTCCCATGCTAAAGCAATGCTCTCCCTAGGGTGTATGTGCTTATTGGAGGAAAGACTGTGAAGTGGGTGAGTTCTGACTTTGTTTCGACCACTGGGGTAGAGACCGTTTGGAACTGTAACCTCATTACTGGAGCAAGATTACCTGGGGTTTGGTTTTTAATTCAGCTTTTGTGGAGTATTAAACTGTGCTGCTAACAAAGGCTTTTATTTATTTTTATTTTTTTTTCACTTGGCATAGCAAAGCCCCCCGAGAAGACTTCAGTAGTTCTGTTATAGCTGTGATTTTGGTCACACAACTTGCTTTTTTTTCAGCAATAAAGATGCCAACTGGATTGCAGAAAACCTTAAAGGCATCTGTGTTTTCACATATAGTACAATTCAGCCAAACCCAGTTCAGTTAAACTGAACCTCAGTTCTTTTGGTGTTCACAGTGTAAATGAACCATGAAAGGACCCAAGTTTCTCATTCTCATCATTGATCTGTATTGACTCTTCTGGGAATCATGGATAGAAACAGTCCTTTAGTTTTTACATTGCTATTCAGATTGCTTTGCTTTCAGCTCTTGTGGAATCTCTTTTTAAACCACATAATCTAGAGGAGCAGCTATTGGCTCCAATCGTGTTTTCCCTCTGAAATCAAGATAGCCCTCACTCCTGCTGTTACCTGATGACATGAAAAGCACTGCTGATAAGTTTGATGGGTCTCTCTTGCGTCAGGTAAAACTATTTTGCTTGGAAAGGCAGTCGGCCCTGTAAACTGAATCTCGTGCTACTGTTTCCTCCTCTCCCCCCCTTCCACCCGCCCACTGTTCCCTTGTTCACCATCTGTCTGGTCCTGGCAGTCGAGTGCAGATGTTATCTTTTCTTCATTGTAGCAAGATCAGGCCGCATGGGGCTGCCACGGTTGCCCACCGAGGTTCAGAAACTGCAGGTCAGAGCTGAATTTCAGGGATGTAAGAGGTGATGTACACTCTATATCTTCAGAGATTTGGGGGTACACTGGAAGTCGTAATTTTCTCCGAACCCAGTGGACTCTGGGCTGGAATAGGCGGGTTGGATATTCACCTTATCCCTTGCTTATCCGCATGTCTGTGCCATTGCTGTTTTTCCTAATTAGTTAATTTCACAGAGAGATGGCTGTATTATCTTTTCCATCTTAATCGTGCTGGCATGAGCGTGGTCAAGAAGATTAAATCAATTCAGTGTGTGCCTGAACTTTACGACTGTGCCAAAATTCAAATAATTAATAATGGAATTTAAGGTTGCCTTGGGTGGTGTGAACAGGAAGTGCTCTTGCCAAACGAAAAAGCGGGCTCTATCAAGATTTGACTTTGCTTCCAAGATGAGATAATTAAGGGCTTATTGTTAATTTCACACCAATTTCATTGCTCCGGCATGCCTTTTATGATTAAACTCAAAATTCCGAGCAGTGATGGCCATGTTTAAGAACACAGAATGGTCTTTGGAGAGGAAAATTGCCTCATATCTCCAGGTGTTTTCACTGTGTGATATTCAATGAAATTGCGGGGTGAAAATGGCAGGAACTTCCCAACTCAAGAAAGAGCCTCTTTATTTAAGCTTCCACAGCTCTTCACTGACTCCTGCATCCTTTTTCATTCCACATCCTCCGGCATGTGTAATGTGCCAGTGGGACGTTTGCCCAGATGGGTGGACCTCTCAGACTGAACGGGGGTGACTGAGTCTCCCTCTGGAAGTAGTTCTCATTCAAAATCTCTGGCATTTACGACTTGATTACAATTCTGAAACTTAAAACGTCATTTTTGCAATGTGACATATTTCCAAGTGTAACATGTTGTAAGAAATGTAGGATGGTTAATTTTGTCCATCTGGATTGATTGTGATGAGGATGTGCATACTGTATACATAATACCATAGTTTTGTCCTTATTTATATAAAACCTAACTAATTTATATAAAACTACATTAAAATGCACACCTTATTTATGATGGGCAGGTTTTTAATTTCTGTCTTAAAGTTAATATTATATATTCATTTTTGGCAGGCATAAAAAAGTGATACATTTGCTTTAATATGACAATGAATAAGGCCCATACGTCTTGAAAAGAAAATTACTAATAATCATATTTTAATAATCATATTTTATTATTTATTATTAAGTATTTTAACAAAACTGCTTTATTGCTTAATATTTGTTAATAAAAAAGCAAAATCAGGCAGTCACTTGGTGGAACCAATATGCAGAAAATAAGTTCATACAAGAAGTTTCTTAAGAAATTTTAGCTTTTTATGACAAGCCAAGATTAGTTTAGGTTGTCATGTTCTGTGACTATCCCAAAAATAATGATATTTATGAATTAATAATGTTATATTCAGTGAAAAATAAATAAATGTATATATAAACTAAATATATAATACATATACATATACACATATATATATATTACTCTAAGTTTTCTTGTAAATGGTATAAAGTTTTTTTTTTTCAAAATAAATAAATAAAAATAAAATAAAATGACAATTAATACACAGAGTGCATTTCTACGAACTTGCACATGCATTTTTGCACATCTTTAAAATATTAATAAAATAATGTAAAATATTTTATATTTTTATATTTAAAGCACTGCATGCGTTGTGAGAGTTCTTGGATTAAATACAATGTACAGAAATATCATGCCAGAAATGGCAGCTGAATATCAATTAAATGTTTCTCAGGAAATCTCTAGCTATATGATGTTTTATGTGCTTTATTATTTATGTAACTTATTTCTATGATGTTTTATTATTCCTAAAGCTCTGTGATGGCCTTGCAACAATCATATATTTTGAGACACATGGTGGTCTTTGTAAGCCTCTTCTGAATTTACTTGAAAGCAGGGCAGCGCTGTTTTGTTTTCTTCTTCACTCGTTTCTTTTATGCTTACTGAGTGAGTCCTGCATTCTTCACTCTAAAACCATACAATGGCACTAACAAATCAATAAAGAGGATTGACTAGCCCAAGCAGTAACAGGATTTTAGACATTTGTGCCAAGAAGTCAATTTCTGCTCTTCTGCTCATATTGCTAGCTTGACCTTCACCTTGTTTGCCTGATCTTCCATTCTTTCCCATCTTCCGCTTGTTTTTTTTCTCCAAATAGAAAGGCATATCAACTGAATCTACAGTACCTGCAGATTTTGTTAAAATATATATATATAAAAAAAGACCTTTGATTTAAGATATACTTTTGCTACTGTACATTTCAATGACCTTCTCAGGATTCTGTTCTCAGCCTCAAACCAAATATAAGTTTATAAATACCACCTCAACATATCTTTCTCCTTTTTCGTCCAGTTCATCAGACACAGTGCAAAACAAAATAAATGGTAATAGTTTATTTTAAGTTCAATAAGTAATATCTCTGTCTTATCTGAATTTAATAGGAGGAAATTATTGGTCATCCAATCTTTTAATTTTTTTACACAAGCTATTAGCTTAGATAGTTTAGAAGTTTCATCTGGTCTTGTTGAGATATATAGTTGAGTATCATCAGCATAACAATGAAAACTAATCCCGCATTTTCTAATAATATTACCAAGGGGCAACATGTAATCGATATGAAAACTAACAGGAAGCCAATGCAATTTTTCCAAGACAGGTGTAATGTGCTTCGTTGCACTGGTCCTAGTCAGTATTCTGGCAGCTGAATTTTGTACCAACTGTAATTTACTTAGGGTAGCTTTTGAAACTCCAGCCGCAAAGCATTACAATAATCAATACGCGAAAACACAAACGTTTTGATTAACTTTTCAGCCATAGACAAAGTCAACATGGGACGTAATTTGGCAATGTTTCTGAGATGAGAAAAAAGATGACTGTATTACGAACATGCGGATCAAAATTTAAGTTTGCGTCAAATATCACCCCCAGATTTTTTTGTTTAGTTTGAAACTGTAAAGCAAAGCCATCCAGACCTAAAGTTGCAGACTCTGCTTTGCGCAACTGGTGAGGGGAACCAATAAGCATCACTTAGGTCTTATCACTGTTTAGACAGAGCACATTTTCAGACATCCATGTAACCAAATAAATTGATAGAGGTTAATACCTTTTAATTAATGTGCACTGATTCTTAGAATAATGCTTTTAAATTTAAAACTTTAAATTATTACTCTGAATAACATAGCAACTTTTAACATGGCAGCTTCTGTAATAATGCATTTAAGTTACACTTTATAATCGGTGTGTGTTCCACTTCATATCCGCATGCTAGTTTGGGAAATTAATGTTAGTCCATTATTAAATAATGTAAATTACATTTGTGCATTACGCAGATGCTTTTATCCAAAGCAACTTATAGTTCATTCAAGCCAGAATCAATATGTGTTCCCTGGAAATCAAACCCATGACCTTGTCGATGCTATCACCGTGTTCTGTGGTCTGTGGAATAATCTTAAGAGTGTGGTTTGCCCAAGTTTTGTTTGTAACACATTGATGAGAAGTCTCAGCCCCTCTAACACAATGAGAAGTTCAACAAGATATAGGCCTTTTTCAGTAGTTAACTCACTTAATAATTTCTCGTCTTTGTTTCGATCTTTCTTGAACTTTTTCTAGTTCTCTTAGACTTAAATTTTTCTATTTCTTTCTAACATTTAGAGCAAATCAATAAGGAATGCGGTGGTCTGTAAGAACCTGAATCCATTCCACTCAGCCTTCAGACAACCTCACACCAGCTCCCTTAAGAAGTTGCCATTATATATAAGATGAGCAAGAAAAAAAAGTTTCATCTCAAGATACTATTAAAGCCATCTTGCTTTTTTCTTCAAGATTCAATGGTTTCTCGTTCGTGTTCTGATCTTCTGTATTTCTGTATCTGTACCACGATATTAGGGTATAGTGAAGCATACAAATAGCTTTTTTCATAGTGGCATATATGAGCAATTTAAATGCAAAACACTGAATTGTGATTTCTGACTTGAATCACAAACATATTTGAATGTGTTTGGCATTATATCACATGATATGTATACATAAAACAGTGTTTTTAGTTTGGTTTGACAGTAATTTCATTTAAGCCGTTTTTTTTCAAATCCGAGCTCCATTTCACAGGTTTATTTTCACCTTTAGAGTCTGAACCTCTCTAGCTTGTGTCATTAAAGCAAGTACCACAGTAAGTACTAATGGTAATCATTTACCCCTGCTACGTAACGACATGTACTGAGTTATTGATTCATGTCTTTAAATTGACCACCATAACATTTCACAGAGAGAAGCATTTTCCGTGGAAGCATTTCAAAAGATGTAAAGAATGCATGCTGCTCTTCAGGCAATTTATTCAGAGACAAGATATGAGAAATACACATTACACTACACTGCAGCACTAAGTGTTACCAGGAGTATGCAAAGACACTAATTAAATGCATGTAAACCATATAAAATCACAGTTATTATTATTATTATTTTTGTTAGTAGTAGTAGTAGTAAATAAAGTAAGAAACAATTTTTATTTTTCAAATCTTTTGCGTTCTCTCGCAAAACTTTTGCGTTCCCTCGAGAAACTTTGCGTTCTCTCGCAAATATTTGCGAGAGAACGCAAAGTTTTGCGAGGGAACGCAAACATCTTTGCGAGAGAACGCAAAGTTTTGCGAGGGAACGCAAACATCTTTGCGAGAGAACGCAAAAGATTTGAAAAATATTATTTCCTCGCACCCAAAATTTTTTTCACCCACCCCGAAATCTTTCCACCACCATGAGCTCTAAGGGGCTCCATATGATTCAACTGTTATACTTCTGGAAAATACTATTTTACAGTGAAATTACATGGATGTTACATTGATTTTCTTTTTCCAACATAAAATAAGATTTGGTTACACTTTATTTTAAGGTATGCTTGTTACAGTGTAATTATACATTTTAGTACTGAGTAGTATTAATTAACTACATGTACTTACTATATGTTTAGAGTTAGGATTAGGGTTTGGTTTAGAGTAACTATCATTTATTGTTATTATAATTGTAAGTATACGTAACGTATAACAAGGATACCTTAAAATAAAGATTTTATACTGTAGTACTAACAATTCATACAGTAAAATACCATGGAAGTTCCTTTTTTTTTTTTTTTTTAAGGAAATTGCACATTGAAGCAGATGTAGTCTACAAAAATATTCATTTTCTCAGTTACTCACACTCTAACAAACAGACAAAAGAGTTGGTTAAGTGTGTGAGCAGGCCTGCCTTTTTGCTATCTCTGAATAATACATGCCATCTGACAGAAGGCACGACACTCTGCTCTCAGATGGCATTTAAACTGGCATTCTGCTGGGATGCCTCATGTCTCAAGTTGAGCAGAGGGAGCGAAGTAGAGATAACAGAGGCAGCAAGGGATAAATGCAAAAATGCACACAAATTTAAACAAGAAGCTGAATAATGCTTGACAAGGGACAGAGACGGGAGACAGGGAAAAACCATAGGAAGGAGGATAAGGAGATACCTCTGTGGTGATTAAAACAATGCCTGGGGTTAGGGGTCCCACGAGACAGGAAGAGATGGATGTGGCCAGACCGGCATGCCAAGCTTTGCTCCTCCACTGCCCACCCAGCACGGAGCCGACCCTCCTGCAGCTCCCCCCAGGCTAGAGCAATTTTCATCTCATTTCGTTCAGTGGCCAAAAGATGTGTTGCCATCACTCACTCGCACGTTAATAAAGCTCTCATCAGGGCCAGTCCTCCTTCTGTCTAATTATCCCATAACATTGCAGCATCAGATGGGAAACGAGCAGAGAATCAATTAATTGCGAGGTGGGAATATTTGCATTCATACATTTTCTTGCTCATTACAAAAAAACAAAACAAAAAAAAAAAACATGTGACATGCTTTATTAGCATGTGGTACTCAAAATGGACATCTGTTCATCTGTTCTAGAAATCTGAAGAGAAAAATTATGGACAGTGTTTATTTCAGAAATGTTTAATCAATTATGAATTTCGACTGTAATCAGGATGAGGGAGTTTCAGTGAATAAACATGCTGAAAGATGTAATTAAATGAGTAAATGTGTAATAGCTATACAGTACAGTAATGGTGATTTGTATGATGGATAGTTGACTTACTGAATTTGCTGAATAAAATAACATTTTAATCAAGCAATCAGGTTTAAAATTTATTAAAGGGGAAGTTTGAATGAACTGCACCACTACCACAATAAATTGCATAGTTTTTTTTAACTCTAGGGCAGTTGTAAAATTAGCCTATTTCCAAAAAAAGTGGAGTGTTCCTTTAACAACTACCTGACTAACTATTAATAAGCAGCAAATTAGGAGTTTATTGAGGCAAAAGTCATAGTCGATGGTTTATTAATAGCGAGAATTGGACTTTAAACTATGATAAAATAATAATAATAATAATAATAATAATAATAATAATAGCAAAGTTTAGAGCTTTACGATTACATTTTACCCAAGAAAAATGTAGGCATCTTCTGTCTGAGTTTGATATTAAAATAACAATCCATAAGCTTTTTTTTGTGCGGTTTGTTTGTGCATTTGACACAGACAAAAAAAAATTGTGTTGTGGCTTTGATCATTTTTAGTCGGTTCTGATTAAATGCAGTTTTTAATAATGCTATTTTATTTGAACAAATGATGCTGGCCCTATCTTTATATATGCTACAGACTGGTATACACCTTAAAAGTGTCTCAGCTGAATGAAAGCTGAGTTTTTTCCCCCCTACATATACATCGTTGCCTTGGAGACTTCCATCACAAGCATGTGAGGAGACTTTAATTTGGCATCAAATTACATAATATAGTCTCAATCACTGAGGGTGTCTTAAACACTTTCAACCGATGAGATAAACCGATTGGAAAAAGATTTTGGAAAAAAATTTTGAGTTTGTCTCTGGGTCGAGAGATGCGGGAAAACAACATTGAACACCTGCTTAATTGTTTAAATGAATGTTTTCTGCCCATTTGAATTCTTAATTTAGCTAGGTGTTATAATGATACAATCAATTTAGTTCTATGTTGGAAAAATCTAAGGAAATTTCTGCACATATCTGCTCAAAATCATACAAGGTTATTCGGTTACCGCTTTAACCATAGGAACCAAGGTTACACTTTATTTTAAGGTGTCCTTGTTACAATGTAATTATACATTTAAGTACCGAGTAATATTAATTAAATACACGTACTTACTATAAGGTTAGGATTAGGGTTTGGTTATGGTTACTTGCATGTAATTATGCATAATTAATTTTGATTATAACAGTAAGTGCATGTAACGTGTGTAACAAAGACAACTTAAAATAAAGTATTACCGGAACCAATACTCAATATTAACGCGTTGCTTATTAGCATGCCTATTATTAACATAATGGCTGTTTATTAGTACTTATAAAGCACATATCCTGCATGACTTAACAACTACCTTACTAACTATTAAAGCAAATTAGTAGTTTATTAAGACAAAAGTCATAGTTAATGGTTTGTTAATAGCAATAATTTGACCTTAAAATAAAGTGTGACCGATTATTCTGTGTATGTCAAATGTATAAATGGCCTATACTCCAGTAATCCTATAGTACATGACTTGGCATTGACTTGTTGCTTTATAAATTAATTATTAATAAACCATTTTCTATATCAACTTGGGAGCAATATGGCAGTATCCTTTTCCATACTTGTAGACCTTCAGCTACTGACTTGTTGGTGGTTCTTGTATACTGGTTTATATGTTTTTGTTTTATTTGTAATTGTCATTTAGTTTGAGATTGTCTACACAGACGTCTTCAAGTGTAGAATTGCATATTTAACACCAATAGCTATCAACAGACTATTCTGTTTCAGTATATTGTGGCCTTGTGGCAAACTTCGATGCAATGCATCCCTTTGCCCTTGAAGAAGCTACGTCAGAGTGTGATCGGTAACGGTGCGGCTCTCTAAATTACAGAACCCATAAATGGGGCGAAAAAGCAGACTGCCTGTGTCCTTCACCGATGTGAAATCTATCGTCCCCAATCCCAGTCATAGTATGGGATGGCTGCCATTTCCTGGAATTATCTGTGCTGTAGAAAGATCCCGCTGAACATTGAAATAGCCAGAGATAAGGCACAGGGTGACGAATGGGTGAAAACTTGTGTTAGCACAGAGAGAAGAGACTAAATCTTTCCTGACAAAAAAAAAAGCCTTCAACAGATGCAGGAGTGTCTGCAGGTTTCTCCTTTAGTGGGGGAAGGTAAAGAGAGACGGGGAGTTGTGCTGGTTAGATTTATCACAGCTGGTGTTGTGGTGACGCTAAAGGAAATAGCACTGTGTTATATCGCACATGTTTGAATAACAGTTAGACGGTCGGCTATTTCCGAGTGAAAAGTGACCAATTTTTCGGATCCCTGCACTCGTTTCTCTAAATACAACTTTAAGTGTGTTGCTTCTGAAGTCTTAAGCACTGACTATTCAAAGTTAATCTGTTATTGCTTCACTCTTTTTGCGACTTGTATTTGCCATACCTTGTCTGAAATGGAAGTTAGGGAGTTTACTGTACAAAAAAATGTGAAATAGATTAGTTATTGGTTTTTATAGTTTATAAATGGGCAGTTTAATGTAATAAATGCAATTATATAATGAGTACAGTTGAGGTCAAAAGTTTACATCCCCCTTTCAGAATCTGCTAAATGTTAATTATTTAACCAAAATAAGAGGGATCAAACAAAATGCATGGCATTGTTTATTTAGTACTGACCTGAATAAGATATTTCACATAAAAGATGTTTACATATAGTCCACAACTGAAAATAATAGTTGAATTTATAAAAATGACTCAAAAAGTTCAATAGTTTACATACCCTTGATTTTTAATACTGTGTTCTATCCTGAATGATCCACAGCAGTTGTTCATGAGTCCCTTGCTTGTCCTGAACAGTTAAACTGCCTGCTGTTCTTCAGAAAAATCCTTCAGGTTCCACACATTATTTGGTTTTCCAGCATTTGAACTCTTTCCAAGAAAGACTATGATTTTGAGATCCATCTTTTCACACTGAGGACAATTGAGGGACTCAACTATTACAGAAGGTTCAAACGCTCACTGATGCTCCAGAAGGAAAAAAAAACAAAACAAACATGCATTAATAGATTGAAAACTATGGTAAAATAGTGAAAACTTTTGAACAGAATGGAGATGTGTACATTTTTTTCATCAGTGCATTCTGCACCGTCTATATATGTTATTATTTAAAAGCTGATTGTGATGGGCTTTGGTTCATCATGTGACTGTCTCATCACCACCTGAAATTGGTGATTTTCAGTACATTAATAGGTTGGTACATTAACATTATATAAAATAATGAATGTACATTGTTTAACTGTAAATTTAAGTTAAAACTGTAAAATCTATTATGTCGTTACCGTATTTTTTATGGTAGAATTCTGGCAACCACAGCTGCCGTTTTTTTTACAGTCTATCTATCTATCTATCTATCTATCTATCTATCTATCTATCTATCTATCTATCTATCTATCTATCTATCTATCTATCTAGGCAAGGTAGCAAAAGCAACAATTCTCAAGATTTCTATTGAAGTACAGAAATACTACTACTACTACTACTACTACTACTTCTACTACTACTAATAATAATGTATTGATGTGAGTAAATGACAACAACAGAATTGCAATTTGGGGTGAACTATTCTATTCAGGATGATCGATCATTTATAAATATCATACGAGGATCCTTACATTAAACATAATTAGGTATTGTACATAAGTAATAAAACCAGCAGTCAATAGCACAAACATTTTTATGAGACCGGCTGTTTGAGTGATAGATTAGTAAATTGAAGAAACCTCTACCCTTTCAACCTCACAGGCCTGGGAATTACTCTACAAGAGGAAAATAACTAGTAAATTACACTGAATACAGGAACTAGCTTGCAGTCATTTGGTTTGCAATTAACCTGCTTTGCCCACTCTATTGAACATTCCTACACAACATACCAAATACAGTGGTATTTGAGGTTACTGTTTATAATGTCTGTGGTGAGAACTGAAAGAGCTATTCATACTAACATCTGCACACTGCACCTTTCTCAGAATCGTATTAGACAAAACTGATTAAAATTATATACTGTAAATGTTTCTTCCACAGAACATGGCCATCAAATCAACATCCCCTTAATGAGATTCTAGAAAACAGTGAGCTAACACAACAATAGATCTGAAATGAAATGTGCAAGTCTTTCCAGGAGCAAATTTGGTGGAGAGCAGAAACACGTCATACTGCTGCTGTGCTCTAGATGTTACTCAGTCATCATTATTTTTAAAGCTAGCAATAGCCATGTATCTGCATTCTTGTAACTAATGTAATAAAAATGAACTTTGCAAAAAAAAAAAAAAAAAACGTGTTAAGGGCCCACAGGATTAAATTTAATTAAATATATATTTTGAATAGGTCAGATGTTTCTTAACTATGAGATTACATAAAGATCAAAAAGACCCTAGTAATGTGGAATGTCTAGTGATTTGAAAAACTGTGTTTGACAAGGTCTAAATTCTGAAGAGATCTCAATATGATCTCAAATATTTTTATCCGCTTTTTTTCCATCAGATTATTTTGAGATGAAAGTATGAGACCAAAGCTCTGCTCTTACTTTAAATAAATCAATGATGTTATTTATTTCTATTTTTATTTCTTCGATTTTAGATTTTTAGGAGCAACACAGCTGTTACTTAATGAAACATGATTTGAGATCTCTATTAGATCTCTATCTCCTGACAGAAAATTAATGAATATATAATGGCTACAAACCTGTTTGAGTGACTGTTTGTGTGTTTGAATTACAACCGCTTACTCATTTACAGGAAAAAAAATAAATAAAAAATAAATATATATATATATATATATATATATATATATTTGTGCTCGCAGCACGTGCTCTTCAATACACGCACAAAGGTGCCGGTGTGCGCATAGCCTGTATGTTTACCTGTATGTTTAACCTGTACATGCGGCTAAACAAAAGGCAGAACACGGTAACTCATTTTGAGCGTTCCAAACAAAGTGAAAGAACCGTTACTGGTGTTATACGGTGTTCTGCCTTGGTTTCTCCGGGGCTTTTCGAAGTTACGGTTGAGACGACCCATTATTTTCTCTGAAAAACAACTAAATTGACTTAGGCATAGATTCAACAAGGTGTTGGAAACACTCCTCAGAGATTAGCATCACACAGTTGCTGCAGATTTGTCGGCTGCACATCCGTGATGCGAATCTCCTGTTCCACCACATCTCAAAGGTGCTGTATTGGATTGAGATCTGGTGACTATGGAGGCCATTTGAGTAAAGTGAGATGATTTGAGCTTTGTGACATGGTGCATTATCCTGCTGGAAGTAGCCATCAGAAGATGGTACACTGTAGTCATAAAGATAAAGGGATGGACATGGTCAGCAACAATACTCAGGTAGGCTGTGGCATTTAAACGATGCTTAGTTGGTACTAAGGGGCCCAAAGTGTGCCAAGAAAATATCCCCCACACCATTACACCACCACCAACGTTTTTCCAATGTTCTATTGTCCAATTTTGGTGAGCCTGTGCGAATTGTAGCCTCTGTCTCCTGTTCTTAGCTGACAGGAGCGGCACCCGGTGTGGTCTTCTGCTGCTGTAGCCCATCTACTTCAGGGTTCGATGTGTTGTGCGTTCAGAGATGGTATTCTGCATACCTTGGTTGTAACGAATGGTTATTTGAGTTATTGTTGCCTTTCTATCCTATCTAACCAGTCTGCCCATTCTCCTCTGACCTCTGACATCAACAAGGCATTTTCGTCCACACAACTGCCGCTCACTGGATATTTTCTCTTTTTCAGACCATTTTCTGTAAACCCTAGAGATGGTTGTGCGTGAAAATACCAGTAGATCAGCACTTTTTGAAATACTCAGACCAGCCCGTCTGGCACCAACAACCATTCCATGTTCAAAGTCAATTAAATCCCCTTTCTTCCCCATTCTGATGCTCGGTTTGAACTTCAGCAAGTCGTCTTCACCACATCTAGATGCCTAAATGCATTGAGTTGCCGCCATGTGATTGGCTGATTAGCAATTTGTGTTAAAGGGAAAGTAAAACTGTAGACATTATTACAAAAAGACAAATTATTTTGAATAAACCATGTTCTGTTGAACGTTCTATTCATCAAAGATAAAATAAAAAATGAAAAAAATAAAAATAAAATTCTGAAGAAAATTTCAAAACAAACATACTAAGCAGCACAGCTGTTTTGTCGATAATATACTGCAAAAAGTGGTAATCTGCGATGGTTACTAGAGCTATTTCTACATAACCCATGTAAAGTAGTTTTGGTAGTATGGATTCTATTTTTTATTATATTTAGGTTTATTCAACTATATTAAATAATATTTTTGACTTGAATAATTAGACTGATATTATATCAGTGTAAGATAATAAATAAGCATATTAGAATGATTTCTGAAGGATAATTTGAAACTGGAGTAATGATGCTAAAATCTTAAAACTTTCAGAATAAAAATACATTTTAAAACAGCTGTTTAAACTGTAATAATATTTTGCAATATTACGGATATGTTTGATTATTATTTTTAATATTAAAAAATAGCACATCAATGAAAATAAAACACCATTCCATGAAACATACAATAAGTAATAACTTTACAGTCCACAAACATTTGAATTGTAGTACATGGACATGTGTTTGTTTGTTTGTTTGTTCATGCATTCATTCAATTGGTAACAGGAAGAAGAAGAAAAACAAAAATAAACAGGAAATAAAAACCTGTGGAATGCGTGACAGACTGTGAGAATTGGTGAATTATGTCTTGATTGTCTTCTTCAAAATAAACAACATTGTATACCTCACATGAGAGAAAAGACCGATTCACAAATCAGGGAAAGTGTGCTTAAGAAAGCATATAATTATTTCCTCAGCTCACTCGGCTGTAAATCTGCGTGCACAAACAATGTGACATTAAAAACAGTAATGTAGCATTTGGTCACGCTGCTCTGCTACTTGTTAGAAAAAAAGTCTTGTTATTGAAGAAGCTGTTTTGAAAGAATTACACCATTAAAAAGACGCATAGCTGTGTATTTAGCTATTTATTCCCCACTACTGATTACTACAGGTGGCAAATAAATCAGCTCTGAGATGTGAAGTTGTACTTTTACTAATCAAAAGTTCAGAATGCCAACATCATTTTCACATACACAGAACTAATTGTTGGTTAACGTGCTTATTGCCAATGCATATAACATTTCTACCTGAAATTTTTTCAACACACAAAGCTGTTTTTCAATGCAGCTATTGTAATTGCGGTGGCACATTTGTGGAGAACTTAATAAGGTGGCACCATTCCCACAATAATATGCACTCAAATAGATCCAACTCTTTGGATAAAGAGAGTCTCAAGCCTGTTAAACCCAGAAGTAGTAATTCATTATAATTGTCCTGTTTTTGTCTGGCTGTAAATATGCAATTTTTTCACTTCCAATACCAGTTCTTGTCACTTTGAATGTAATATTATATTTGTGCCTATGCAAACATCAAAAGCTATTTTCCCTTGGAAAAATTGGGGCAGACAGCTACTAATAATGCTGAGGCCAGAAAGGATTCTGCCAATACAAAGAAAACAGATTTGCCTCTGAAAAGAGGCGTGCTGAGTGTGGATGTCATTTTGGGCAAGTAGTTAGTGAAGATGAGGCCAGATGGCTAAAGGTTCCAATTCCATGTTCCTGCCCTGTTTTTGAGCTTCTGAACAAGCCAATTAACCTACTACTTCTTCAAAGTCTGACTTTATAAACGACTATAAAAAGCGTAATCATTGCCTCGGAGGTACAATCTCTCAGCCAAAACAAATGGCTTTCACTTCTAAACAGCAGGTTTCCATACAGCTGAGCTGAGGGGACAACGTAACATCTAAGATCTTCTTTCTGTTTCCTGTTGACAAATAAGGAGGATGCCAGTTCGATCACCTTGCCTGGAAATCTTTAGTGCATCATCACTTACCCCGCAGGGCTGTTTGACACAACAGCAGGCTATTAGAGTCCAGGGAATCTCCTTGCTCCTGTCTACACTGGCCAAAATGCCTCAAAGCGTTAAGCACCTGTTCCCTGGGCAACGGTCCACCAAAAAATGAGAGCAATTATTGAAACCACAACTTAGCCTTTCAGGAACCCTTTTGTCCACCTTTGAAGGCACGGAACACAAAAAGAGAAACACAGGAAGACATGTTGCCATTGGATGGAAAACTGGAACAGTAGAGGTTTGATGTTTAGGCCAGAGGGGAGAACTCAAAGTGTTTGCTGTGGTGACAATTCCCATGTGTACTTGATGCTACATGCCCTTTCTTGACAGCTAGGAACTTTGATGAGATTTGAACACAGAGGGAGATACTGAAACATTCAATTATGAATAACCTGTTTCTGCACGTTTAACATTGGTGGATACAAAAATGGCCATTGTTCTAAACCCATTTTTTTTCACATAGGACTGCATATGATATATGACTGCATATGAACATATGATGCAGTGCTAAAAACAGGGGACTGGGGCTTTCAACTTTCAAAGAGAATGCAAATACACCATGAAAACCATAAAGGTTGCCAATACGCACCATATGGGTCTTATATAACACTATACAAAGTCTTCTGAACCTATCAGCTTAGTTTTGTTTATTGTTAATCAATACCAAACCAAGCATGCATGCATGCATGCATATTTCTTGTGGATTTATGACCTGACATACACACATATATATACTGCATATATATTTGTGTGTGTGTGAACTGTACTTGCATGTAATATAATATTAATAAAATAAAAGTACATGCTTAAAAATTGTACTTTGTAGTCAAGTCAAATTAAAAGTTTAAATATACTATAAATAACTCTACATGCCAACTACCAGTCATTACATTAGTAAACTGTTTGCTTAATATCTGCTAACACTCAGAGTAATTCTATTTAAAATGCCAATTAATTTTTTAAAGCTGCAGTCTGTAACTTTTGGCACTCTAGCGGTTAATAAACATAACTGTGCGTCTTGTGGAAGAACATTGTAGCCGGAGCTACTTCTCTCTGTCTATGTCTTTGACGAATGTCGCAGGTACTGGGCTACTCTGCAACGGTTCCACCAGTACCAGTCTGAAAACTTATTATAGGTATACCATAGTGATTCAGGATATAAGCCAAAAATACTGTTTGGAAAATGGATTCATGATGTACTCGCTTATTATACTAATTTTATAAATTTTGAACACAAAAAAAGTTACGGACCACAGCTTTAATGTGAGACAGAAACAACAAAACATCAATAATCTTTTCAGACTCTGCCATAATAGCTGCCATTCTGAGCTCTTTCTGTTATCAGTGAGTTAATTTAATTAATTTTATAGCAAAAAGATGTTTAACTAACTTGTCATTTGCTTCATACTGTAGTTCAGGGGTTTTTTTTCTGCAGCGTTTAGTCAATCAAACACACCTGAAAAAGCTAATCAAGGTCTCCAGGATTAATAGAAAATGACATGGACCTTGAATGCCGGAGTTGAGAATCCCTGCTTTCTTTAAAACAAACAAACACAATTCAAATCAAAATCACAAAGTAGGCTACATCTTTAAACCATGAATTATTCCCTAGAATTCATTAAAGAGCCCGCTTGTCATTTGTTTGTGAACTGAGCTACACTGATTGTTCTGTGTTTTTTTGATTCATTAACAATAACTAGTTCATAAGAGTCATTTGTTTGTGAAATGGACTATACCAGGTGTGATGCATGTGTGTGCAGCATGCAAGGACTGATAAAAAAAATAAAAAAATAAAAGTTATTGCTATTGTTACACTGCACAGTCTTTTTATTTCATCATTGTCTCATTGAAATGTCACTGTTAAAAAGAGGCTCAGAAAACACTTACATTTGATGCACTGGAATATTAAATGATGGAATAAATCTTACCCTTCTGTGGGCTGTGTAGCATTGCAAGCAGATCAAGGTGTCATTCATAAAGGAGATGAATCACACTGATATATGAATGCATAATTCAGACCAAACTGGATCACTCATAACAACAATTCATATTCAAAAAGTGGGAGATTTTCAGTGAATTGTACGGTCTTATACTTTTTGCCAGTTTGGAGCATGTCAACCCTTTTTCCCATTTTGCTTTCATACTGACAAAAATAAAAAGTAGAGTTTCACCATGACGTAAACAATGATATGAATGATTCTTTGTTTGTTTTTTGTGGTGAGTGCCTTGGAGTATCACTCCACATTGAATGATTGATCAGAATTGCATCATCAGTTGTTTTACTATGTGCTTTATTAGTTGTTGCCAACAAATAATATGTGCATTCTTCAGTGTAGCATTTACGGATCATTCCTCTCAATAATCTTTGAAAGTATCATCGTCTACCATCTGAGTCCTTAATTTACACTCATGGCCTCCTGGCAACCAGCAAGGTATCCATCCGCTTCCCAGGGGCACTATTATTTTTATTACTGTATGTGTTTGTATAATTACAGCTATTTCACCTCCTGGACCTAATTGGCTGGTTGTGACCAGACTGCATCCAACTGCAACCAACAGAGTACATGCTGGGATTGGCTGGAGGAACTGTGCTGTAAGACATCTCCAAATGTATCCCAAGAGGCCTGGTTAACTTTGGCAGATAGAAATTTCCTTTAGATTCTGTAACTACATCACTATACAGGAAAAACTTTTCCCTTCAGACAACCATTCAAAGTAGCTTTGCACTCTAACAAAATAAGGTAGTTTGCGGGTGTAAATTAATGTAGTTGTTTCACCTTTGACCACTTACTCAAATGATTGTCTTTATGATTGAGTCATTGACTACGTTTACATGCGCACAAATATTGCGATTATTTCCAATAACCAGAGTAAGGACTTAATCACATTATGATGTTTACATGTCAAGAGCAAAGCACTTGCAATTTCATTATTTGTATTATTCAATTTCAATTTCAAATTGATTTATAAAGCACTTTAAAACAACCTTAGTTTACCAAAGTGCTGTACACAGTGATATTGATCCAATCACACAATAAATAAACACGTTATTAGAAAAACGCAGTCACAAAACATTGAAAGCATGGGAAAAAAAGATAAGTTTTTAAGAGATTTTTAAACTCAGACACTGAAATAGCTGTTCTGATAGATAATGGCAAGTTGTTCCATAGCTTGGGGCCAGCAACAGCAAAGGCTCTGTCACCCCTACATTTCAATCTAGCTCTGGGAACCAAAAGCAGATGCTTAGTCTGTGATCTGAGTGATCTAGCTGGATTGTGTACAACAATCAACTCAGAGAGATATGGAGGAGCAAGGCTGTTTAGAGCTTTGTAAACAAATAGCAGGATTTTAAATTGAATGCGATAACTAATTGGTAACCAGTGCAACGCAAGATAGGTGTGATGTGATTCCTTCTGCGACTGCCTGTGAGCAAACGAGCAGACACATTTTGGACCAGTTGTAGACGATGAATAGCTGCGACATGCAGCTCATAATATAATGTCGTAATATAATCAAGTCGCAAAGAAATGAAAGCATGAATTATAATCTCAAAACACTTTCTGCTTAGGAAGGGTTTGACTTTTGCTAATCTTCGCAGATGATAAAAGCTGGCACTCACAGTATAATTAATTTGTTTATTCAGCTTTAGGTCGCTGTCCAGTATGAATCCCAGATCCTTGACCTCAGAAGACTAATAAGGGGAAAATGAACTCAGATCAACAGTGCTCAGATCGGTTTTCTCGTTAGGCCTAAACAGAATCATTTGAGTTTTATCGCCATTCAAATGTAGAAAATTATTGGTGAGCCATGCTTTCAATTCTTGGAGACAGGCTGTAAGTTGGTATAAAGCAGACTTGTCATTGCGCTTAAATGGCATGTTAAGCTGAGTATCGTCGGCATAGCAATGATATGACACACCAAATTTCCTAAATATTGCATTTTCTCAAAGAATAGTGAATTTTTCACTGCCATTATTCACATACCCCACTGAACAGCACAAATGATGATCTCAGAAAGAGCAGGTGTGTTATTGGCTGCTGTTTTAATGATTTTGCATGGATGTATTCCACACTTTTTCGGCGCCATAAAAATGTGATGGAATTTGTTTGCCTATACTCTGCCGTCGTGTTCTACTCGCCGTTTGTGGATTAGGGTATGGAACAGAGACTAGTGGCAACTAGTTTTGTTTTCCCCAGAATGCGATGCTATCTTCCCCGCCATCGTTTCCAATCTGCGTATTATTACAGGTGCGTGTCACATCATTCATGTATGTCACAAGCGCATACGCACTTTGGTCAGAGCAGCAATACTGCGATTAAGGTGTTTACATGCCTGTATATTTCGATTAAAATCGCCGCACACCACCCATGTTAAAACGATTATGCTTGCTGCGATTATGAGCTTAATTGCATTATTTAGATCGAAGTATTGAGTTTGCATAAGGTAAAGATTAATCGCAATATTGTCAAAATCTCATTATAATCGCATTAAGAGGGTGCATGTAAACGCACTCATTGAAACATTTACTTCACCGATCTGCTCAAAACCTGGAACATGTTGCAATGATTCTGCTATCTAAAAAAAAAAATAATAAAAAAATGCAATGTAAATTCTGTAATTTTATTTTGGGATAGATTGGTATAAGCATCTGTTACTTTCATTGCCCTTGGGTTATATATTCAAATTTTCTCATTTCATCAACAGCTGTTACTGAGCAGTGTCAGGTTACTTTTTCCTGGAGATTACTCTTTATTCTTGCCATGATTCCATTACAGTTACAGTGTTATGTTTGAAGTGACTGCATAAAAACGTGATTTGAATAAAACCATCTGCTAAATGAATGTAAATGGTTAAAGCATTTTAACAAATGTAAGTACATGAGCACAGTATCATCATACAACACCACTCCTAAGAGCAAACACACCATTCTTGTTGTGTGTTGCTTTGGAAACAGAAATCTGGAGGTTTCTGAATTCTTACAGAACTCCAGCAGAGAATATACAATAGACTAGAAACACTGCAGTATGTTATAAAGCTTTCTATCATTTATATCATTATCAAAAACACTTTTTCAGGGTTTATTGAAAATAAATACAATTTTCTTTGTGATAGAGATGCAAGCTAAAAATAAACTTTGCAAGCAATATTTTTGCTCAGCCACCCAGCAATAACTACAGTAATATTAAACACAGAAAAACAAGCACACGAGTTTCTTTAATTTTGGCAGATATCATTATATATGAAACTAACTGTGAACCTCCTCAGCATTACTGCCAGGAAGTTTTTGTTGTTAACAAATAATTAGCATCCATTTATTTTCATATTCATGTGCTCATTAGCCCATGTCAGAGAGTGTACTCTGTATACAGCATGCTTAGAAGTATTAAAACTTTAATAAAAATTCAATCTTTAAAACTTTAATGAACTTTTCAGAATTTTAAATGAGTTTTCTAGTGATTTTCATTTTTGAATGGAGGTTATCTTTGGTAATCGTCAGCCCAATCTCAACAATGCCGTTCATATACATTGCCCCCCCCCCAAAAAAAAAAAAAAAACGAATTAAAAGAAACATGAAAGATCAAAATCCTCATTTAAACCCAAAGGTGACATGGTCTTCAAATAAAACATCCAAGACGCCTCTCTTTTTAAGAGTCTTTTATCAATATTTCCACCCTGACGAGGATTCATTATTTTCTCAATTCCTATACATTTCAGTTGTTCAATACTATGATTATATTCAATAAAGTGTCTGGCCACTGGAGAAGTAACATCACGTCTACAAATTGCTGATTTATGTTCACTAATTCTAATTCTCAATTCTCTAATTCTCTTTTCCAACTCAAACGTTTTTCCAACATACATCAATGGACATGGAAGTAAATACATTATATTGTTAGTAGAACATGTGATACAAGATTTGATATGATGTATTCGTCAGTAAACATGTAAACTTTTTGCATTGTAATATTGAAGAATGGCAACCCAGACAAATTATATCATTTGACATCAGTTCCAAAATCATATTTTAAACGCTACACATTTTTTGCATTTACATCTGTAGACCATTCTGACATCCATTTTTCGATTATATTGAGATTTGGCTTTCATTTAAAATCAGAATCACTTTAAAAGAACATGTTATGAACCAGCAGAACGTTTTCTCATCATTCCTGAACAGATTGAGCAAAATTCAAAGAATAAAGGCAGCCATGTGGTTTCCTAAACATTTATTGGACATTAAAAATTAATTTTAGTTTACAGAGATCCAGTTGAGTACAGAGTTGAAACATTTCCCTGGGTGACATGTTGAATTAAGATCAAAAGCTAGTAAAATGTTACATCACCTTGTACTGTTAGCACTAGTTTAATACATTTTGTGGGCCAAGGTTTTTTTTTAACCTACATCGTTATTTAATTACTTGATTGAAATATGCAGGACTCACTAGGTATTTAAGATTATGGAGAATGCCATTGAAATTCATTATGTGTTGTCTTAAAGTCATTTAGACATAATATTACTTTCTGCTAGAAGCTTAAAGAATAGTGGCAGATTGACTGTGACATACAGTACAATACTACCATGTGTTATTAATGGAGGGGGTCATCAACTAAGGTCATCAGTCCATTTACAATGCTAGTCAAGATTATGTAAATGACTCCTGTCATGATTGGCTAACCTTATCATATTAGAAATTAGTTGTCGGTTTTGCTGTCAGTTCAAATACAATTGTTGCTGCCCCATCCTTCAATTACATTTCATTACGTTGTGAACGGCTCTCACAACACTCCTCACTGATGTGTGCCACATAAACTGTTGCATAAATATGAAGTGATCAGGGGCTGCCCAAAAAAACA
Organism: Barbus barbus; assembly: GCF_936440315.1. NCBI lineage: Eukaryota > Metazoa > Chordata > Actinopteri > Cypriniformes > Cyprinidae > Barbus > Barbus barbus. The sequence continues at coordinate 7,678,861 of NC_136748.1, read as the reverse complement.
TTTCACCCTTTCGTCTCCAAAATTTTGGAAAGTTATACAGAGCTGCAGGATTTTACTCCTCTGTTAGGAGCAGCAAAACATTTAAGGAAAGGAAAGGACGTGACATGTGGCCAAATATGGTGACCCATACTCGAAATTCGTGCTCTACATTTAACCCATCACTGTGTAGTGAACAAACACACGGACCCAGAGCAGCAGCGACCGGGGAGCAGTTGGGGGTTCGGTGTCTTGTTCAAGGGTCTCACCTCAGTCGTGGTATTGAGGGTGGAGAGAGCGCTGGACATTCACTCCCCCCACCTACAATCCCTGCCGGGCCTGAGACTCAAACCCGTGACCTTTGGGTTACAAGTCCGACTCTTTATCCATTAGGACACGATTGCCCCAATAGACCTTTCCCAAATCTCATGGTATCAACTAATATCTCTTCTGTATTTGTTGTTTCAGAATAATAGTATCCATCCTATGTCCTCTTTTTATTGCTGAGTTGCTGAAAACTAAATGTTGATGTATAAAAGCAGTGGGTCAAAGTGGTTAATATTTTCATGGATTTCTAAACTAAGCTGTTATTGCTGTTATTGGCTTGTGTGCAACATGGTCTTGGTGGACTGGAGAGGACATTTTGAGCTCAGAATGTAGAGATTTTCTACACTGTACATCAAGTATATCCACTTTTAACATATGCAGGGAAAACAAATCAATCAGTCAATAACAGGTAGCATGGCTTCACCACTTTTCATGTCATTAAAAATTCTACATTCAATGAAGCTTGATTACATCTGCCAGTGAGTATTATGTTTAATGATATATAAATGAAACAAACTGACTTGTGAAGTCACTTTGTGTAGCCTAATGCATGTAAAGTTACCAAAAATGTCTGATTTATTGATTAATTTAAATGTAATTTGACTACTAGTTGAATCAATTGGTAGTAGTGTATTTAACTTCCATTGCCCTTGGGTTATGTATTCACATTTTTTTCTTTTTATTCACAGCTGTTGCTAAGCAGTTCCAGAATACTTTTTCCTAGCGATTACTCTTTATTTTTCTGTAATCCCATTACGGTTTATCTTCTGTTGTAATTTTTAAGTGATTGCTCAAAACAAAGTGATTTGAATAAAACCATCTGCGAAACTGAAGAAGAAAAAAAAAAACAAAGTAAATGCATTAGGTTTTTTAGCAAATACATGAGCACAGAATCACCATACAGCACCACTCCTAGAACATAAGTGGAAATCTGTTGGTTTCTGAATTCTTATTGAATGTCGTGAATAAGACACTAGAGAATAGACAGTAGAGTAGCGAATCGGTGCACTAGTGGTGGCGATGCACTGTGAAATTTGGTTGTAAGTGACTGTTACACCCAATGTTCCTATAATGGATTTCGCACAATTCCTCAGTAGTGGTCCAATTTAATTTCTGAAGTCTGTTGCAGACCTTAAGTGGGGACATTTTTAACAGATCAAGGAAAACAATGTCTCACAATATGACCTCCTTAAGGTCATCATGAGGATTCCAGACATCAATGAGTTCTTCAAAGTTGTCTTAGAAGAACAAAAAGCCTATTTTCTCTCTCCCTCTTGGTTTCTTTCTCGCAGCCCAACTACTTGGTGAGATGCTTTTAGATGTTGTGTGGTATTTTAATCATGACCACAACTACTGAACTTTAGATATGTTCAAGGCCTTTTCAAGAGGTTTTAAGATCAAAGACGTGAGAAAGGGGCTTATTTACAACACCACAGTAACAGATACGACTCAAAAGAGATTTTATTTTCTCTGTTTGAAATAAATGACTTACAATGCAGCTTGAAAACATTCTCAAATCTCATATTGAAGCTGCAAGGTTGTAGGTCATTTGTTCAGTTCACCTACTGTATTCACTTTCTTTTTCTCCATATGGAACCTGTTTTACAAGCCGCTCTTTCTATATTGTTTACAAGAGGCTTTGGCTTTCCTTGGGGTCCAAAAAGGCAGAAGCAAGAACGAGAAGCGTATAGTGAGACATCGATCCACAGCACAGCTTGGCCAGATTTGTGCTTTGCAAATCAGAGTTCAAGGTCTGTCATGCAAGGAAAGAATTGTTACATAGCATTTGTGGAGCTCAGTAGCACCAGCTATGAACAGTTCATGTAAAAAATCTGAGAAATCTTTTGTACTTAAGATATTAAATAACAGCATTCGGGCCCTAAGATCATTTTTCATCAGGGAAATTAGAAATGCAGAGAAGTTGGAGTGCATACATGCTTTTTGTGTAAGCTTTCTGCTGAAAAAAAATACAGTGTGCAGTTTTCCCCACTAGGCTTATTATACATTTCTTGGTCATCTTGTGTAGCTGTATTAGTCCTTCGGCTAGACTAGCACTAACCAGGGCAGTATGGTGGAACATATTGCAAACACCCAGTGAAACACCTATTCATGTACTTGCAACAACTGAAAAAGAAGTCTTATTAAAAATTCTGTCATCAGTTTTGATTTGCGTCCTGTGGTCTGGAAAATCAGAGAAATTGGAATCAGGTGCATCATAGACCTCAACAAGCTCAGTGATGAGAGCGAGAGAAGCAAGCTGTCTGCGAGGACCCTTGAAGTGCATTCATTACCCACCATTGCCTCAAATCCTTGTTGTGTGGCACCTAACACATGGTAGCAAAAGACTTCAATTATGTACAATGACGTAGCAATCAGATCCAGTATGTTCTCCCGGGACACAAGGCGATTTACACACCTGTTGAATGGCCCAGCGGAGGGACGATTCTCATTCTCTTATGACAGGCATCACATAGCCATCAAAGCGCATCACAAGTACTGTCTGCTTTTATTTATCTGACAATTGCCCTCAATCTTGTGTGCACCCTGGGCTGTGCACCTGTATGAGTTATTGTAAACGTCAGATGGCCTGTGGACTACCACAGTCCCTTCACTGACTGTCTGATATATATTTCACAGAAATGGCGAGAGCTGGCTAAATCACAGGTTTAAATCCTCCTTCAAATTTCTGAAAACGTTGTTAAGATGATATTATGTTGATACAACAAATAGTTTTGAAGAACAAAAAAATCACTATATGGCAGGTTATGCCAGATTATTTATCACTACATGTATGTTTGTTTGTTTATTTTAGTGCTGTCAAATGATTGTGATTAATCGCATCTGAAATAAAAGTTTTTGTTCACATAACATATATGTGTGTACTGTGTATAGACACAGATTTTCGGCTGTCCTAGATGAAAAACTGGCATTGTGAAACAATCACGGCGATTTCTGATTAGCCACAAATAACAATGTTCAGGAGGAGCTCGATTAGATAATCAACTAATTTGGCGCAGGTGCAACTCGTTTAGCTAATCATCCTAACTAGCATAATACGCATATACATATACACATACATATATATATATATATATATATATATAGCCTACCTACCTCTGTCCATTGACAGTTTTCCGGCATCCCTCCTCCACCCCAACTCCTCACCCCTAATCTATTTTTATCCCATATTAGGGATAGGGGGAGTTCTCAGGGTTCGGGCCATATTCCGGGCTCGGAGCCCTTCCCCAGGACAGCATGCCAAAAAATGCTTACTATTTGCTATCAGACTAGATGTAAGGGTGAACTCGTGAATTGTTTCACGATGCCAATGTTTCGTCTGGGACAGCCGAAAATCGTGCAGTGTCTTTAGGGCTTAACATATTTATTACATATTTAACATTTAACATATATAAACTTATTTCTTAAACATGCATGTGTGTGTATTTATATATAAATAAAAAATATAAACAGTACACTCATTTAGAGTGTGTTATGTAAACAAAACAAAACAAAAAAAACTTGTATGACTATATTATAGTTTGACAGCACTAATTTATATATAACCTATAAATGTAAATAAAGTTTTTATAAGAAAGTAAAGTCACACTGTGACATGTCACACTTCCGAAATATAAAATCACAGTTATGAAAAATTAAGCCACGATTGCCAGATATAGTCAAATTATGAGAATTAAAGTCACAACTAGGAAATACTGTATTGAATCATATAGTGAGATATAAAGTCGCAATTACAAGAAACAAATTCACTTTGTAAGATACAGTCACAAAGCAAGAAATTGTGAGAAACAAAGCCAGTTGGGAAACATAATGTCTAAATTGCAAGAATAAGATCATATTGTGATATATAAAAGGCACAATTTTAAGAAATACAGTGAAATTGTGAATTACGGAAAACAGTTGAAATTGTTATTAGTTATAAAGTCATAATTACAAGAAATAAAGTCACAAGTGGGAAATTTAATTTAAAGTCGCAATTGCAAGATGTAAAGTCACAATTACTAGAAACAAAGTTACAATTGTGAGATAAAATGTCATATAGACATATACAAAGTCACAGTTTTGAGAAATTGTCGCATATTAGGATATCAACTTGCAATTGCAAGAAGCAACGCCAGTTGGGAGACAAAGTCTCACTGTGAGATGTAAAGTCACAAATTGTACGATATAAAGTTGCACTTACAAAATTAAACAATCTATTTATTATACTCTAAGCCTTCCATAGTTCTTGGCTAGAATAATTTGCAAAGAACACCAATCTTTCCGCCGCAAGTCAAATACTGTGTATGGCAAAGCCAGACTATGTATAGGTCTATACCATTCTCTGGCCATCTTGCTCTTGCACTGTTGGCCACCAGTGCAAAAGCAACACACGTTGCATCATGTTGAGCTGCTGTCCTCAGGGGCCCTGACATTGCTTTGTGAGCTGTCAGTTATAGCAGCAAACAATGTGATACCTCGCGTTTGCATCAGCTGCCTGACAGTCTTTGAATGATGCCAACTGACACTCTTGCTCTCCGGCATTAACAGCAGGCTTACAGCTATAATGTGTCCTGTTTTTCAATTACCATTGAACAGCGATGCCCAAATTTGATCTCTGCTACCAAAAGGACTTTTGCATTGCCTCTGCTTCTGTCTACGCCAGACCATAATGGCAAGTGTCATCCATTCTGACAGGCGACCTTGAAATCAATAAAATGTAAATGATTGAAATCAGTTGCCTTTCCACATGCTAAATAAAATTACCTGTTTATGGAAGAGTAACGGAAAAGGGAAATTTGAATTGAAAATCGAAATGGTAGAAGAGGACGGAGAAAAAAAAAACTTTAAAATGAATTGCTTGCGTTTATAAGCCGTGCATCCAGAGACAGCCTCATGCTGGGCAATTAGGAATTAATTCAGCCGTCAATATCACCTTAATCACTGGAGTGCTGGTGCTTAGGTGGCATTTTCGCTTCCATCGCGGCAAAATTATAAATGAGCTCATGCCCTGCTCGTTTCCTTCTGGATACCTGCACTTTCTCTACCTTAGAATGACAGAAAGAAAGCAAAGAAGTAAAGAAAAAAGAGAATAACTTGAGCAGCTAAATATATATATATATATATAAAATCTATACTTCTCTCGTACTTAGATTTATTTACAATAAATTTGTATCCACATTGAGTTCACAGAGAGTCTATATACAAGTATAAGCATCGAAAGGAGGGATCACTGTCAAAACAAAAACATAACACCCCCCCTCCTGCATATCTTCAGGTTAGAAACCAAATACCTAGTAGGGAGTGTTATTGATGTCTTTGACGTCTCTTACTTGCGTCTTGCTGAATGGTTTTCAAATGTGTCACAAAGTAAACATGAGAACGCTTTAGCAGGGCTATTTTGAAGAAAACGTCTCGGTGTAAGAAGTTCATGAAGGCAAATATGAAGGGCGAAGCGAAGTGAGGACTGAAAGGTTTTACTGCGACCAAGAAAGAGCTGAGTGTAGACAGAGAGAGAGAGAGAGAGAGAGAGAGACATAAAACGAGACTTTAGAGAGCGAAAGATGTAAGGATGGAGACATCTATAAAAAAGGCTAAGCTCACTGGAAAAAAAACAAACTGAAAAGTGGAGTAACCATGGAGAGATGATAAAAGGTTTGTATAAAGAGCAGAAATGAGTGAAAGAGCAGGCGACACAAACGTAAATTTGGCAGTTAGATTTTGACAACAGCAGTTACCGCATACTCTTCAACCTAAGTGGCAGATGTCAATAGCTTCATGCCGTTTAGACTGGAAAGAGTGTATTTAAATACCAACACACACGTACTAGGACTCCAGACTGTAACTAAATGTTCCATTTTATGACCATTTGTCTTGCCGATACAACTAAAATTTGTTAGGAGTTGTATTGGCGAGATCTACATAATTGCTTCACTCTCTTCAATTATGCACTTACATTATTTTTTTTTTGCGTATGAGACCTGGCAAAAACCAAACACTCCACAAGTTGGAGGAAACGTACTCTGTTACTAACGTAACCTCGGTTCCCTTAGATACGGGAACGAGTACTGCGTCGCTAGACGCTATGGGGAAAAACTCCTTTTTCTCCGAGGACTGAAGACTTTTTCAATCACGCAGTGTAACTGCACGGCCATTGGTTCGCGCAGTAATAAAAAACGAACCAATGGCTCGTCAGTGGTACTGCACGAGCCTATGGCGGCAAAGCCCGCCAGAGCCCGCCAGAAGGGGCGGGGTCATCTGGCTATACAAGCGGGCGCTTCGCCATAGGAAAACAGGCCAATTCGACTGAAGCGACGACCTGAGTCGTGCAGCTGCATGGCATGGCATAGTACGCAGTACTCGTTCCCGTATCTAAGGGAACCGAGGTTACATTAGTAACAGAGTACGTTCCCTGTCGATACTACACTCGTACTGCGTTGCTAGACGCTATGGGGAACAAATACAATCCCGCCATGCCATGAAGAGAAACGACAACCGTAAAACTGGCCTTGAGCAGTAAGGCTCAGAGGGACCAATTATGAGCAGGAAGCATCCTGCAGGAGGCATGAGGACCGAACTCTACAGAGGTCAGTCCAGCCTAGAAATCGTTTCAACGGTCATAAGTACAGCCTCAGCACCAGGAATGGGGCCAAGAGCGTTCTTGGAGAATCAGGCAATGCCTGAGGGGACCGCTTTAAGACAGGTGTGTGCCATCTAAGCAGAGAGAACCCTAGCCTGTAAGGCCGGGACATCCAAGCTATAGAACCTGGCAAATGTGGACGGCGAGGCCCAGCCGGCCGCCGCACAAATGTCTGCCATAGACACACCACTAGACCACGCCCAAGAAGAGGCCACGCCTCTTGTGGAATGAGCTCTCACTCCAATGGGGCTCTGGAGGCCCAGGGAGGAGTATGCTAGTGCGATAGCGTCAACTAACCATCGAGATATTCTGTGCTTTGTGACCGGAGACCCCTTAGTGCTGCCGCCAAAGCAGACAAAGAGTTGTTCCGTCTGCCTAAATGGCGTGGAATGCTCGATGTACATTCTCAATGCCCTGACTGGGCAGAGAAGGTTGAGCTCTTGGTCCTCCTCAGACGAGGGGAGCGCAGAGAGCGTAATAACCTGGGCTCTAAACGGAGTGTAGAGCGCCTTAGGAACATAGCCGTGTTTTGGTTTTAGGACGACCTTAGAGTCGTTAGGCCCAAACTCAAGACAGGCAGGGTTTACAGAGAGAGCCTGCAAGTCACCTACTCGCTTTACCGTTGCTAGCGCTAGTAGCAGAGCAGTTTTGAGCGACAGTGTTTTTAAGCTTGCAGATTGTAGTGGCTCAAAAGGAGGGCCCTTAAGGGCTCTCAGGACCGTGGGCAGGTCCCATGCAGGGACTGTGAGGGGTCGGGGCGGATTGAGCCTCCGAGATCCCTTCAGAAAACGGACAACCAGGTTGTTCCGGCCCACCGACTGTCCGGCTATAGGAGCGTGAGAGGCTGCTATAGCTGCCACGTAGACTTTGAGCGTGGAAGGGGCGCGGCCATTATCCAGCAGCTCCTGTAGATATGACAATATCACTGATATGTCACATGTTGTCGGGTCTTTACCGCGGGCTTGACACCAGGCGGAGAAAACCGACCATTTAGAGGCGTAGAGGCGTCTCGTGGACGGGGCTCTAGCCTGTTCAATGGTGTTCAGGACATTCTCGAGGAGATCTACTGAGTCCCATCGAGTGCCCATAGATGCAGGTCCCACAGCTTGGGCTGGGGGTGCCAGATCGTTCTGTTCGCCTGGGAGAGGAGGTCTCGCCTCAGGGGAATAGGCCACGGAGCCGCTATTAGCAGCTGCGATAACTCCGGGATCCAAAGCTGGTTCTTCCAGAGTGGGGCCACTAGAAGCACTTTGTGCTTGCATTCCCTGATCCGCCTGATTACCTGAGGAATCAGAGCGATCGGGGGAAAAGCGTAAAGAAGGAGGTTGGGCCATTCGTGGGCCAACGCGTCCTTGCTCTTCGAAAAGTAAATCTGGCAGTGAGAGTTGTCTTTGGAGGCGAAGAGGTCGACCTCTGCCCTGCCAAAGAGTCGCCAGATTTCTTGAACCGTCTGTGGGTGGAGCATCCACTCCTCTGAGGGGACATTGTTCCGAGAGAGCATGTCTGCTCCTTGGTTCAGAATGCCGGGCACATGAGCTGCTCTCAGCGAACGCAGGTTGAGATGAGCCCATAGTAAGAGGCGCTCTGCCATCTTGAAAAGGCGTTTCGAGGTGAGCCCACCCTGGCGATTTATGTACGACACCACCGTCATGCTGTCCGAGCGGACTAGCACGTGGTGACCTTTCAGGACTGGCAGGAAGAACTGAAGAGCTCGACATACAGCTTCCATTTCGAGGCAGTTGATGTGCATTTGTCCTTCTGCGTTCGTCCAGGAGCCGAAGGTCGGTTTGCCGTTGCACAGAGCTGCCCAACCTGTGTTGGAAGCATCTGTTGTAACAACCTTCCTTCTGTAAACCAAACCCATTGTCACGCCTTGTTCGAACCATTGTAGGTTCCTCCAGGGGACCAGGGCTGACACGCAGGCCCGGTTCACCCTGACACGAATGCGTCCATGACGCCACGCATGAGGCGGAATTAGAGGTTTCAGCCAGTACTGAAGGGGTCTCATCTTGAGAAGGCCCAACCGAAGAACTGGCGATGCGGAGGCCATGAGGCCCAGCATTCTTTGAAACGATTTGAGTGGGTAGGAGGCTCCAATCTTGAAGGAAGCCGCGAGCTGCCGTATGGCCAGAACGCGATCTGGCTCGACTTTCGCCTTCATGCGGGCAGAGTCGAAAACTGTCCCCAGGAACGACGTTCGTTGGCTGGGGGACAGGGAGCTCTTGGCTAAATTGATCCTGAGTCCCAAGTTCTCCAAGTGCCCGAGGAGGAGGGACCTGTGTGCTACCAGCTCTGCCTCTGACTGTGCCAGAATGAGCCAGTTGTCGAGGTAATTCAGGACACGGATTCCCATCTGTCTCAGAGGGGAGAGAGCCGTGTCTATGCACTTCGTAAAAGTGCAGGGAGCTAGAGCCAGCCTGTAGTTCACTGTAGTCATTCCGAATGGCCATCTCATGAGGGCGCGGTTCAGACGTCTGAGATCGAGGATGGGCCGGAGGCCGCCATCCTTCTTGGGGACGAGGAAATAACGGCTGTAGAAGCCTGACTCGCTCTGAGCTGGGGGAACTATTTCTATAGCTCCTTTTGCCAGCATTTTCTGCACCTCGGCTCGCAGAACGTGAGCGTTGCTGCTTCGCACTAAGGTGGGGACCCTGCCGCTGTACCGCGGGGGTCTTCGAGCGAATTGAAGTGTATAACCTCTTTCTATAATCCCCAGAACCCACTGTGACACTCCGGGGATGGCCCGCCAGGCCTTGGCCCGTGTGGAAAGGGGTTGGATTAGCTCGGGTGGTGAGTCGCCTTGCGGGAACTCGACGCACCTGGTATTTGGAAGAGGAAATTTGCTCTCTTTTTGAAAATGTTTGTTTTTCATTTTTCCTCGCTATAACAGCGGCTGTATGTGAAGGCACTTCTGGAGAGGGCCTGTGATTCACAACAGGATTTGAAACAAACCGATTTGCCTTGGCACCCAGAACTGAACGGGGTGCTTGAAGGCATAACAGAGGGCGTTTTGGGGTTGGTCCAGCGTCTGCGGGACCTTGACCCTTCCTCTTTCTTCCTATCAGATCAGGACGACGCCGGAGGCGCAGGGTCCAGGGTCAGCCTGGGCCGGGGTCCTTGACGCTTTGGATAGGGGTAGCGTTTGGCCGAGCGGGAGTGCTGCCGAGGCTCAGGCTTCTTTGTAGGCTGAGCGGGCGATGGCGCAGGTTTAGCTGGCTGTTGCGCTGGAGCAGGCTTGGGGCGACTGGTGGCCGTTGCAGAGCTGGACCGTTTAGGCAGGAAGTGTCGCATGGCCTGGCACGACTTCTGAGCCGTGGTGAATCGCTCTGCAAAGCCCTCGACGGCAGGTCCAAAGAGCCCAGCAGGGGAGACCGGTGCGTCGAGGAAGGGGACCTTGTCAGCCTCCTTAATCTCCGTGAGGTTTAGCCATAAGTGGCGTTCCAACACCACTAAGTTGGCCATTGACCTCCCAATGGACTGTGCTGTAGCCTTTGTAGCTCTTAATGCCAGGTCGGTGGCACTGCGCAGTTCCTTAAAAACTGCGGGATCAGGCCCGAACTCGTCCATGGACCGGAGGAGTTTGGCTTGAAAGACCTGGAGCACAGCCATGGAGTGAAGCGCTGAGGCGGCCTGCCCGGCGGAGGAGTATGCTCGTCCAGCGAGGGCGGAAGTCGTCCTGCACGGCTTGGAGGGATGAGCAGCCTTTGCTTTCCATCCGATGGCGGAGGGCGGGCAAAGGTGCGCAGCCACAGTTTCGTCAAGAGGGGGTAACCTCTCGTAGCCCTTCTCTTCGGCGCCATCCACTGAGGAGAGAGCAGAAGAAGAGTTAGAGCGGAGTCGGGCCGAATACGGAGAACGCCACGTGAGTTCGTCATGGACCTCCGGAAAAAAAAAACGGAGAAGTTCGCTGACGAGGGGCCGTGCGGCGCCCCGGCAGGAACCATTCGTCCAGACGACTACGAGTGGGCTCCTCCGGCGTAGACCACTCCAAACCCAGCTCATCAACGGCCTTAGAGATGATGCGGAAGAGCTCGGCATCCATCCCTTGCTTTGCTGGGCTCGGCAGACGAGGAGGGGGCGGGGTCGATGGTAGAGCCCGAGATATCCTCTGCGTCTGATGCTATTAGAGACATGCTGTCATCTAATAGCTCCTCCTCAAAAGCACCGAACGAGATCACGTCACTCGCGCCAACCGAGGGACGCTGATCCGCGTGCTCAAGAGGACGGGAGAATCCACTCTGCATAGCGGGGGCGAGGCACGCGGGGTCTGAGCCGGCGTGAGCTCGCTCGCCGCTGAGCGCTTAAGCCCTTTACCCCGCCGTTTTTTCCCACCAGGTCCCTGGGAGGAAGAAAACGGGAGAGCGCGAGGGGCGGAGTCGCTCTCTGAAAAGAAAGCGATCCGAGCGCGCAGAGTCACAAGACTCATGTTCATGCAGTATGAACATTCCATCTCGCTCAGAGCGGCCTCTGCGTGGGATTTACCCAAGCAGGAAACACACTCTGAGTGGCCGTCGGCATCGTGCAGCGAAAGCTTGCACGAGACGCACTGACGGCGCGACATTTGCAACAACGCCGCTTGCTCTTTTAGAAGAAATTTGCTCTTCTTGAAGGCTCGCCGGATGGCAGCAGGGGACGAGCTGGCGTCCGCTCTGATCGCTGAAGCGGCTCGGCGAAGCGGGCTGGATCAGCGGGGAGCGGGGAAAAAAGGCAGCCTTCCAATCCGCAGCGATGCGTGTCAACGGCGAGCGTCTGGAGTCCTGGATCAGCGAAGAGGTCGTCGCTGAAGGAGAATTGATCTGTTTTCCTATGGCGAAGCGCCCGCTTATATAGCCAGATGACCCCGCCCCTTCTGGCGGGCTCTGGCGGGCTTTGTGCAGTACCACTGACGAGCCATTGGTTCGTTTTTTATTACTGCGCGAACCAATGGCCGTGCAGTCACACTGCGTGATTGAAAAAGTCTTCAGTCCTCGGAGAAAAAGGAGTTTTTCTCCATAGAGTCTAGCGACGCAGTACGAGTGTAGTATCGACAGGGAACTACACTTGCTGACCGACCAATTCTCAGAAACATGGGACATCACACAAGATAGCATGTTCATTAACTATTTGAACAGTCCATGCACAGACCACCATGGTGAGACTCGTGTAAGTTTTACACAAAATTCTCTTTTTGAAAAAAAAAAAACAAAAAACACTTTAGTATAGGGACTAATTCTCACTGTTAGCTAGTTGCTTATGAGCATGCCTATTATTAGCTTATTGGCTGTTTAATAGTACTTACAAAGCACATATTCTGCATGAGAATACTCTACATCCCTAATCCTACCCAAGACCTAAACTCAACTACCTCACTAAGCAGCAAATTAAAGTTTAGTCATAATTAATGGTTTGTTAATAGCCTGAACTTGACCTTAAAATAAAGTGTGACCAAAAAAAGTTAATAAATAAATAATAATAAAAAACCCGATACTCTTTTTTTTTTTTTTTTTACTTTATTATTTCCTTCATTTTTTATTTAAAATAAATGCCTTTCTGATACAATATGAGATTTGAAAAGGGAGAAAAAAAGTTCGGCAAAAGGCGGGCTTGAACTCGGGTCGATCGCATCAAAAAGCATGCGCTTTTCCATCTACGCCACTGAAACTGGCGTAGATGAAAATATTTTATGTTATGTTATGTTAGTGCAATATAATTAATTTTATAACAACTATAACATTTCTGTCTTTGATTGTTATTCAAAAACAATAGAGAGATTTTTTATACAAATACAGGGTCCTTCTCAAAAAATTTGCATATTGTGATAAAGTTCATTATTTTCTGTAATGTACTGATAAACATTAGACTTTCATATATTTTAGATTCATTACAACACAACTGAAGTAGTTCAAGCCTTTTATTGTTTTAATATTGATGATTTTGGCATACAGCTCATGAAAACCCAAAATTCCTATCAAATAATTAGCATATTTCATCCGACCAATAAAAGAAAAGTGTTTTTAATACAAAAAAAAAGTCAACCTTCAAATAATTATGTTCATTTATGCACTCAATACTTGGTCTGGAATCCTTTTGCAGAAATGACTGCTTCAATGCGGCGTGGCATGGAGGCAATCAGCCTGTGGCACTGCTGAGGTGTTATGGAGGCCCAGGATGCTTCGATAGCGACCTTAAGCTCATCCAGAGTGTTGGGTCTTGCGTCTCTCAACTTTCTCTTAACAATATCCCACAGATTCTCTATGGGGTTCAGGTCAGGAGAGTTGGCAGGCCAATTGAGCAGAGTAATACCATGGTCAGTAAACCATTTACCAGTGGTGTTGGCACTGTGAGCAGGTGCCAGGTCGTGCTGAAAAATGAAATCTTCATCTCCATAAAGCTTTTCAGCAGATGGAAGCATGAAGTGCTCCAAAATCTCCTGATAGCTAGCTGCATTGACCCTGCCCTTGATAAAACACAGTGGACCAACACCAGCATCACTGACTGTGGGTACTTGACACTGGACTTCAGGCATTTTGGCATTTCCCTCTCCCCAGTCTTCCTCCAGACTCTGGCACCTTGATTTCCGAATGACATGCAAAATTTGCTTTCATCCGAAAAAAGTACTTTGGACCACTGAGCAACAGTCCAGTGCTGCTTCTCTGTAGCCCAGGTCAGGCGCTTCTCCCGCTGTTTCTGGTTCAAAAGTGGCTTGACCTGGGGAATGCGGCACCTGTAGCCCATTTCCTGCACACGCCTGTACACGGTGGCTCTGGATGTTTCTACTCCAGACTCAGTACACTGCTTCCGCAGGTCCCCCAAGGTCTGGAATCGGTCCTTCTCCACAATCTTCCTCAGGGTCCGGTCACCTCTTCTCGTCGTGCTGCGTTTTCTGCCACACTTTTTCCTTCCCACAGAGGTGCCTTGATACAGCACTCTGGGAACAGCCTATTCATTCAGAAATTTATTTGTGTGTCTTACCCTCTTGCTTGAGGGTGTCAATGATGGCCTTCTGGACAGCAGTCAGGTCGGCAGTCTTACCCATGATTGTGGTTTTGAGTAATGAACCGGGCTGGGAGTTTTTAAAAGCCTCAGGAATCTTTTGCAGGTGTTTAGAGTTAATTAGTTGATTCAGATGATTAGGTTAATAGCTCGTTTAGAGAACCTTTTCATGATATGCTAATTTTTTGAGATAGGAATTTTGGGTTTTCATGAGCTGTATGCCAAAATCATCAATATTAAAACAATAAAAGGCTTGAACTACTTCAGTTGTGTTGTAATGAATCTAAAATATATGAAAGTCTAATGTTTATCAGTACATTACAGAAAATAATGAACGTTATCACAATATGCTAATTTTTTGAGAAGGACCTGTATAATGTTGAATGGACGTGTTTGAAACCTGAACCTACAACAAACAAACAAATAATAATCAAAATAATAATGGAACAAGTAATCAATTTCCTTTCTGTGTAAAATTTATTCTGTTTGCATCCAAAAATATATATTATTTTGCATTGAGCTCTTTGGTGCAATACAATAATATATAGATTTCTGATCGTTACATCAACCCCGACCCCCTCACTAGTGCTACTAAATCAGGTCCTGGTGCTCCAGTCTGGGACACTGCATGCACACTGTACTTACAGGCTGATTGTGACAGGGGATTGTCACCTATGGTGATTCATTTGATTTAGCAGTCAGAGCCCTTGGACAAATTGCTGTACCAGCATTCTTGATTAATCCCCTTCTCTCTCACTTTGGTGCCTATAGAACCTGATTGAGCCATCAGTCTTTATACATAACAGGATGTGAAAGTCCCCGTCATTGAGACTTAAGCCTTTGTAAAATTACCTTTTGACGCATACAGGTATCATAGCCATCTGATCCTTAAATGTATACAGGGTATCTAACTGTTACCTTGGAAACCAGTCAATCTGTTTGCTAGATTTGCCCATAAATGGCCCAGCCTGTCATGAAAATAGCATCATTTGAGGACCTACTGTCCCACGCTTCTGCCACTCAATCACTGAGATAAAACAACTCCCACGCTCACTTTGCAACATTCCCTTCTTCCATTTGAATCATCCTGCTGAACGCATGGAAAATATGTGGAGTTCGCAAGCCAGGCCTGTGGTGACATTTCTGCAAAGTGATATTATTTTACTTCTTCCATGTTTCACGACACTTTTAAAGTGAAATGTCTGATAAGTCGTGCTTAAAGGTTAATACTCTCACATTTGAAAATTGCGTACCACCTACACTAAAGCCTACTCTAAACCGATGTGTTAACAAAAGCATATGTGAGAATAAAAAAAAAAAAAAAAAAAAAAAAGAAAGAAAGAAACATTTTACTGAAGCAGCTGTGCCAATTTAGCTTGACGGATTGTGACTTGTGTTTCACAGGACTCATACCAAGTACTTTGCATCGCAAGTGTGATGCTGTATCAGGTGAGCTACCAAGTAAGTTTACTACAGAAAAGCCATACGAATAGAGCTGGATATATCATATAAACATCAAAATGTATTTTGTTTCCAAATCATACACTATGGTAAATGTGATTTGGGGTCATAAAGCATTGTACAAGGAACTGCACCAAAATGCGTCTTTATTACTCATTAATTTGCCCTATAATCATCCTTTGTGTGAAAAGGAATAAAAGCTAAGAAAATATTTTTCTTGCCACTTGTCGTGATTTCAACTGTAAACTGCAGTTAATTGTATTTATAGGTATGTTTTTCAAAACTGCAGGTAAATGTATGCTTTTAATCACTGCAAAAATATGATTTTCTTACTCAGTATCTTCATCTTGTTTTCCATTGCAAATATCTAAACATTATTGGACCTATATATATTTACTTGCAAAAAATAAAAACATAAAAATATATATATATATTTATATTTTTATATCTTAAGTCATTTTGCTTCTCAAGTAAATGTATCTTTTTTCAAGAATGTATTAAATATTTTTGTACTAGAAAACTTGAACTTTTGCACTTTTTTTTTTTTTTTTTTTTGGACGATGAGCCTAGGTTGTAAGTTTGATATGAGAAGAATGGAAAAAGGAAAGAAAAAAAAGAGAGAAAAAACACGTAATGTCAGAATCACAAATGGTTCAGTCGAACACATCTGTCCTTACGTGAACAAGAAACAGCGTGGTTCTCTAACGACTGCTGTGTTTGTCTGAACAGGGTAGTCGATATTTCTTCAGATTGATGATAAGGCATTGCGGTAGATCGCCGTTCGACTTGCTGGTTGAACGTTAGCCAGTATCCTGCTCTAACTGCCAACACCTTCACTATTGATCGCCTTAGGCATTACCCTTGGAAAAGGGTATTGTAGAGCTTCTATTCTCTGTGATGTGGCCCCAGAACAGTGGTTGTAGCTGCCTTTATGGTATTTGACAGTAACTGCACCATTAAAAGCACTAGTATGCAACCCACTGTCATTCCCTTAAACCCTTCTCTGGATACCGTACAGTATTCCTCCACCTCTGTCTATCTTCCTTTGCTCAGGCAGAGTTAAAAAAAAAAAAAAACACTTTTCTGCAGTGGTGAACGTGCTATTATATCTCCAAGAAATTTGACTGGCACATTGGTTGATCTTTGACCTCAACACATATGAGATCATAAACAAGGACGTCTGCTTTGACTGAAGAGGCTGTCCTGTACTCCCCAAGCCTGGTCTAGGTGATTTGTGTCACCTCGTGGTGATGAAGGCGTCTCCGTTGAGAAGATAGGGCAAGATTGCCTTGGCAGGGTTTCAATTAATATTTGTCCATTGCATCCCTGCAGATTTGGCAGCAAGATGAGCAGGATAGTTTTTCAGGGTGCAGACATCAGCTGATAAAGTGGGCGGATGTGTTTATGAAAGAGTGAACCCGGACTGTTATGCACACTACTTTTCCATGTTGTTGAAGATCATGCGATTTAGCCTTCAATGTAGATAAAATGCAATTTAACATCTGATTTTCTGAAATTGCACAAAATCCTCTATGTGATAAAGTGAAATGCTTTCTCTATCGCCATCTGTCACACATTCTCTGTCACAAACAGCAAATGACTCGTGACTTTCGACCTGTGATTTATCATGTGCTAGTGTGAATTTGACCCAGTTACAGCTATGCTGGACCCATAGCAAAACTATATTTTATGTGTTATTTTTTTGTTATCCTAGCCAGTAAGTGACATCAAACGAAGACCTTTTTTTGGACTATAACATGAAAAGCACTATAAGTCAACAATGGTCTCTAATTGTTCCTCATTTAATATTTTCTAAGGGATTTTAGAAGACAAATTCGGTGCCTAAATGAACTGAGAACGTCATCTGAGATAAAGTTGAAAACTATAGGAAACATCTGAGAGTTGTGAGCATCTTATGAGCAGTGAAATTTCCCTCTGGATGTCTTTCATCATGATACATTTTTCAACTCATTTGAGACACTTGTCCCTATCATGTTCTCAATTTGTGCTTCATCTTATTCTCGTTCAAAAGTTCAAGCATCCACTTCTAATATAGTAAATTCAATTAGGCCGTGCTGACCTCATGGAAAAGTTTAAGGTTCCATATGATATTAGTCATGCTAATGCTTGAGCATTGTGAGGCGTACATGTCTCTTGACAAATAGATGTATTTATGGAATGTATGTATAATGGCCATGCTTTCTTTAGAGCTGCTAATGGCCACTTGAGAGCTAAACACTATCTGACTGTCAGACTAGTCAAAGGTGTGAATGTGAGATTTAGACCTCTTAATAGAAAAACTGCATGAATGTCATTTCTTCTCAGACACCTTGTATCTGATGCATCTGGCGAATGGACCAGCCAATTAGTGGTTGGTCTGGAGAGTATGTGATATATATCACGCACTTAATGGTTTCATATGACATGTTTTCAGTAGTCTGGGAATGCCATGTTGTTAACCTTGTAAATGATTCATGGCATGAATGGCTGAACTGAACTCTTGTGTCACATCAACAACTCATTTAAAGAATATTCCAACTTGAGCACAAATTGCCTGTACCATACTGATTATTACCACAAGAAAAAAGCAAGACCAAGCAAGCAAGAAAAAAATAACGGTAACACTTTAGAATAGGGAACACTTATTCACTATTAACTATGACTTTTCCCTCAATAAATTCCTAATTTGCTGCTTATTAAAAGGTAGTTGTTAAATTTAGGTATTGGGTTGGATTAGGGATGTAGAATAAAGTCATGCAGAATAAGGCATTAATATGTGCTTAAATTGTACTAATAAATGGCTAATATTCTAGTAATATGCATGCTAATAAGTAACTAGTTAAGAGACCTTCTTTCTTTCTTTCTTTCTTTCCTTTTAAATAAATTATTTGATTGATGTTTTATTTTATTTAATACTACTACTACTAATAACAATAATTATTTATTCTGACAATGTGGTTAAGACACAATTCCTTTGGAAGGAGACTGAATAGAGAGAAAACAAAGTTATATCCTTTCCTGGTATCCTTGTGTGGCTATAATATGCAAGTTAGCAGTTGCATTTGATGTACATGGTAAAGACATTTGTTGGTGAATGATTGCCAAAATGTTATTATATGGGTTATGGCATTAGTTTCAAAACTCATATTTTAATCATTTAATCACAGTGCATTACAAACACCTCTTATGCTCTCATTTTATGTTTTTTGTACATGCATTTTTATAAACTGAAGGACAAAAGCAAAAATAATTGAATTCACAGCATCTTTGGCATTAGGTCGAAATAAAATCAAAACTCACTGTGAATGATTCCTCACTGCATGTTTGGCTTTGTAATCATTCGAACTGCACAAAATGTTTGGCTTTGAAATCTTTCATTAAAATGTAATATGCATCTTGCTCTGAAATGACTTTCTTTGTGCGCTGACATCACTTAGGCCCTGCAGGCTACTGGAGGATGTTAACTAATAGACAAATAGCAATTTAGGCATTGTTTCAGCAAACTCACACACGGCCTGGTTCCATTCTGGTTTAAAACACCCACTGTTTTACAATTCAAATGATACCCTCCCTTTACTTGTTGAATTTTGGTTCCACTCGAAAACAACATATTACTGAAGTAAAAGGGGTTGCAATTGCTGTTCCCATTGACATCAAGTTGTATTTAACCCTAGATATTCCCTATTCAAGTTTAAGCCTGAAAACAAAATACTTTCCCCAGGGCTCTGAAGAATCTCCATAGGGAATGACAAAAAAAGTTCCAGGGTTCAACCGTAATTTAACAAAAATATATTTTGATGAAAATGACAACAGGTATGCAGAAGAAAGGTTACTGAAAGTTGATAGGCATGATTTAATAGTCACTGTTGTACAATGAGAATGAAAGCGAAAGACGAACGGAGAGGAAGAGGTCAAAGCTGCAGTTCAGATTTATAGAGGGTCGTTTCACTTTTTAAAAGCTGGGCCTGTACTGCATTACCTCTCCGATTATGGCAGGAACAGGGAGGCGTAGGGCTATATCACATCCACTTTCATATTGTGAGGGTATATTATTTATGGTTCATGTTTGTGTCACAGTATTCTGAATGCCAAATACACTACCCCATCTCACTGATACTACGGCTGGAAAATGGCAGGTTTGATCCCCAGGCAGGGTCTTTTGGTTTGAAAGTAAAAGTAAAAAAAGCCGTATGAGTTAGCTATGATCACCTGTTAATATAATCAACATCATAAATAGTTTATCTGGTTTAGTTGGATATTCTAAAAGAGAGGCTTTCGACTGGTGAGCTACGATTCAAAATATGCCACAGGTCTGTTCAAATAGGATACCTTTTACAATGTGTGATTTTAAGGTAGTTATGACATTAATTTTTTTAACATTTTATCAATTATCACAAATTATCACCATTAAATAGCATGCATATTTCTAGAATATTGGCTGTTTAATAGTACTTATAAAGCATATATTAATGCTGTATTCTGAATGACCATATTTTACATCCCTTAATCCTACCCCATACCTAAACTTACCTTACCAACTATTAATAAGCAGCAAATTAGACGTTTACTGAGGCAAAAGTTATAGTGAAAAGATTTTTTTTTCTTCCTTGCAAACAAGCTTCTGTAAAGTAAAGTAAAGTCGTGACGTATTGTCAAGTATGGTGACCCATACTCGAAATTGGTGCTCTGCGTTTAACCCATCCAAGTGCACACACACAGCAGTGAGTAGTGAACAAATGCACACACACACACACACACACACACACACACCGTGAACACACACCCGGAGCAGTGGATATATGATATATGAAGATATATGAAGTCAAAGCAAACAGGTTTGCAGAAACAGCAAGAATTGGGAGCATATACGGCTCCCTTAATCAGGTAACACCGTTTCAGCACTTGTCTTTTAGAGTTTGTTTCCCATGCACTACAGTAAAGCCGAGGTGATTAAAAGAAACCCGCAACTAGCGGGTACAAATACATTTTTATTGCTCATATCTTTTGATGTGAAATAGTGCAGACACTGGACAATAACTAATCTTTCTTGTGTGCTTGGGTTGTAATGTACACATGAAATAATGAAGTATCCTTTGGCTTTATATGTGAGGGCATGGTGGGGTTTTGGCAATCGCCACACTGGGAAAAGTTTGGGTGCTCCCGATGGCCAGTCACTCTATTGTAGGTCTAATTTCCTTTCTTAGCCAAACATGTTGGGCCCCCTCAATCCGAGGGCTCTTATGTTAATCAGGACCTGGATATCTGTATATTGCATCCATTGTAGACCACATCTTTGATTATAATGGGTTCTACATGCTTTTGGTGTGTTTCGTCACTCACATCCAGCATGAACAGGTGTCAGCCATTAAGTGACTGTAGTGCAAGGATTTATTTAAGTATGTATGTGTGCATGTATGTATGTGTATGTATGTATGTGTGTGTATATACACACACACATATACACATATATATGTGGGATGCACATCCAGGGCACGAAGCTCCTGTTCCACCACATCCCAAAGATGCTCTATTGGGTTGAGATTTAGTACAGTGAACTCATTGTCATGTTCAAGAAACCAATTTGAAATGATTCGAGATTTGTGACATGGTGCATTATCCTGCTGGAAGTAGCCATCAGAGGATGGGTACATGGTGGTCATAAAGGGATGGACATGGTCAGAAACAATGCTCAGGTAGGCCGTGGCATTTAAATGATGCCCAATTGGCACTAAGGGGCCTAAAGTGTGCCAAGAAAACATCCCCCATACCATGACACCACCACCACCAGCCTGCACAGTGGTAACAAGGCATGATGGATCCATGTTCTCATTCTGTTTACGCCAAATTCTGACTCTACCATCTGAATGTCTCAACAGAAATCGAGACTCATCAGACCAGGCAACATTTTTCCAGTCTTCAACCGTCCAATTTTGGTGAGCTCGTGCAAATTGTAGCCTCTTTTTCCTATTTGTAGTGGAGATGAGTGGCACCCGGTGGGGTCTTCTGCTGTTGTAGCCCATCCGCCTCAAGGTTGCGCGTGTTGTGGCTTCACAAATGCTTTGCTGCATACCTCGGTTGTAACGAGTGGTTATTTCAGTCAAAGTTGCTCTTCTATCAGCTTGAATCAGTCGGCCCATTCTCCTCTGACCTCTAGCATCAACAAGGCATTTTCGCCCACAGGACTGCCGCATACTGGATGTTTTTCCCTTTTCACACCATTCTCTGTAAACCCTAGAAATGGTTGTGCGTGAAAATCCCAGTAACTGAGCAGATTGTGAAATACTCAGACCGGCCCGTCTGGCACCAACAACCATGCTTAAATCACCTTTCTTTCCCATTCTGAATATTTAATTTGGAGTTCGGGAGATTGTCTTGACCAGGACCACACCCCTAAATGCATTGAAGCAACTGCCATGTGATTGGTTGATTAGATAATTGCATTAATGAGAAATTGAACAGTTGTTCCTAATAATCCTTTAGGTGAGTGTATATACACATATATATCCTCCTGAGACCCAGCTATGGAGTTTTTGCCTCTGTAGTGGACATTATATTTTAGTGAATTTCTCTGAGACCTCACATGTCACAGTTGTAAGTCTGGATGTCCTGTACAGAGCACATTCAGGGCTTTATAGAGATACTAAATGATTGGAAGTTTCACCATGACCACACCCTCTCCTAGCTCTTTAAAGATGGCTAAATTTAATTTAGTGAAACATTTTACATCCTTACGGAAATATTATTATATTTTGTAATTGTCATTTAAATCTGAATAATTTTCTAATTGTTTGTCATAAAGCAACATCTCAGGAAAATGTTATGGGTTCTCAAATTCAAATATGACTTCCTGTTATGAAACAGGACATCATTTCATACATGTCCACTGTAGAGGACACCAGGACTAAAATGATGTTTATTATGCATTTTGGGAGACATAACAATTGAATAGGAAAATAAATTATATATCTATTTTGTTATGAAATATTAGATGTTATTATGAAAATCTGGCCAATTATTACTCCCATTATGACAATTCTTAATTAGATACAGTATAGATACACTGTGTTTAATGGGAAAATTAGTTTATGGAAATTTGTACAGACATATTGCATAAAACAAAATGGTATATTAAATCATTTTGTTATATATTTTATAACATAGTTGAGAATCATCCTTAAACAAAGTTTAGAAGAAAAAAATCCTGAAACCTGAAAATGTATTGGTGATAAAAAATAAAAAAAACCCATTGTTTTTGCCTTTTTGATGTCTATTAATGCCATTTTATTTTTAGAAAAACTGAGTCCTAGTGTCCTCTACAGAAAAAATATATGAATAAAATATATTTTTTCAAAAATATTAATTTAAATTTTCTTTTCTAATGCTCTAAACAATGTAATGACATGAAAAAATACTAAATTCACAAAGCTTTTGTTTGGGGGGGGGGGGGTGGTCTCATATATATATATATATATATATATATATATATATATATATATATATATATATATATATATATATATATATATATGCATACAGTATATATGTATCTATGTGCATATGTGCATATGTGCATATGTGCGTGTGAGTGAGTGTGTGTGTGTATGTATATATATATAACTGGGTAATATCTAGGTACTAACCAACACCAGACCTATATATATATATATATATATATATATATATATATATATATATAGGTCTGGTGTTGGTTAGTACCTAGATATTACCCAGTTATACCATAATAAGTACATGTGCATGTGGAACAGGACGGTAACAAAGTGTTACCGACTTATATGTTAAAACATCAAGACAAATTTAATTTGTCCTGCCATGATCCATTTAAGGATGTATTTTTTCTTTCTTTCTTTTTCTTTTTTTTTCACTTTAGCACTATAAGCAATTTTGTCACTGTGTTTGGTGACCATTTCTGATGTAAAATCTAGATTCTGAAGCAGAACCAATGCTCTGTAATGAAAGTAGCATTTATCGCTGCTGAATGAAAACAAAGTTAAATTTAAACCATAAGTCATTATATAAGGCTTGATGAGACACAATAAGACTCTTTAAAGCTCTGGCTTCTTTTGTTTTCTTCCCAAATGCAAAGATGTCACATCACCTCATGGGAAGATGCATTAATGATGTGCATTAAATGCATCAAAATAAATTTATAATAATCTGACATTTAACTTTTGAGCTTATATGCTACACAATTTAGAATTATTTATTGCACAGTATTTTAAATAACTCTAAATGAAAGGGAATAAAAAAAAAAAAAAAAAAAAAACATTGGTCTAATTGAAATGTTGTGAAAACTGAAATATTTACAAGATATGAATTCCCAGTGTTACTAATTTGGATTTAGATAAGAAATTACTTTTCCATAGTCAAATCTGCTCAATCATAAAATGCATTAAATACCACGCCCTCATATTTTCATTAATTAGTTTTAGATGCCCCTCATAAAATACAGTTTGTGCTTTTCAGTACAAGCAATAACATCTGCAGGAGTGCAGGGAGTGTATACGATGTTCGCCTCAGTATGTTATCTCCCAGCTGTATAATCGTATTTTACAGTAGCAAAGGGCTGCGTTATTGCTGCTTTCTTTTCACAGTTCAGAGGTAAATAAACCACTCCCAGACTTCTGGGTGTCAGAGAATCACAGTCACCTGCACCTTCATTAGCCAGATCCCAATCACCTGAGTACTGATTCCCCGCACCTGTCACCGGCTAATGAACAGCACTATATCCACTCACCACAAGCACTCCTTCCTCGTCCGGTCTACCGTTCACTACCCGAACCTAGCCTGACTACTAACCTTGTGTTACTTGCCTGCAGACCTCCAGATCCCCACCGCTCCTAGTCTCCACCGCTCCTGTTCTCCACCGCTCCTGGCACTTCCTGGTCCTGTTCCTCCCCGCGGCAGTGCACACCGCCGGCTTCCCTTCCTGGATCCTGTTCCCGCTCCTCCACTCAGCATTCACCCTTGCACTAATCCCAATAAACCTTGTATTGACTATACTCCTCCGTGTCTCCTAGCCCGTTCGTGACAGAAGACCGGACCAAATACAGCACCGCGTGTCATGGAGTCCCGGCCACCCACGGCCGTCGACACGCTGGAGGAGTTGGTCAATACTCTCCGGGCTTCCCTTCTTCCGCCACCTGTCCCACCACCTGCCTCTGAGAGTCCCGTGGCCATTCCATCCAAGTACGCGGGTGATGCGGCGGGGTGTGGCGGATTCCTACTTCAAGTATCCTTGTATATCGCGGCACAACCCCGTAAGTTCACCACCGAGAGATCGAAGGTGGCTTTTCTTACCTCCCTCCTGTCCGGCAAGGCGTTGCTATGGGCGCAGGCTATCTGGGACGCGCAGAGCACCATCATCAACTCCTACGAAGCGTTCACCAGCCACTTCAAGGAGGTCTTCGGAGTCGCCGCGGGACGCATCTCTGTGCAGGATCGTCTTCTTCGCCTACGCTAAGGAGAGGCGACCGTGGATGACTACACCTTGGAGTTTCGCACTCTAGCGGCCACAAGCGGCTGGAACGAAGCAGCTTTACTGAGTGCCTACCGCCTCGGCTTGAATCCCCGCCTGCGCGCCCAGATGGCCATCTACGATGACAGCGTGGGACTAGAAACCTTCATGCAACGCGCCTCTCGCATCTCTCAACGCCTCACCGCCTGCCTCGAGGATGAGTCCGCCCCCCCGTCAGCCTCACCCGCTGCAAGCTCCCCAGTACCAGAACCCATGCTCGTAGACACCGCCCGCCTCTCCCGCACGGAACGTGCGCGCCGCCTCGCGGCCAACCTATGCCTCTACTGTGCGAAACCAGGACACTTCATCCGGGAATGCCCCGTTCGACCTCCACGCCCCGCGGTGAGTACCCTTCAAATCGAACCTGATATTTCCTCATTATCACTGATGCCAGTACAACTCCTCACCCCAGACTCCTCTCTTACAGTCTCCGCCCTGGTCGACTCGGGCTCCTCGGGGAACTTCATTTCCCAAGCCCTACTAACCCACCTCAATCTCCCCCGGAGGCGGCAACCCCAGGAGCTCCGAGTCGAGACCATCCAGGGAAAGCCGCTGGGGCGTGGTAGAGTGAGGTATCGCTCTCCTCCCGTGACACTCAGGGTCGGCTGTCTACACGAGGAGTCCATCACCTTTCTGGTACTGGAGGGGCCCACGGTGGATATCATCCTGGGACGCCCATGGCTCAATCTCCATTCTCCAGTAGTCAGATGGGATCCATGCGAAGTCACTCGCTGGAGCGAGTTCTGTTCCCAGTCCTGCCTTCAGTCAGTACAGAAAATCCCCAGGAACCCCGCCCCCCTGACAGTCTGTTCCACTCTGGTAGAAAGTCCTGAGCCCCAGGTGAAGTGTACCGTCCCATCTGACTACCAGGCGTTCCAGGATGTATTCAGCAAACAGGCAGCCACTCGCCTACCACCGCACCGGCCATGGGACTGTGCCATTGACCTGCTGCCTGGAGCGAAACTTCCTAAGGGTAAGGTCTACCCCCTGTCCATCCCGGAGCGCAAGGCAATGGAGGAGTACATCAAGGAGGCTCTTCAACAAGGCTTTATCCGGCAATCAACATCCCCCGCCGCCTCGAGCTTCTTCTTCGTGGGCAAAAAGGACGGAGGCTTGAGGCCCTGTATAGATTACCGCACACTCAACGATCAGACAGTCAAGCTCCCGTACCCGCTTCCCCTGGTCCCGGCCGCCCTCGAGGAACTCCGTGGGGCCCGCATCTTCTCCAAGTTGAACCTGCGAAGCGCGTACAACCTCGTGAGGATAAGGGCGGGCGATGAGTGGAAGACGGCGTTCCACACTCCATCTGGGCACTACGAGTACCGGGTTATGCCGTACGGCCTCTCCAACTCACCGTCCGTCTTTCAAGGCTTCATGAACGAGGTGTTCCGGGAGTTCCTCCACCAATTCGTGATCGTCTACATAGACGATATCCTGATTTACTCCCGGAACCTGGCCGAACATCGCCACCACGTTGAGCAGGTCCTTCAGCGGCTCAGAGAGCACCGCTCTACCTAAAACTGGAGAAGTGCGAGTTCCATCGCTCCAAGGTACAGTTCCTCGGCTATACCATCAGTCCCGAAGGAATCCAGATGGACCAGGGGAAGGTCCAAGCTATCCTGGACTGGCCTGTACCACAAATGGTCAAGGAACTACAGCGCTTTCTGGGCTTCGCCAACTTTTACCGACGGTTCATCTGTCAATTCAGTCGACTTTCATCACCCCTCACCTCCATGCTCCGTGGTAAGCCCAAGTCTCTGTCCTGGAGCCCCGAAGCCCACGAAGCGTTCCAACAGCTCAAGGAAGCCTTCAGCACGGCCCCTATCCTACGCCACCCGGATCCCCAGATCCCCTTCGTCGTGGAAGTCGACGCCTCCACCACGGGAGTCGGGGCCGTGCTGTCCCAACACCACGACGAGCCTCCCAGCCTCCATCCTTGCGCTTACTTCTCGCGGAAGCTGTCCCCTGCGGAGGTAAACTACGACATTGGCAATCGAGAGCTGCTGGCCATCAAACTAGCCTTGGAGGAGTGGCGTCACTGGCTGGAGGGAGCCGCCTGCCCCTTCACTGTCATCACGGACCATAAAAACCTCCAGTATCTAAGAGATGCCAAACGCTTAAACCCCCGTCAAGCACGCTGGGCCCTCTTCTTCACTCGGTTCTCCTTCACTATCACCTACCGCCCCGGAATCCGCAACACCAAGGCCGATGCCCTCTCCCGCTTGCATGCCCCAGAAACACCCACAGACCCCGAGCCTATTCTCCCTCCACCCCTCATAGTCAGCCCCATCCAGTGGGACCTTAACGACAACATCCGTGACGCCACTCTCACCGAACCCGCCCCGCAGGGAGGCCCAGAAGGGAAAACTTATGTGCCCCGCTCCCAGCGCCTCACCCTTCTGGGCTCAGCTCATGAAGTACCGGGCTCTGGACACCCAGGCAGCCAACGAACCCTCTCCCTTCTCCAAGCTCGGTACTGGTGGCCCGGTATGACCGCGGATGTCATCAGGTACGTCCGAGGTTGCTCAGTCTGTGCCATGTCCCAGTCTCCTCGCCACCTGCCCGCAGGCAAACTGGTTCCCCTGCCAATTCCCCAGAGGCCCTGGTCCCATCTCGGTGTGGACTTAGTCACCGACCTCCCTGAGTCTGAGGGCCACACCTGTGTCCTAGTTGTGGTGGACCGTTTCTCCAAGGCCTGCAAACTCATCCCCCTCAGGGGCTTGCCCACGGCATTGGAGACCGCCGAATGCCTATTCCACCATGTGTTCCGCAACTTCGGCCTACCGGAGGACATTGTGTCGGACCGTGGCCCTCAGTTTGTGTCCCGGGTCTGGAGATCCTTCTTCCGCCTCTTGGGAATCACTGTCAGCCTGTCCTCGGGCTATCACCCCCAAACCAACGGCCAGACTGAGCGTAAGATCCAGGAGCTCGGACGCTACCTCCGGTCATACTGCTCCCCCGATCAGCACAGCTGGAGCCGTTTTCTCCCATGGGCCGAGTATGCACAGAACTCCCTTCGTCAGGTCACCACCGGTCTCACCCCGTTCCAGTGCATGCTCGGCTACCAACCCCCTCTGTTCCCCTGGACGGAGGAACCAGCGGAGGTTCCAGCTGTGGACCACTGGTTCCGAGAAAGTGAGAGGGTTTGGGACTCAGCACATATCCATCTTCAGCGGGCAGTGCGGAGACATAAACGCTTTGCGGACGTCCGGAGATCCGAAACCCCCCAATACCAGCCAGGAGATCGGGTCTGGCTGTCGACCAAGGATATCCGTCTCCGCCTGCCGTGCAAAAAGCTGAGTCCCCGCTTCATAGGTCCGTTTAAGATCCAGAGGCAGTTGAACGACGTCACCTATGAGCTTCAGCTCCCCCCCAGGTATCGCATCCACCCCACCTTCCACGTCTCACTACTCAAACCCTTCTCCCCCTCTACCCCAGGAACCACAGGACCGGACGCACCCCCTCCTCCGGAGATGATCGATGGGGCTGAGGTCTACCGGGTCCGCAACATCCTGGACTCGCGGCGACGGGGCGCCCGGCTCGAGTACCTGGTGGACTGGGAGGGGTATGGCCCAGAGGAAAGATCCTGGGTGGCCAGGGACGACATCCTCGACCCCTTGCTCCTCGAAGAGTTCCACCGCAACCACCCTAGTCGTCCCGCACCCAGAGGCCGCCCCCGTCGCCGTGGTAGGGCGTCAGGAGCCGCCCCTGGAGGGGGGGGGGGTAATGTCAGAGAATCACAGTCACCTGCACCTTCATTAGCCAGATCCCAATCACCTGAGTACTGATTCCCCGCACCTGTCAACGGCTAATGAACAGCACTATATCCACTCACCACAAGCACTCCTTCCTCGTCCGGTCTACCGTTCACTACCCGAACCTAGCCTGACTACTAACCTTGTGTTACTTGCCTGCAGACCTCCAGATCCCCACCGCTCCTAGTCTCCACCGCTCCTGTTCTCCACCGCTCCTGGCACTTCCTGGTCCTGTTCCTCCCCGCGGCAGTGCGCACCGCCGGCTTCCCTTCCTGGATCCTGTTCCCGCTCCTCCATTCAGCATTCACCCTTGCACTAATCCCAATAAACCTTGTATTGACTATACTCCTCCGTGTCTCCTAGCCCGTTCGTGACACTGGGGGACTGGTTTCATTGGTTAGATCTGGTTGTTTCTTTGTAATAAGCATTAGGGACTGTAGAGACTGAATTCAGAGGCATACAATTTCAACAGTCCCAACAATTAGGACAGTTTGAGTGCTATAAATAAGCATTTTAACCAAACATCATTGTGCTTTCATTAGGTATTAGCAGCAGTATGGTGTGCAGCCTTAAGTAACAAGAGTGGGTGGGCTATGTAGTTCTTTGACCCATTAATAAAACATTAAGGAATATGTAAAAAAAAAAAAAAAACTACATCCATTTCCCCTCTTACGGATAAGGTTGGCTTCAAAGATCTGGTGTTCATCTGCATAATTGTGCAAAATAACAAAGGGCTTTTTCAAAGCAATATGTGTTTGTGTTGTTTTGCCATCTCAATGTGATCTGAAACTCATAAAACTGTCTTAAATGTCCTAAAATCGAATTGCTTTTAAAAATGAATGTACTGACATTGAGTAATCCCATTTTACGAATGAGCGTAAGGTAAAATTGTGGCGGCAATTATAATTTATATACCACACCCATAAAAACACCCCGATTTAGAACCCTTGCCCCTATAGTTTACAACATAGAGAAACATAACCCAGCCAAAAAGAAGTAATCTCTTGAAAGAGAAATTGATCTTACTCCAAAAACACCCACAAAACTTGTAATTGCAAACAATTACATAAATATGTTTATTAAATACCCGTAAATATAACGAAAAAAAAAAAATCACAAACATTATAAACAGTATAAAACCTATTTAGTTCCCCTCACTCCATGAAAAAAACCTTTTACATTTATTAGTATTCAGAACAGAACAAGAAT
This sequence comes from Barbus barbus, assembly GCF_936440315.1. NCBI lineage: Eukaryota > Metazoa > Chordata > Actinopteri > Cypriniformes > Cyprinidae > Barbus > Barbus barbus. The sequence goes on along the minus strand of NC_136748.1, from coordinate 7,648,989 downwards.
GAAAAATAAGTAGCCATACAATTATACACTCACCTGCCACTTTATTAGGTACACCTGTTCAATTGCTTGGTAACACAAATTGCTAATCAGCCAATCACATGGCAGCAACTCAGTGCATTTAGGCATCTAGATGTGGTGAAGACGACTTGCTGAAGTTCAAACCGAGCATCAGAATGGGGAAGAAAGGGGATTTAAGTGACTTTGAACGTGGAATGGTTGTTGGTGCCAGACGGGCTGGTCTGAGTATTTCAAAAACTGCTGATCTCCTGGGATTTTAACAAACAACCATCTCTAGGGTTTACAGAGAATGGTCCGAAAAAGAGAAAATATCCAGTGAGCGGCAGTTGTGTGGACGAAAATGCCTTGTTGATGTCAGAGGTCAGAGGAGAATGGGCAGACTGGTTAGAGATGATAGAAAGGCAACAGTAACTCAAATAACCACTCGTTACAACCAAGGCATGCAGAATACCATCTCTGAACGCACAACACGTCGAACCCTGAAGCAGATGGGCTACAGCAGCAGAAGACCACACCGGGTGCCGCTCCTGTCAGCTAAGAACAGGAGACAGAGGCTACAATTCGCACAGGCTCACCAAAATTGAACAATAGAAGATTAGAAAAACGTTGCCTGGTCTGATGAGTCTCGATTTCTGCTGCGACATTCAGATGGTAGGGTCAGAATTTGGCATAAAGAACATGAAAGCATGGATCCATCCTGCCTTGTCTCAAAGGTTCAGGCTGGTGGTGGTGGTGTAATGGTGTGGGGGATATTTTCTTGGCACACTTTGAGCCCCTTAGTACCAATTGAGCATCGTTTAAACGCCACAGCCTACCGGAGTATTGTTGCTGACCATGTCCATTCCTTTATGACTACAGTGTACCCATCTTCTGATGGCTACTTCCAGCAGGATAATGCACCATGTCACAAAGCTCAAATCATCTCAGACTGGTTTCTTGAACATGACAATGAGTTCACTTTACTCAAATGGCCTCCACAGTCACCAGATCTCAATCCAATAGAGCACTTTTGGGATGTGGTGGAACGGGAGATTCGCATCATGGATGTGCAGCCGACAAATCTGCAGCAACTGCGTGATGCTATCGTGTCAATATGGACCAAAATCAACACCTTGTTGAATCTATGAAACGAAGAAAAGGCAGTTCTGAAGGTAAAAGGGGGTCCAATCCGGTACTAGTAAAGTGTACCTAATAAAGTGGCCAGTGAGTGTATACTAAACTATAAAATAAAACTCAGTCTATAGTGACATTCATTATAAACAGCATACAAATGTCAAGCTAAAATTAATTTATTTATAATGAAACTGAAATGGCTCTTATTCGACATGAATACAAATGTTTCCATTTTGCCATGTAACATTTGATAGCTAAACTTTACTATGGTTTATCGTGGTTGACTGCATTTCAGTTTGATGATGAATAGCTGAAATGTCAAGTTAGCAATGCTAGAACTAATGTTGTTTGTGAGTGCGTGAGGTGCAAGTGTAATCAATTGGATTTAATAAAATTAAAATATAAATAAAACAAATGAAATGCATTAAGAGTGTCACAAAAAAAGTGTTTCAAAGTGAAGGTATTTTTATTTTTTTTTAATTGTACAATTTTAGACTTAGCTAAGGCACGTCAAGTTAATTCGTATAGTGCATTTAATATGCACCAGCAATTTAGTTTTGCTTTCTCTGTCACCGCAATATCAAATATAGCCTTAATATCTTGCATGTGCGGAAGATGAAATTTGCTCTTTTGACCATTTACAACGAGTGTCAGTTGATTTGAAACATTGGGAGAAGACATGAAGATGCTGTCCTGCTTGTGTCCTACATAAATCTGAATGTGAAGAGTGGTAAATATGACAAATACGATTAATTTCATAAATGTGCTGCTAGCTGACCAATGGCTTAAATTAAGAACTAGATTGTGGCACATCTTACCCACAGGCACAATTCTCACAAAAGGTTCCACTTTTACGTATTGTTCTCCTTAATCATCAAATTTTTCTGGGTGGTGTTTTTCTGAATAGTGAAGGCATGAGATATATTTTGCAGCAGATGGAACCGATGTCAGCCACTAGGGACACTTGTCTGAACACCAACCTCCTCCTCCGCACACTGTTTGTATTGGATTTCACCATAAAATTTTAGGATCTGTCCTACATTTACAGCATCTAATTGTCAGCTAATTGTCATTTTCTCTACTTTTTCAGGGTGGTCATGCAACGTAGATGCCCATACCCTGTCATCACCATTGTCGTGCACCACTTTCAACATCATCATCATTGTCATCATCATCATCATCATCATCTATGTACATACTCAACATCAACTCTATCATCATCCACCTTAGAGTTATTCGCACCTCATTGCCAGCTACATCATTATAGTCACAGATGAGCTCCACTGTGGCGTTATGTAGCTGTCAAACCTTTTGAGCATCTAAATGATGAGGTAGATGTGTTTGATCTTCACTGCTCTAATGCCTGTTGGGTAAACTACTGAAGTGGAACATTAGGACAGATGTTCTCAAAATGAATTGATGGCCATGGTTAGCTTATTTGCTCAAAATCTAAACCACTTCACAAGCAAGCAATGATTTAAGGAATAGATCACCTCATTAGCTTTGCTGATCAATGGTGTGTCCATGCCTTCAATGACTTCCTCAACATCAGAGGCAATGGAGATGAACGGCTGCTTGCCGAACAGTCATTTTGGACAATTTACGTGACTGCTTGCGATAATAAGCTTTCCAGAAAATCAAAACAAGGTGTTTTCTCAGTCTGAAATGTGGGTCAATCTCATCGCTTCAGTTTACGTTCTCTTCTTTGCTGACACTAATTAGATTGCAGTGGCCCTTGAGGCTGCAACACAACAGCGTTTGTGGAGCAAACAGAAGTTGACAACAGACTTTGTGGGTTAATTGGTTGTGTTGTCGACTTGTGTTTGATCAGCACAAATTCTTCTTTTGTGTCCCCCAAAGCCACCGTATTAGTCACAGTCACCATTTATGACACACTTTCTTAAACGTCACAATGATCATGTTTATTCCAAAATTATTCCAAATGATCATGTTTATTCAAGTGCTGTTTATTCCAAAATGTATTCTTTTTGTTAACAGTTTATAATTACTGCATACCATGTAATATAATTGCTGATAGGCCTTTATTTATTTATGGCAGTTACTCACAACCTAGGCTCATTGAAAAAAAAAAAAATGCTACCGTTTAAATGTTTGGAATAATTGCAAAACCAGCTCCAAATGTACAGCTTTTTTAACATGGTAAATTTGTTCAGTAGCTCACCCGGTACAACATTGTATTAATGATGTGGAGACTTTGATACTAGTTTCATGAAACACGAGTCAGAATAAAAGAGAAGACAAATAAATGTAGAAGCTGGCTAAAATGTCATACAGTTGTTGTTACAGTTACCATTATTAGTTAGGTTTAGTGTAAGTGGTTATTTTCAAACAAGAAACATTTAGTGACACTCACCGGACATTTTATTATCAAGCTGCTGCAATACGTGCAACAACCAACAATATAAAACATTGCCAGATTCAAATAATAAAACCGAACGTGCTTTTACTGCACATTAGTGCAAGTCACTGTACATTTAACTTTGAATGGGTTGCAAAACTTACAAATAAGTAATAGTTTGCAAAAATGTTGCTATAGACATGCTTTTCCAATGAGCCTGGGTTGATTACGGAAGAACGTTCTGGGATACACAGTATAAAATACCCATTCATAAGTTCAGAGGTTCAAGGCCAGCCTTTGAATTTGTTGCTGTTGTCAAAACGTCTTCAAGCACTATTACTATCACAGAAAGCAATAACATCGCTGTCACACATAAATCATTCCCACACCTCAAACAGCTTAGTGTAGATTTCCCTGGCTAGGGTTCCTCCACTAAGACTGCAGGCATATTGTTTTGTATCTTGGATGGACAGATGGATGGATGAAAAGGAAAACAGAGATAGTATTGTATCTTTCCCATTTTCATAGAACTATACTGTTACAGTTACAGTTTTGGTGGAGCATTATTGCATTTCTGTGACAGAAATCATAAACCAGATCACATTTTATGATGGGTAAAGGTGACCCTGCTATCTCACATTAAGCAAGCTGACATTTGTGACCAACTTGATACACAGCAGAGGAAAAAAGAAGACGAAGAAAAGAAAAAAGTAGTAACAAATCATTTAATACTGCCTTTGTAAGTCATTTCACCAATACTATTTAATTCCTAAAAGCTTAAACGCAGGTCATAACCCTCATTGTTCTGTTTAGTCTCCGAGAGACCTTAAGAAAGTCATTTTAATCTCTAGAAATAAATTTCACATCGAAGGATCAGATTGACACTTCATGAATTTTCCTAATCTTTTGATAACTGATTATAAACTAAATGCATAAATACTGTACATCTCAACTGCACTTCATGAAAAATATTGCATAACCGGTTTGGAGTCTCAGTGACGCTGGATATTAAACATTAATAAATGCATGATTTTTTCCATCAAGATTTTCTCACATCTGTACACACAGTACAAATACACTGCTGCCAGCTGTCTACTTTAATCTGCTTTACTGTATTTTTGCACAGTGCATTTTTGATGGGGTCAAACTGAACTCAAACAGGAAAAATCAAATATAGCCTAAATTATAGGATTATGCAAGATGAACATATTTTTAAAAATTAAAGGGAAAATAAGTGGTATTTATTTACTTTTTTTTATGACTGTTATTATTATTACTATTACAGTCATTGGGATCTCTGATCTTTTTTTCGTGTGTGTGTGTGTAGTGTAATTATTTAGCTTAAAATTCAACATTCTGTACAGTATTATATTATGGCACTCATTGTGGGATCATTAGCTACACTACCATGGGAAATAACACATTTAAATAATATGCGACCAAACTCTTTCAAAGATTTAGTGTCATCCATATGGCCTTACTCCCAGAAGTTGTGTGAAGCCAGCCAATCAGAGGAAATTTTCCTAAATTGAGAAAGTGTTCTCCAGTTTTGTGTGAAAAATGCATCAGACAAATGAGTGGTCTTCTGTTTGAAGCTGCAATTTAACAGGACTTTCATTTGCTCACCAAAGCAAATTCTGCTTGCATTTGGCAAAAAGTCGAGTGTTAATTTTAGACATGGCATTCTGAATAAACAAACCTAAAATAAATACTGATTATGATTGATTCCAATGTTGGGGTCAACAGGAAAGACTTTCAAACAACACAGACCCATTACCTTTCAGAGTAAACAATTTCTCAATGTAAACAGCTAACAATTAAGTTTAAAAACACACATATTTGACAAATAACTGCTCGTTTTTTTTTTCATTTATGAGTTTTAGTTGTACTTATTGTAGTACATCAAGTTAAACTAAATGGAAATCTGAAATACAATCAGTTTTAAGGTTTGTATGTATTATTTTACATGTTTAATTTAATTTCTGTTAATGTTTAGTATGTTTCCAATTCGTTTTAGTCAACTATAATAACCCCGTCTTAAAGCAACACTTTGTGGTTTAAGAAACTGAATTTATCCTGATAATATTTGCTTAATAGCTGGTTCTTTCTGTTAGCGATTAGCTATGATCTTGTCTGAGACTTACAACATCAAATGTGACAAGTTTAGCTTTAGGTTGCCTCTTCCAAACGGTTGTGTAACCTTTTGGATAAAGCCACTGTATATTTCATATCAAGTTATTACCATTGATATTAGCTTGGTAATTAATCATGCTCGTTTAATTGGATTTCCTGTAGTTTAGCCTGTTTATATTGGAGCACTTGAAGCAATGCATTGATCATAGGAAGTGAATTGATAAGGACCGACTCTCAATTCTCAGACTCCAGTGATCCATAACCCCGCTGATAGGTCTGACTGGAATGAAGGAGTGCATGTCTGTAATCAGGTGCGCACGTGGAGGTCAGGTGACTCTGAATCCACGTGTGTAGAATGCAGAGGAAGTTCAGGCAGTTTCCTGAAAAAAAAAAAAAAAAAAAAAAAAAAAAAAAAAATCGATGCGCCCCTGTGGCAGCATCAGTGTTTAATTCAGCCCCTGACATTTTTCTTTTTCTTCTTTCTTTCCTCCCCTTTTCTTTAGTCTTAGGCTTTAACGGAAATGTAATGACCCGCCAGGAGTGGATGGGTAATCAATTTATAAGAGACTTAATGTATGCATCCACATCCAATCTTAATTAATACAAACGGAGACAGCTGCTGTGATATCTATGCTCTGCTGCTATAGGAATGATGGGCAGAAAAAAAAATGGTTCATGGGGGTTTGTGTGAACCCATTCAAAATTCACGACTTGTCATAACAGACTCTACTCTACTCTAATTTCCCTCTATTTTCCCCTATTTTTCACCTTCCTCATTTTCTGTGACAGTCATGTCTGAAGGACACGTATGTGTGATTAACATTGCGGTTCAGACCTTGATATTATGTGTGAAATACTACAGCTTCCCTCAAGTGCCCATCCAAAACACTGAGATTAAAGGACCGGTTTATTTTTTATATTTTGCAGTTGGATCTGTACTTGCTGCTAGAATTGGTCACTTTATTTTAAGGTCCATTCTCGCTATTAACAAACCATTAACTACAACTTTTGCCTCAATCTCCTAATTTGCTGCTTATTAACAGTTAGTGATGTAGCTGTTAAATTTAGGTACTGGTTAGGATTAGGGATGTAGAATATGTTCATGCAGAATATGTGCTTTAAAAGTACTAATAAGCAGCCATTATGTTAATAATAGGCCTGCACTAATAGAGAGATTAGTTGGTCCCTATACTAAAGTGTTACCCTAGAATTGTAATATGACTGTAGTCATTTAACAGATGCTTTTGTCCAAACAAATTATGGGGTTGTTTGAGGGAAAGTCTTTTCATTCCTTCCTTCCTGTCATGGAGAAACATATTATCTGAAGATATTAACTTTATCCAATATATTTAAGTTTTTAAAGGGGTCCTATTACACTCTTTTACAATGTCTGATTTTGTTTTGGATGTGTACTAGAACATGCTGTCATGCTTGGTGGTTCGAAAAACGCATTATTTTTCACATAATTTACATTATTACAATACCGTTCTCCCCAGCCTGACACAAAGGCTCGATTAGTTCCGGGTTTGATGAAGGCCCGCCTTCCAAAAAACTAAATGTGTTGTGATTGGTTGGCTGTCCCAGTGCATTGTGATTGGCGAACAGCCGGTTGCCTTGTCCAAATACCCACACTTGCGGTCTTGGCCACTTGAGAGCACATGCGCGCGACAGGACGTAAGTGAGCAAGACTGTCCCAGGTTTTAAAAATGGCAAAGCTCAGTGCTATTAACGCACACTAAATCCACACTCGGAGCGGTGTTCGAAGCTAAGTGTATCCCATCATGCATCATGTTCTGGAAATAAATCGTGAGACTTTTTGCCGAGATCTTGCGAGAGGTCACGGAAACCTTTCTAATGCAAGTTAAATATTAATATAATAATTAGATATTACAAATAATTTGGTAGAAAAACTGTGTTTTTATGTTTTATTGGTGCAAAGATGAGTATTAGTGATATTTAGTACAACATTTGCAACTGCTTTTTATCATTTAATTAGAAGCACCACACATTTAAATTGTCATGTTATAGTGACTACTGAACAGACATTTAGAAGCTGATTTTAAAATGCAAAGTATTTAAAATTAAAATAAAGCTGTGTAAACACTTGCATTTTTACAACACTATAAGTGTGTCCCAACAGGAAATGAAAAGTTCGACACACTCTTGTGGTCTTCATCCTCACTTGAACATTTGGGCGAAATACGTCATATAAGTCAAGTGGTCAAGTGCAAAGACCACAAATGTGGGTATTTGGACAAGGCACATGTTTCAGTACTTTCCTGCCACTCGCAAAAGCAGCAAGTTCCGGATGGCGTCATTATTGGCATATCAGTTTGAGCCGGATTCAGACCCCAAGAAAATCGAACAAGAGGATTGCGCAGAACCTTTGCACGCACAGATATTGCAAGACATATTAGAGTGATAATGTTATAGTTTTTTTTGTTTGGTTGTTTGTTTTTTGGCTAAATCACGTTTTAGATAGGATGTCAACAACCGCTTAACATAACTGCATTTACAATGTACAGATAAGTGCAACGGTAATATGTATTATGTTTATTGTTCTTTAATTCTAACATTATAACATGAATTGCAGTGAAACTGTTATACAGTTGAGTTTATTTATACCATAGTCCAGTGTTTCCCAGACACTCTATTTGTGGCGACATATATATGCAAATTAATTCTCTGCCGTCTGCTTTATCAGATATTACGTGCAAGATTAAATGAAAATGACATCCAAATTTTTCTGAAGACAGTCGGTTTCCTTCAGAAATACAGTGATATTTTGAAACGTGCAGTGCTCATGTTTATTCAACGAAGTCAAAGACTTTTGGAAAATCTATTTGTGGCAGTCAGTTTTGATATTGTGGCTGGTGCCACAAATAAATCAATGTATGGGAAACACGGTCTCATAATTTAAGTGTAAATTCTGCAGATTGCATCATTGTCCAGTATTGTACTGTCAGTTTATAAAAATGTTAATGTTATGAATAATAAACTTACCAGTAACTCATCAAGTAAATGAAGTCAGCCCTTTTCAGTTTTGTCTAATGCCTGATGAGAAATGTCCCAGTACCTTTTGTGAAGCAGTGAGAACACAATTGTTTCCCAGATTAAGATATAAGAATATAAAGTATTATATAAAAAATAATAATAATAATAATAATAAAAAAAAAAAGATTATTTTCATTATGCATAAGATGAGTGGTTGGGACGGTTCTTAAAACATCATAATAGTTATTTATTTATTTGTTTGCTAGCTAAACACCATCCATGACTTACATCCTCAATGTTGGTCTGTTGGTCTGACACTGTTCATCTGTAGTTGGCTTAAGAATTTAAGCAGACATGTACATTATAAATTTAAGTGGATCTCATTGGTGGAATGTTAGTTTGTGATGACTTTTGGTCTGTTTCATTTGGTTTGGTCAAATCATTTAGATTCCTTTTAATTTAGCTGACACGTTACAGTAAATTAATTACATTTATGATGCTATTAGTATGAAAGTTGAAGTTTAAAGTACCACCAACTTTTGTATCCTTATCTCTCTCTCTCTCTCTCTCGCTTGTTGCTGCTGTTGTTGTTGTTTTAGGATATACATACAATAATTGGGGTTTAGAATGAAATGAGGGTGAGTAAATTATGACAGGATTTTTGGTCTTTCAGTGTTTACAGACTATAGTTGTCGGATGCTTTTTTTTTTTTAAAGACCTCTTAACTGCCCAGTCATATCAGCTTGTCCTGTGGTCTGATATTTAAGAGGATCTGATAAGAGAGAAGGCCTCCTGTGCAACTTCCCCCACGGCCCTTTACGGGTAATTGAATTTATTTCAGGATCACTGCACTGCCGCCAAACAAAACCCACTAGAACAGCACTACATCATGTCCTATCAAACATGTCTTTTACTTCACCCGGTTGTGCTTCTTATCAAGCGTGTGTGTGTTTATTTATTTATTTGGAAAGAAAGAGTGTTGTGGCCGAGCAGGCCTGAGATTGGAGCACTGGTGGATGACGAGAGATGATGGGTGAGCGGGTGCAGAGCTAAAGCTGAGCCTCATTGATCAAATGATGGAGAGCTCATGAGTTCTCAAAGACAGAGGAGTAACCAGCCATGGGCAGTCACATCATGAATGGAAAGCATTTTTTGACCACTGGCAGGATGAAATTTAAGGACAGTGCTTAAAGAGTATGAAACAAATGTGAAATGCTCATGCAAATGTGTTGAAAGCTTTGTGAATTACCCCATAAAACCATGCATGCATGGGTATTTGTTGTTGAGTATCATATTTGAAACATCCAAACTGGTCTCATGACATAAACGTACCTGGGGGCACTTTTTAGTGGCGCTAAAACACAGGTTTAATACGTAAACCTTGGCACGTTTTTATTACATTGATATAGGTACATATTGCTGTGTTTTTATTACGCTGCTTTAGTTACGTATTGCGGCGGTTCAGAACCGGGGACCGTCGCTAAAAATTAATGCTCTATCCTGTTGGAAATATGCCCTACACCAAACCTAACTCTAAAGCTACCCGATAGTGTTGACAACTGCAAAACTGATATAAAAACGTATTTATTGATGCAACGGTGGTATTTGAACTTCAATCTAAATGTATTGCTTTATTAATCGAAACTGTAAATTTGTGTGAAAAGGAATAAAAGGCGTCAGAGTTTTACTGCCTCCAGTGTTCATTTATTTTAGAAACTGCAGTGAGACTGTATATACTTATTGGTACATCATGCAGCCTTTTTAATAACTCGTATAGTATGATAGAGAAAAAACTATACACAAGGAGAGAAAAATCTAATAAAAGTATGCAACATTTATTTATTTATAAATAATAAAATAAATAAAAGCTGTATATGGATAGTCAAGTAAACCTAATTTTCTTCAGTGTTAAACACTATTTAGAATATGTAATTCATGTATTTATTTTTTTAATTTACATAAAAAATAAAGATTCAAAAAGAATGCAAAAAAAAAATGCAAAAAATAAAATAAGAATTGACTAAGCAACGTTATTATGAAAACATTCATTAGCTAAGCCTTCTATATTCACTATTAACATTGATCATTTCAGCTGGGAGGCCATAAGAGAATTGTCAGCAAACTTAATTACAAATATGCCCAAAGCATATCCGACACTTGAGTTCTCGAATGGCCATTAGTGCAAATGTCAGAAACACAGAAACCATGACATACTGGCTACATCAGGCATGGTTGCATACAAAACTACCTTCTGCCAACTGAGATGTAACATGCTGCAACCAATGTAAACTTCTGACTCAACTAATGGCATGATTTTCAGGCAGGAATAATAAGCTGTTAAGTAAGGAATCAGTCTTTATAAGCCCATTGTTGTTGTTAAAACTACACTGACTGATTTTAGCTGTTTTTTACTTGATGCTTATGCAATTTTTATTCCTTTTTTTCTCAAATATAAAGTAATGTTTTCACAGTTATTTAGCTTAAAATCATCAGCTGAAAATAATTTACTCAACTTCAGTATAGCCATTCTTATGAACGTTTGTTTCCCCCACTGAATAAAAATTTAAAAAGGCAATTGTGACGTTTCATCTCACAAATACTTTGACTTGTTCTCTTTTTTTTCCCCTCAGAACTGCATGATGTAAACTTGCAATTCTGATTTTGTTTTCTCACAATTGCAAGTTTATAGCATCTCATAATTCTGTCTTCTTTTCTCAGAATTGTGAGATACAAACTCGTGTTGACTGATATTGATTGAATTGATGCATTGATTGTATTGATGTATTGATTGATTAGAGTAGAGGCGGTAGCATCTAAAGACTTTACAGTACTGTAGTGAGTGTAAGGTCGAATTTACTTAGTGAAGAGCCAGTTGAATGGTTGGTGTGAACAATAACAGTCTGAGAGTATAGGGAGTGTTTTTTAAACAATCACTACCAGTCAGTGCCCTGAGCTGTAGGCCATGTTTCCCATTGATGGTCCATTGAATACCCTAGCAGTCTCAAGCACTGATCTCTGCTCCACTTTAATAACTCATGAAAGTTGTTTTTTGTTTACTATTGATTATCTCTTAATGGTCATTTGGAATGATTAAAGAGTATATGTACACTTGTGCTCCTCTGAGGCCTTATAAAGTATTGGACAAAGCACACTTTTAATTACTATCCACAAAGGTTAGAATGACCCGTGACAGATCTCAACCCGCCAGCAGTTTTATAGTCCAAAACAAACTCCCTTTATTCCCTCTCCAATTTAGCTTTTTATTAATTTGCCTTGTTTGGAAGGTATGGAGAATAATCAAGGTATAGCACACCTTCCAAAAAGTTCAACTTTTGTCTCGTCAGTCCACGGAGTATTTTCCCAAAAGTCTTGGGGATCATCAAGATGTTTTCTGACAAAACTGAGACAAGCCTTTATGTTCTTTTTGCTCAGCAGTGGTTTTCGTCTTGGAGCTCTGCCATGCAGGCCATTTTTGCCCGTTCTCTTTCTTATAGTGGAGTCATGAACACTGACCTTAACTGAGGCAAGTGAGGCCTGCAGTTCTTTAGATGTTGTTGTGGGGTCTTTTGTGACCTCTTGGATGAGTCGTCGCTGTGCTCTTGGGGTAATTTTGGTCAGCTGGCCACTCCTGGGAAGGTTCACCACTGTTCCATGTTTTCACCATTTGTAGATAATGGCTCTCACTGTGGTTCGCTGGAGTCCCAAAGCTTTAGAAATGGCTTTATAACCTTTTCCAGACTGATAGATCTCAACTACTTTCTCATTTGTTCCTGAATTTCTTTGGATCTCATCATGATGTGGAGCTTTTGAGGATCTTTTGGTCTACTTCACTTTGTCAGGCAGGTCCTATTTAAGTGATTTCTTGATTGCGAACAGGTGTGGCAGTAATCAGGCCTGGGTGTGGCTAGAGAAACTGAACTCAGGTGTGATAAACCACAGTTATGTTTTAACATAACACTTTTTCACACAGGGCCATGTGGGTTTGAATTTTGTTTCCCCTTCATAAAAAAAACCCTTCATTTAAAAACTGCATTTTGTGTTTACTTCTGTTATCTTTGATTAATATTTCAATTTGTTTGATGATCTGAAACATTAAAGTGTGACAAACATGCAATAAAATAAAAAAAATCAGGAAGGGGGCCAACACTTATTCACACCACTGTATATCTACATATATATATATATATATATATATTTTTTTTTTTTTTTCTTTTCTTACCTTAGGAATGTAATTCAGTAACAGTTTTCATTATAATGATACTCAAATAAAATTCCCTGATACCCAAGCTTAGTAATAAAGTTCAATTACTCAAGTAATCTAAGCCACTGCTGATTCATATTGTGAATTTTATGCCAAGCTGTTTCCTCTTTTCACCTGAATATGATACCTAATGGTGTGTCTGACACTCTTCAATCTTAATCAGTTTCCAAATTCAAAGCTCTAAGTTTCTCTAGGAGTGATAATGGAGATTTAATATAAATTAAAAAAAAAGTATGGAATAAAAATTGTATCCAAATGACTATGCTGTGATAGATGGGATAGATAAGACCCAAATAAACACATGCAATGATAAAACATACAATTTGGAAAATCTAAACAAAGATTCCCTTATAGCCAATATGATACTTACAGCAATTCAGGACATGTATGTCTGACAACATACTCTTTGTTTCAGTTACTATGTTGACGATTTACAGAAATCCATTATTTGCTCCCCTGACAAAGGAGCAAGACAGTTGGTGGGCAGAGCTACAGTATAATGCAGAAAATTAAATACACAAGTTACAAAAACTAAATGCTAAAGATAAAATATGTGTTGATATAAATAGTGTATGACCTAAAGAAACCTGCAGTGGTTCTTGATCCTCAAATTAGCTTAGACAAGCAGTGCTCCATAAACAAATGATCTGTGTCAGCAATATCTTTGCAGGTGTGTAATGAAGGATGATTGAAATAAGCAAACAACTAAAGTAAAACTAATTAAGGGAGATTTATTTTTTATTTTTTGTAAAATGCTGACAATTCTGTGAAAGAGAGCATTGTGTGCATTAAATACTGCAATTCAATTTCAAAAGCATAAAAGCATGTTAAATCTATTTAAGAATTTTGGATTTCAAATCTTTATTTGGAATGCATCTGTGTCTGTGTGTTTAGCTTTTTTTGTTCTTTTTTTCTTTACCTTTTTTTTTTTTTTTTTTTTTTTGTCCAATTTCACCTTAGAGTGCAGTACTGTATTCTCTAGTAGGCAAATTTGTTCTTTGAAGCTCTCAATTTTCTATGTGGGAGGTTTTAGAGAAAACTGCCCTTGAAGAAAAGTTAACCCCAGAGAGAATCTAAAATGTTCCACAGATTAGATAATGCCTCTATCACATAAGGCTTAACTTGTTCAGTCATTTTTATGACACTGCAGTATATTTGCAAAGGCCCTTGATGGCAAAATCTACTTTTGTTTGCAGAACGGCCCTCATCCACGAACTCAGGAAACCCCGCCAACGCCCCCAAATACTGGAACTTTTCTTGGATAGCAGAGGATGAGCTTACTTTCCCTGAGGATCCTGTATCAACTTCAGGTAAGTCGCCCGGCATCAGTATCATAAAGCTTCTTGACCTCAGAGACAAAGGCAGACCTTTCCGAATGTGATGCGTGTAGGCAGTTGGTTGTCAGTGTGCATAAATGTCCATTTCTCATTCAACACACGCTCTCATAGCTTTTGACTGCCTGGTCTTGAAATTGCAGTAAGCATCAAGCTGTAAGGATTACAAATGATGTAACAAGCCACATCTAAAAGGATGTTTTAAAGAAGAGAGCCCAGAAACTCTATCAGTCTTGTGCAGTCAATGCATTCAGAATCTACCGTTAAGATGCATTCAATGCTTTTATATCTTGGTTAAGTGCAATGCTGTTGAGAATGTTCCAAAGTGTAATCTACAATAAACGATTACCTCGAGCTGCATTATAAGATCATATTTTTAAGCAGTGTATATGCCAGCCTTGAAGGGAAGCAGTAATTATTTTTAAGCAGTATAGTGAAATAACAAGTCATGGGAATATTATTACAATATATAAATGTGCAGGAACATCATAAGTATTTAAAATAAAAAGAACAAATGTTTAAATTATAATCCCATTCAAATGATGTGTAAGGTAGGCAAACATTTTGGAAACATTAATTAATTGGTTTTATTCAGGTAAATATATTATTTAACTGGATCAACCAGATGCAACAAATGTCATGGGTCAGATAATGTAGATATTAAATTAATAGTCAACTGCATTAACAACTGACCCTTTTAAGAATAGAATACACAATACAACACAACACAACACAAATAAAATATAATAAAGAATATAAAAAAAACATATAGGGCTTTAACATTACCTATATTGGATTTAATGGTATTAAGAAAAGGCATTTTGTTTTTACCTTTATTTTCACAAATTTATAAGGAAATTAAATGTAAATAATAAACAGTGTTGGGGAAACAACGTGAGTGACATAATAAGATTACTTTTTTCAAGTAACTAGTGAAGTAACGCATTACTTTTAAATTTACGAGAAAATATCTTAGTACTTTTTCAAATTACTATACACTGACACCTCTCCTGTCCAAGTGTTGAGAGAAACTGGGAGTGAGGTGCAGAGGCACTTCTTTCAGCAGGAGGCTTATTAGTTTTTCTTTGTGTGTGAAAAGGCCTTTACATTTGCCAAAATGATAACTTCTGGGGTTTTTGCAAGTCCAGCTCAGGTAATAAAAAGTGACACAAAAGCAATGTAATTCATTACTTTCCATAAAAAAGTAACTAATGCAATTAAGTACTTTTTTTTTATTCCAAGTGATCAAGGGCTTGCCACTCGAGTGTTCACTAGTGCAGTGTTAGCAATGACTTACATCCAAGTCAACTAGATGGAGGGAAGGGCATTATGAAAAAACAAATCAATGTAGCTTATGTCTGTAATGGAATGGCCATCCATCTAGGGTGTTTCTCTGCCTTTGGCATGAGACACTCCAGCATTCCCACAACCCTACACAGAACATGCTGTTTGAAAGATAGATTAGCTTTCTTTTTGGGAAATTCTCCTATTTTTCAACCCCAACCACTATTAATCAATGGGAGTCCATTCTGGTACAGCGTGTAATGCCTATGTGTGCATATATATTCTCAGCTAAATGTCCTGTTACACTCTGAAATATGTCAGATTATAGAAGCAAAAAATTCTAAAAATAACATACTAAGTAGGACTTTTTAATATTATGGTAATGGAATATGATAAGCAACAGCTGGGGAACTGTTAAAAACGAGTTTGCACATTTGTTTCCATGGGTGAATGAATCTAAATCCACATATCACCTGCGAGAGCTTGAATAAAACTCTTTGGGGCTTTGTTCATATCAGGGAGAAGCGGTGAATGGCCTTGTCAGTTATCCCATAGGGCTCAGACAACAATGAAAGTCTCTGAAGTACCACAGTTTATGTCAGAGGTCAGACTGTCTGCCATAATTTAGCTGTGCCGTTGCCAAGAGCTGTCACAAACGGCTGTTTATGCAACACTTCTTCCCTTCCGCCATAGCCCTCAAATCTCATTCCCACTCGTGTCCAGTTCAGGATGATTGACATGTGGAGATTGAAGCTGGAATGGCTGTTGCTTGAGCCCTTTCAGCCTGGGTAATTAGTGTCCCTCCACTAGCCATGCTCTCCTTGATTTATGTTTGGCGACGGAAAGCTGACAATGTACACCATCCATCGACATGATTCAGACAGTGGGGTGGTCTGGATTTTTTGAGTCGGAGTAAAGCCCGCTATGCACTGTATGTTTTTTTTGGAATCCTTTAAAATAATATCCTGGCAGATTGTGATCTCAAGAAGATAGACAAGGCAGATATGTGACATGACTGTACGATAAACTGAAGATGAAACATTTAGCCCTGATTCGTTGAAACAATACTGAAAACAATTGGAAACAAAAATACGCTAGCCTCAGAAAAATGCTTTGGTTTAGCCTTAGGTTTCCAAAAATTTGTTTAGGCCAAAACCATGCAGTTTGCACTGGGCTTGAAACAGCTGTCCTTCTTTATTCCATCACATTCACAATTGCAAAAAGCATGTTTTAGTAATGTCACGCCTCCGATATTTACAAAAAAAGAAAGCCTCCCAAGGGTACACAAGTCATGCATATCAGTTTATGGAGCCTGACATTGCCAGCTTTGATCTAATCTCTGAAGCAAAGCAGCCGCTCCGTCTTGATTTCACAAATGAACAGGGTACCACTCTGATGTCACAGCGATGTCACCGCTTGCAGTCTCCCTGCTGTTCAAAAAAATCACCTCAATCTCTACAACCAAAATAATTTTGATTCGACCCAGATAGCTGAACACAACATGGACCCAACCATAATGGGGTGCACAAAGCTCCAATCTTCTCCCGGCTGCAGAAATTTGCAAATTAATTCAAATAGGGCCGTTGGGAGAATCAGACATGTCGGCTCAGCTGAGCCCTATGTTTTCAAGCAGAAGAACAAGGAGAAGCAGTTGCTCTCGACAAAGACGAATCACATGCGCCACCACTGGCAAAACAATAGACTGCAATGTTTCCACAGCATCCGTTGCATGCTGATGTGTATTACACCCGGTGAAAGTGTGGCAGAGGGGGCCTTGGCTGAATGCTGCCATCACCCAGCACTCCAAATCGAGATTGATCCCCCACTCCATGGCCATGACATCAGGACTAATACTCTCTTTTGTTTTGCCATGGTTCTCTGCCAAAACAAGCCCCTGGCACAGCTGGCACGTATGTGTGCCAGGAGACTGGCAGCTTTTGTCCGGTGGAAAGAAGGCTGTGTATAAAATTAAGCAAAAGTGCATTTTAGCTTACCTGTGGTCAGTAGTTACAGCCACATATAACCATATGTTGTGCAGGTTGGCATGTTTGTTGTTTTGCAATTGGTTGAGATTGAGAGGTACAATCATTAAAACATTTGTTTATGAATTAATCCTTAGCCAGTTTGTGCAGCAAAATAACAGCAGAAAGCTGGATGTTCAGTTCTTTTTCGACAATATTTGTACTTGATCAAGTTTGATCCTCTTTCAGTGTCTTCAGAATTAGACCCAGACCTCATTCACCTTTACCAAACATTTTCTTTAGCTGCTTATAAGAGTTTTGACCAATTTTGGACAATCCATCACCACAAATCAGTTTCAGTTTATCGGTATGTTGGGGCTGTGTTAATAGCAGAGCCCTTTTTAGATTATGCCATTTGATATGGCTTAAAGGGTTATTTCACCCAAAAATGAAAATTAGCCTGTGTTTTACTCACCCTCAAAAAATCCTGTGTATATATGACTTTCTTCTTTTAGACGAATCCAATCGGAGTTTTATAAAAAAATGGCCTGGCCCCTCCGAGCCTTATAATGGGGTAAGCGAGTGCTTTTTGTCAACAGTCCAGAAGATGTTAAATAAAGTGCACGCATCCGTAATAAAATATGCATCACATGGCGCCGGGGGGTGAATAAAGGCCTCCTGTAGCGAATCAATGCATTTTTGTAAGAAAAATATCCATATTTCAAATGTAAAATACGCTGACTGTCATACGAGCAAGCAGTTCCATTGGATGACGTAGGACGTACAGGTCGCACGCGCGCCACTGTGATATGCTAGTCTAGCGAGTTTGTTTAAAGGGGACATCGGATGCAAAATTCACTTTACAAGTTGTTTGAACATAAATGTTTGTTGGAAGTGTGTGTACGCATCCATCCTATAATGATAAAAATCCACCCAGTGTTTTTTATTTTTTATTTTTAAATCCCTATTTTAAAATCCCCTTTCTCAAATCAGGCTGTTCTGAGACTCCTGTCAGAATGACGTAGTTCTGTACAGGCTGCTCCCACGATAGTTAATTGACAAGGCCCTCTTACCTTAGACCCGCCCTGAGTGAGCTGTCATCCATCCGCCATTGTGTCTACTCCGGTGCAGAGGAAGACAAGATGTCTCCGATTAAGCGATTGAGGTGCTTTGTTGTTAAATGTAATAATCAATATAGCAGTCATTATTTACTCCTGACATCTGAGCCACTGAAGATGCAGAGGATTAACACTACTTTTGTTTTTAAGGGAATGCGCCGATCCCCGATCTGCCTAAATGCGTCTATGTTTGCACGAAAAATCATATATATATATATAGTAGGAGTGGAACGATACTGTCAGCACTGGCAGGGAGTCCTAGTCACCTCAGTCACCAGAGTCACCATCCACAGTGCGCACCAGATCCCAATTGCCTGATTGTCACCACTTGCCACCAATCACCAGGCTCCCTATGTCTGTTTGTAAGGCTTGCGCACCTGTCTCCTTACCTGTGTTTACTCATCTCGACGATCATCCCACTCATCATCTCCTATGTCCCCATCTGCTCCATCACTCTTTCGTTCCTCCAATCACCTGCAAGACAAAGAGACGATCACCACACAGATAAGCAACCTGAACCCATACCATCTCTGGATTACTCACCCTTGGACTGTTGCTCTGTTTACCCCTGCCATTGTCTCCAATAACATGCCCTGTTGTGTTACTTACCTCTGTGTCTCCGTGCGATTGCTGACATTTTATTTTATTTATTTTTTACATCAAGTTTAAATGATTCATTGGGTGTGAAGGAAACTATTTTTTTTTATAAATGTGTGTATAATGCTTGAAAAAGTTTGTTTTAATTACTGATCATTTCTAAATTTAATCATAAGATGTGACTAATAAACCGATGTGACTTTTCTGTGTGTATGTGTGTTTATCCCCTCTCAACAATGTAATTTTGATTCTGTGCAACTTTGCAAGCATGATAGTTATTCTAGATATTCTGGTTACTTGATGTAACTTGGGTGCCTTCAATTTCAATCGTGGGGATTTTGTTCACACATTTTATCCAGTCCACAAATTTTAGCCTGATAACTTAGAAAACAAATAGCACACCTCTCCTCATCAAGCCAGGTTGAGGCCCATTATTTTCCGGAACACAACCCGTTAGCGATTTTTTCAGATTATATAAGAATACAACATTGTGGTTCTGTAGCAACAAGTAGTGTAGCTAGCAGGAGGGGCGCCTGCAGGATTTCTTCCAAGGGTATGCAGTTTTTTTTCTTTTGGGGGGGTGGTCGTATGTAATGGTAGAGTGATTATATATATATATTTTTTTTTTATAAAGTTAATTTATAAAAACGTTTGGAGCACTTTTTGTTCGTTAAATATAATTATTTGTTATATGTTTTTTTAAGTAACGACCAAGCAGCCAGCGGCAGACAGTGAGCTAATCATAACCTATGTTTGATCAATTTAGCCTTCTCAAATCATCATAACTTGTCTAAAATAAAATCTATAGATATAACAGTTCAAGCATATAATAATGTCAGTGTAAATGTTTAAATGGACTATATAAATGTGTACTAGATGCATATCTAATCGTTTGTGTGAAGTGCGGAAGCTGAAGCGCACTTTGCAGGACATGAAGGCACCAGAGCGGTCACTTGCATTTTTTCTCTTGATAGTAGAAACAACTTAAAATACGCCGTATTTTTTGCTCATAAAGGTAAGAGTAATACATCATTCGGAATTGTAAAGGGTCTACTTTTATTTGTGTGCATTCACAAAATCAATAATACCTTGTGCTTTTATAAAATAAATAGGAAAACAGAGGATGCGCTTGCCGTCTCGCCTTGAACAGGAGCGCTTCACAATGATGAACCGAAACTCAACAAACTGAGTCACAAATATTATATATATATATATATATATATATATATATATATATATATATATATATATATATATATATATATATATAAAGTTTTAAATTACTACTTTAAAACAAAATAATTCAAATCGAAAACAAAAACTTTTTCATTATGTAATCCATAAAGATGCATTTCTCTCTAAAGGCACATCCAATGAGGAGATGGCGAGTCATTTTTCATCACCATCTAAAATATAAAAATAAGGAAAATACTAAAACATTATATGTTATTATATTTTTTCTGGTTTTTATATTGCTCTGCTCTGCTCTGAATGCTTTAAAATTTTAAGGATTTTCAGCAACACAATTTTGTCTGATATGTGAGTTATTTATTGTTAGGCTAACCAAGACTTGTAATAGCACTTGCACGTTGTTGCTCTTTTGTTGGTTTTGATTGCTTTGTATGTCCTCATTTGTAAGTTGCTTTGGATAAAAGCGTCTGCTAAATAACTAAATAAAAATAAAATAAATGTATTAGCCTATTTTTTAATCCATGCAGCAAATGCATTAAAAACAGCTTTAAAAATTACTATATTGCATTCCAGATGCTTTTAAATAATTTTCACTATATATTTTACGGGTAGCTCGGATGTAAAACATTGTCATGAATTCGTTGTATTCCCATTTGTAAAATAGGCTACAAATTAATTGTTGTAGTCTAACCCGATCTCATGAAAGTGCGTGTAGCATGATTTTCTGTTTCTATTTGGTGTAATGTTTATAAGCAGAAATGGACTTTGGCATGCAAAAGGCTGATACATTCATTATTAATGGCATGGTTGGTTCATTCGACAGAATACGGGACACACGGGCCTATAATTTACTGCTGAAATGTTTGCGGGGAAAATCTCAGGTCAGTCTGAGAGCTCATGGTACGCACAATGCGTACAGCCGTACCCCTGCAGGCGCCCCTGGCTACCAGTGCCATAGCTGTGCATACAAATTTTCTCTTTATGAGTCCACATTAAGAATATTTACACAATTATACAAAGTAATTTAGCTGTAAAATATTACTTCTATCACAACATAATGTTTTTATGGTAGTCACATTTTCTTATAAAATCAACCAGTCCAAGTTTTTACAAACTCTGTCATATTATATAGACAGTGTCTTTTATAATGCTCTTTTAAGTAACTCTCCTAACATTTACAGACTCATATTCTGTATCTGGACCCAGTGCAGCTGGCACTCATCTGTACATTTTGTTAATAGATCCTCTGGGCCCACTGTCATAATATGCTGGAATGCGAGATAGTAAAAATTGATGGTGCAAGACGTGAGTCCTAGGATCCTGTCCACACCTTTCAGATACCCTTTCAAATCCCATCATGCTGTCTCCTGCTGCCCATTGACATAGCAGACTATACATGCTACATTTAGCAACATAATTAATCTGAAATGAAATGAGTTAGATTGATTTCTGTCAGAGGTCTATACAAAGGCAGAAAAACAAGACCAGTTGAGTTGAAGATCGATATATATTTATTCATTTATTTTTGGCAATGAGGCTTTCTGCGTACTATATTTGATTCTATTTAGCCTGTCCATATAATTCTGTGTCTCCTTCATCTGTCAAGACTGATTCTCGAGTCATGCATTCACCTGCCCAGTCCTCCTCAGGGTATCTGACAGGGCGATAGGAGACATGAGGTATACACAGGTCATGAAGCGGTCAAATGGATGCATAAATATGCAGCCTGGGTGAATATATCAAAAATAATGCTGAAAATAAAGTAATTTATCACTCTGCATAATAGACTTAACTCTGATGTTTATATACATGTCATGTTTCAAGTAAATGTGAGTAAATGCAGAATAGAATAAAATAGAATCTGAGTTTTAAAAATTCACTTCACTCAGTAGCTAATATAAATTCAAAGGTTTGGGATTAAGTGTCATGTGCTCATCAAGGATGCATTTACTTTATGAAAAAATACAGTAAAAATAGAAATGTTCTTAATTATTATTTTATTACAATTTAAAATAAGTTCTTTCAAGTTTTTTTTCTATTTTAATATAGTTTTAAATATTATTTATTCCTGCGATGCAAAGCTGGATTTTCAGCTGCCATTACTCTAGTCTTCAGTGTCATATGATCTTTTAAAAAATCATTTTAATATGCTGATTTATTATCAGTGCTCCTTATTTATTTATTTATTGTTTGTTTGTTTGTTTGTTTTTATTTAACACTGAATAAAAGTAATACTTTTAAATATATTGTTACAAGATATTTATATTTTGAATAAATTATGTATTTATTTTTTTTACATTTTATTTATCAAAGAATACTGAAAAATAAATAAATATATATATACACACACACACACACACACACATGTTGGTTTTTGTGGTTTATGGGGAGTCTCCATAGGCGTAATGGTTTTTATACTGAACAAACTGTGTGTGCTATTGCCCTACACCAACCCTACACCTAAACTTAGCCCTCACAGGAGACTTTGTGCATTTTTAGATTTTCAAAAAAACACCATTTAGTATGTTTTTTAAGCCTTTTGAATTACTGGGACATAGGCAGTGTCCTCATAAACCACCTTCATATTGTAATACCTCTGTCATACCCATGTCATTATACAAATTTGTGTCCTCATAAACCACATGAACATGCACACACACACACACAACAGTTTCTGGTTCTCGGCTCTGATTGGCAATATTGTATGTACTGTATTACACATGCAATATTGCACTGTATGCAATATTGGAGTCCAACAGAGCTCCTCGTCCTCTTCACCGTTGGTATCACTCTGCTTGCCGAAATTGCCGTATTTCTCACAGTAAGTGTCATGGCAGACGGCCAAATCCACTATAATTTTAAAAATAATACTGTTTTGTGTCATGGAATGCAGTTTTAAGACTTTCCTTAGGTGAGAATGTGTTTGCTTGGATTTCAAATATGCAGTTTGTTAATAAAGATAAGGTCTATTTCAAAATTTGCTTTGACGTTTTTGGAGACGGGAGCTCCATCGGTTCAGCGACGATTCAGAGCTCATTACACCCGCAGAGAGGGCCTGATCGCGGCCAGATCTCCTGGAATTTACCGCTGGCTCTGATGTCTCTATAGTGGTTAAACACGATATATAATTTGTGTTGGGTAAATCTAACGGCCAGTCTTTGGTCTCATTAAACTATTATTTGTTCCAGAGCAAATAGTTTTTGCAAAATATTATCATGTTTATTCAATGCTGTGTATCGTGCTGTCTTTGTACGGTTGGCTGAATTGCCTAGCAACTTTTATGATGGCTGTTGTTGTTGTTTATTACAGTAAATATGATTATTCAATAAATAATAAAAGTATTTCATAATAGTGTTTTACCGAGGCATGGTGCGTGTTCGTGATGACGATATTAATTACATTGTTCTGCGGCTCCGCCATTAAATGGCGACCAGATACCAGAGATTTATGTTTTATTGTCTGTAGAAGATGCTGTATCAGATGCAGGTAATCACAGTTGCTCAGTCCATCTCTCTCTCATTATACTCTACATTATGCAAGCTTTTGCTACAGTAATACAATAAGTTTTCATTGAAGCAACTCAACATTCCTTTGTTACTAGTTCTAAAGTGACGTTTTGGAATTAGTAACGGAGGCTTGGGCTCAGCTGTTAAACTGTAAACTTTAGATTTAAATCTGTTTCGGAATGAAGTAGTTCTGCACAAAAGAGGGCTTTTAAAGACACTTCGTTGTTGTTTCTTATTTATTTACACACTCGTGCCATCGAACTGTTGTATAAACACAATATCACACTCGTAGACATGCGATATGGCTGTATATCGCATGGCTGTGATTCGTGGCCCAATGGTTAGAGAGTCTCAAAGTCCCAAAGGTTGCGAGTTCGAGTCTCAAGTCCGGCAGGAATTGTAGGTGGGAGGAATGAATGTACAGTGCTCTTTTCCACCTTCAATACCACGACTGAGGTGCCCTTGAGCAAGGCACTGAACCCCCAACTGCTCCCCGGGCACCACAGAATAAATGGCAGAGCACAAATTCCAAGTATGGGTCGCCACACGTCACTTAACTTATATTGCAAAAAAGGTAATGGTGAGCAAATTATGACCAAAGTTTCCTTTTTGAGATGTTATATATTCCTTTAGGGACATAACAGCTTATTTTCACTTGTTAGAATCAAATAGAATAGAAATATTTCAAATATTACAAAAAAAAAAACAGTTGAGCGGTTCAGTTTTTTGTTGACTCGCTGGGAGTGGTCATTTGTATTCGAGTGGCCACCTGGCAGTGTTTTAGCTAACCTCCATGTTGTACCTAGCTCTCAATCTCAGTTCGTGTGATAAAGGAGGCCGGGGTCACTCTGACATTACAGCCTCATTAACTGAATGCACACTCTCTTTATAGGTCTTCCTGCCACCAAAAGCAAATCAAACGGTGCATCTACAATGAGGTAACTGCAACACCTAGAATGAATCAGCCACATAATGTATCCCTGCTGAAGCAATTTAGCCTTGCCAGTTATAGTTGTATTGTGCCTTTTCTCTTCTCAATGTTATCAGCCAGCAAATTCCTTTCCGTGTGTTTTCTCTATGCATGGAAATGTGTTCAATCATTTTTCAATGAGAAGGCAACCACAACTGTGATAGACAGATAATCACAAACACCTGAAGCTAGCAACTTTGTAACAACATGAACTAATGATGTCAAATTTCCCAAATTATTTTTTCTGTGATTTTACAAGACCTGTCTGCATCTTATTTAATTTTTGACCTTGATTTAAGGCATAATTTCAAGTCTAAGACCTACTCAATCAGACAGGGAGAGCCTGTCTAAAAAGTATGACAAACCACAGTTTATTTTGTTTTGATGTGCCATTTTTAGGTTGGTTCATCTGAGAAAAAGCTAATCTAAGTGTGGAAAAATCTAATAAATAGCATGAAACTGTAAACAACTGTGACCAAAATTGCTCAAAACTAAAGTAAAATGCTTTCAGTAAAATACTTGGAATACAGTACATATATAAAATAGCTAACCACATTAAGCTAGCCAATCAGTCTGAAACTGGTGATTACATTTTCTGTGCAATATGGATCAAATGTTAGTGAATGTGTGTGCCATCTGAGACAACTGCAGTGAGTGATTTCTGCTTTAGTTTGGGGGCAGAGATTCTGGTCCGCAGATACAGAGTATTCTCTCTTGGCACACATATTTCTTCTAGGGAAGCTTGGTCATTCCACACACCTCCCGCTATCCAAGTCCTTTATGATCTTGTGCCCCATCTGAGTGAGATATAAAGAGCTAGGGGAATAATTGACCATTTTGAATGAACAAATTTATGGGCTGTAAACGCTCACGGTTGAAAGCACTTACAGGCGAACCTGCCTGACTATCTGTTGTGTGGAGACCAGAGAGCTCAGCTGTGGCAAAAGTTCTTGAGTAATTCCAAACCATGCCATGCCGTTTTTTATGGTGCAATCATCTAAATGTCCTTCTCAGTAACTTGAAAGGCCATGAGAAAAATGAAAATATGCATGTGTGCCACAAAGTTGGGCAATTTCATTATAAAGCTGTTAAACTATGCTAAGAAAGTCTGTTGCAATTACAGAAATTGCATTCCAAAACCATATCACTCTAAAAAATAATTGAGTTATATACGAATACTCCGGTATCTTAAAAAAATGTAACAACATTTTCGGAAATAAGTGCATTTAGTGGCAGTCATTTAAAACTAAAATACCCTTTTGTCCCTTGAAAAGGTTTTTAATCATTTAAACAGTTCTGTATAATAATTTCTAATAAGCACTGTTATACATAACAAACGGATGACGTTGTCAGGATAAGGATTTTACAGAATGCTTAGCAACCAAGTAGTGACATCCTGAAATAAAACCTTCTCAGAAGCGCTATTAAAGGTTTATACCACACAAATTGGCTCACCTATGTAATGTCAAGGTAATCTCTGCAAATGCTTTGTGACAGGTAGCACGTGATTTTTAGTATCTATAAGCATATTGCAAATTCTGTTAATTTAAAAGAAAATGTTGTGTTTTGAACTAGTTCCAATTAAGGAAAGTTGTGATTCTGTTTGATGTGAGTAGGCGAATAGAAACAAAGCTCAAGGAAACCGTTACTTGAAACCACATATTTTTAGAGTTTAATTGCAGCCATTTTCAGGGTCATTGTGACTGATCGACTCTAAGTGTTTGCTTCAATGAGTGTCAAAGGGGATATGATCACACATTCAGGGAATTAAGACATTAGATAAGTGAGAGGTCTAAATGAGGATAAATGGCCAATAAAATCTGTGTCCTTGGCCATCTGGTCATCAATTCTCCCTTAGATTGCCACTGTGGTGGTGCAGGAACTGTATGACACATCCAGAACTCGTCGCAGGCTTTGTTGAATCATTTCTCTCAGCCTCATTTGGAACAAGTAGGGTGGAGAAACTGCATTTAAGAGTGTGGACACAACAGCTCTGCGGCATATGGATAAAACCTCATTTTGATTCAATTCTAAGCCAACTTTGGAAGTAACCTTCACAACAAATGCAATCCCAAACTGTATTTCAAAGAGTTTACGCTCTTAAAAATAAAGGTGCTTAAAAGGTTCTTCTCAGTGAGACCATAGAAGAACCATTTTTGGTTCCACAAAGAACCATTCAGTCAAAGGTTATTTAAAGAACCATCTCTTTCTTAGCTTTTTATAATCTGAAGAACCTTCTTTAGCCACAAAGAACCTTTTGTGAAACAGAAATGTTCTTCAGATGTTAAAGGTTCTTTATGGAACCATTTAGAAAATACAACTGTTGTCTACCCTACTTAAGAAGGATGTGAAGAGCGGCAGGTGCTACACACAGCCACAAACACAAAATGCTTGGCAGGTTTTCTGAAATTTTACCCATTTTGTTTTATACTTGTCAAACTCTATAAGAATAAAATGTGAATTGAGTCTCCAATGTGAAGTGCTATTTGTGGGGCATTCCAGATCAGTCACTTACAGTGATCCATCTCAGTTTGGGCATTGCCATCCAAGAAGATTTTGCATGACTATCCTCTATCTGACCCTTATGAAACACGTTGTTTTTGCTGATGTGCCTTTAAAAATGTAAACACTCTCTTCGCATGTAAAATAAATTGACAAGAGCACTTTGCTGTGTTCACATACAAGTTGTGGCTTTGCTGCCAGGTTCAATATAGTCTGCACTTCCTTTAATAACAGCTACTGCAAAGCCTGTATTACATTCATAAAACAGTTTCACAAAACAGTCCATTCTGAAATGTGCTGCACAAACATCCCTTTCTTAATGTTGGGTAGGTCAAGTTGAGTTATAACAGAATACGTTTGTAATACTGTGAAAGTATTAAATGTGTCAGTATTTCTAACTTAAATCTAGGTCTAATATCTAGTTGTGTTATATATATATATATATTAGATATATATAATAAAAAAAGCTTGAACATTGGAGAACGTTGCTAGCGATAGGTTACTACCAAACGCATAAATGTGAATGTTTATTCTGGCCAATATTTGTGCCGTAAACTATTTATTTATTTATTTGTTTAGTCATTTAGCAGACACTTTTATCCAAAGCGACTTACAAATGAGGACATAAGAAGCAATCAAAACCAACAAAAGAGCAACAACGTGCAAGTGCTATTACAAGTCATGGTTAGCCTAACGCAGTACAGATAATTATTATTTTTTATTTATTTTATTTAATTTTTTTTAATAAATAGACATATAGATAAAAATAAAATTAGAATAGAGAGTGCTAGAGTTAGAGGGTCAAGTAAATATTCTAATAATAAACTAATAAAATAACAATCAAATATTACACTGTTACTTGATCTACCCTCATTTAAAAAAAAAAAAAATATATATATATATATATGCAGAGGTGTAGGTGCTACACACAGCCACAAATGTTACAACCTTATGAATGAATGAGGCATTTATATAGCGCTTCATTATGTATTGTTGTACACCCAAATCGCTTTACAATCATATGGGGGGGTCTCTCCTCAACCACCACCAGTGTGCAGCATCCACATCCACATCCTTATACTGTCAATAGATATTATTGTAGCAGTTTTGAGTTTTTAAAGTTAGAATATGTTTTCACAGTTCATCAAAGTCTTTTGTCTCTAAAAATCAAGGAAATAATTTCTCAAATGGCAATTTTAAGGCTTGTTCTAAAGGTTAATATATTCACTCTCCCCGAAATAACATTGGTGATGAAGTTGGTGAGCAATATGTCCTGTCATAAAAAAAATAAATAAAAGCAGTGCTTCCTGAAATCAGTTTATTATGTAACCTTGAAAAGAGCCATCACAGCAACACATCTCATTGAGATCTAAGTTTCCCTCTGGCATTTAACATTATCTGAGGGTTTTAACAAATGATTCACCATCTTAGCCATTGTGGTTTATAATCAATAAGTGGAAGGAAAGCTCATGAGTGTTCTCTAAAATCTGACACTTTCACAAGTGTTAGGTCATGAAATATTAACAAGCTCTATTTTAAAACTTGATATTGCTAGACAGGGCACGCTACTCTCGGATGAACTACAGTGAACTGAAATGTTTTGACAAATTGCACATGCGTGTCAATAAAAGATTCTGGTGAGAAAAAAAGGAAAACAGATTGTGATGATAATTGAATTATTTTAATTTTTTTATTTTTTTATTTTTTTTTTAGTTTATATAATTTTACTATTTTAAATCCTAAATTAGTTGAAACCAAACCAAAAACTGTAAAAGTTTTTAATATAAATACAAACACATATTTCATCAGATACTAAGAACAAATTGTAAATTGTACTTTACAGTGTACAGTGTATTTGTAAATGGTTGTGGTGAAAGGGAAATGCCAAATAAAATGGAAGCTTCCATTATCAGAATGTGACATTAACATCTGATATAACACAATATTATGCTCAATTTGGGACTCATTTAAAAAAAAAAGAAGAAAAAAAAGATGACTAGAATCTTGAAACTTGTCTGGGTATGATGCTTCCATGTATCATGCTACATATTTATGAATATTATCTTAGGCAACAATACCCAGCCATAATATACTGTATTGTCTGTATGCAAACTGACCATCCCCTAGTATTTTACACTTCCAGCTCTAAATAATGTTAAACAGCTAAAATAATATGTACTTTTAGTAACACTTTAATATAGGGCAAAATTCTTATTAACTTGTTGCGTATTAGCATGCCTATTATTAACATATTGGCTGTTTATTAGCACTTATAAAGAACATATTCTTCATGACCATATTCTACATCCCTAATCCAACCCATTTCCTAAGCTTAACAACTACCTTACTTAGTATTAATAAGCAGCAAATTAGGAGTTTATTGAGGCAAAAGTCTGGTTTGCTAATAACGGGAATTTGATCTTAAAGTGTTTTTAAGTGTGGCACATTTTATTTACAATAAACATAAGCTTCTGAAACCTTGATTTTTGGATGGCACCAATTGTTATTTGGAACAGGTTGTTTATCAAATCATTTATTTATTGTCACAAATAAATTAGTCTAATTAAGCATTTTAGTGTTTTTGTAAAATCTCGCTTAGGGCACCAACAAAGTCTAAGCCAGCCATGCATTTAGAGGAATCTATGCCTACTTGTGCTTACAGTTGTCTTAGCACATTAAACTGGCACAGCACAAGTTATTTTAACACAGGGAAAATGCATACTTCCCAAATGAAACACAACAACTCCATTAAATCTGAGCTATGAAAGAGCAACCTCTGAGCAATAAACTTTTCCTCTGAGATCTGCCTTTCTTAACAGTGGAAGCCCCAAGTACTGTACCAAGGAAGCACACTCACACACTGGGCAAAAGAACGGAAAATGTGCGTATTTGTACTTCGCCTGGAGCTTCAACCAGCAGTCCTCTGATAAACAACCTGGTCCCACCGGTGCTTTTAACACTCCAGTGAATATGAGACGAATGTGTGGTTGGAACACAGTTGGAATGGTTTGAAAGCCATTCTAGCAGAATAAACGAATACAAGATACATGAAATACCTCTAGAAAAGTGTGGAAACTAGCTATGAACATCATAGCCATGTTAAAGTTCCTGAAGAATGGCTTCTGACATTCACTTTTATGTGAATACCGGTGTTAAAATTATTAGCATTACAGAGCTACATGATAAGCTATGCAAATGTACTTTGACACATCATTATTAAATTAAAACTCTGTCACTTTATCTACTTTTACCCGACATCACTCTCTTACAAATGCTAAGCTCCAGCTTCAATTTAAAACAGTAAAATCTAGCTGAGTTTAAGGTTTTCTTATAGGGATATTTCTTCTGCTATGAGCACTTTTATGTCCCATGGGGAATATTTATTTTTAACCATGTTTCCATTTATGGTTATACTGTGTGAAATCAACTGAGCAGAGAAATAATTAATTAATGAATGATTGCAAGATGGTGCTGCAGCCATTGTGCTTGGCTCTCCAGTTGTTTTAGTGTTTTTGTTAGTTTTGCCTGTTTTTTGTTTGTCAAACACGATCAGTTTCACCAGGGAAGAACTACTGAATATTCTGCCGAACACACCACAAAATCTTCAGATATTCAATATTCAGATGTTTTGCTGAACAGAGTAGTCGATGGAGCTCTAGCGCTGTTTAGACGCTTCAAGACGCGCAGACAGGGGAAGCGAGCTGGGACGCTCGTGAAGCTCAGATTTCGAATGCCGTTGCCTAGCATCCATCTGGCTAATCTCCGTTCTTTACCTAACAAAACGGACGATCTCCTTCTACTTTACTAGTTAAACAAGGACTTTTCAAACTCTGCTGCTCTGTGTTTCACGGATAATCTGTGTTTCTGCCTAACTTCACACTGATCAGAGCACATCACGACGTGGAATCAACGGGGAAATAGCACGGCGGCGGGACATGCTTCTACATCAATGAAAGGTGGTGTACAGATGTAAAAGTGTTAAAGAAGATGTGCTGTTCAGATCTAGAAACACGTTTCATCAACTTGATTAAACCTTTCTAATCGCTGCGGGAGTTCTGCTCGTTCATTCTCGTGAGTGTCTACTTTAAACCGCAAGCGCACGTGAGCTCAGCTTTACAGAAACTCGCTGATCAGATCACAGACACAGAACAACAACACCCGGACTCTGTTTTAATCATTCTCGGGGACTTTAATAAAGCAAATCTCTCCCGTGAACTGCCAAAATACAGACAGCAATGTTACATGTCCCACCAGAAACAGTAATATACTGGATCACTGTTACACAGCAATAAAGGATGCATATCACTCTGTCCCACGGGCAGCTTTAGGACTCTCTGATCACTGTTTGGTTCATCTCATACTGACCTACAGGCAGAAACTGAAATCAGCAAAACCTGTTACGGACTGTAAAGAGATGGACTAATGAGACAGAGCGGGTTTTACAAGCCTGTCTCGACCTTACTGATTTGAGGGTTTTTGAAGCTGGTGCAAACGATCTGGACGAGCTCACAGAGACTGCAACATCTTATATCAGTTTCTGTGAGGATATGTGCATTCCTACCAGGACTCATCTAACTTATAACAATGACAAACCATGGTTCACTGCAAAACTCAGACAGCTCCGTCAGGCCAAAGAAGATGCTTACAGGAATGGGGACAGAGACTTGTATAAACAGGCCAAATACACACTGGAAAAGGAGATCAGAGTGGCAAAGAGGAATTATTCTGAAAAGCTAAGGATCCAATTATCTTCCAGTGGCACGGCTTCATGTGGAAAGGTCTGAAAGACATCACCAATTACAAGACACCATCACCCATCACTGTGGAGAATCAACAACAGGCAGACGTTCTGAATGAGTTCTACGGCAGGTTTGAAAAAACACCATTCACACCTCCTGCAACCCCCCTCTCCCCCACACCTGCACTTCAGATAAGAGAAGATGATGTGCGCCAGGTTTTCAAAAAGAACAAGAGAAGGAAGTCACCAGGCCCAGACGATGTGACACCAGCCTATCTGAAATCCTGTGCTGACCAGCTGACCCCCATCTTCACGCAGATCGCAGTCCCCTCATGCTTCAAACGCTCCATCATCATTCCCGTCCCAAAGAAACCCAAGATAACAGGACTTATGACTACAGACCTGTGGCTGTAACATCTGTGATGAAGATGAAGTCATTTGAAAAACTGGTTTTGGCTTATCTGAATGACATCACTGGACCCTTACTGGACCCCCTGCAGTTTGCCTACAGAGCAAACAGGTCTGTGGATGATGCAGTCAACATGGGACTGCATTACATACTGCAACACCTGGACAGACCAGAGACTTATGTGAGGATCCTGTTTGTGGACTTCAGCTCGGCCTTTAACACTATCATTCCAAACCGCCTCCTGCCCAAACTAACACAGCTCTCTGTCCCCACCTCTGTCTGTCAGTGGATCAACAGCTTCCCGACAGACAGGCAGCAGCTAGTGAGGCTGGGAAAATTCACATCCAACACCCGCACCATCAGCCATGGAGCTCCTCAGGGCTGTGTTCTCTCCCCACTGCTCTTCTCCCTTTACACCAACGACTGCACATCTAAAGACCCCTCTGTCAAGCTCCTGAAGTTTGCAGATGACACCACACTGATCGGCCTCATCCAGGACGGTGATGAGTCTGGTGCAGTCTTAACAACCTGGAGCTCTACACTGATCGTGAAGAAAGAGAAACCACCCTTCAGAAGAAACCCCCCTGCACTCCCCCCACTCACCATCATGAATAGCACTGTAACAACAGTGGAGTCTTTCAGATTCCTGGGCAGCACCATCTCTCAAAACCTGAAGTAGGATATTCACATTGACTCTATTGTCAAAAAGGCCCAGCAGAGGTTGTACTTCCTGCTGAGGAAGTTCAACCTACCACAGGAGCTGCTGAAACAGTCTGTCATCATTGAATCCGTCCTCTGCACTTCATTAACTGTCTGGTTCAGCTCAGCTACCAAATCTGACCTCAGAAGACTACAGAAGGTAGTCCGGACTGCTGAGCGAATCATTTGTACAACCCTCCTCAGTCTGCAAGAACTGTACTTATCCAGAGTGAGCAAAAGGGCTGGCAAAATCACTCTGGACCCCTCACATCCTCAAATCCAGCACACGGTTACCGTCTGGTCGATGCTACAGAGCTCTGAGAACCAGAACGACCAGACACAGAAACAGTTTCTTCCCTCAGGCAATCCATATCATGAACATTTGAACTCTTAACAATAAACATGAAACACACAACACTATCATACTTTTTATTTTTATTTAACACACATACTTATTACATTTCAAATGTGTACCTAACATACCTGTACATACTGAATTGTCTATTTTGTATATTGTGATTGTGCTATTTTGCATATTGTCCATTTTGAATATTTGTACATTACTATTATTTATTTATTTATTTTTATGTGTCCTGTCCTGTCACTGTCATTCTGTTGCACTGTGGAGCTACTGTCACTAAAACAAATTCCTTGTATGTGCAAACATACCTGGCAATGAAGCTAATTCTGATTCAGATTCTGATGAATGAATGAATGAATGAACGAATAAATAAATAAATTGATTTCATATTTGAACATTATTTTATACTATGCTCATCATTTTCTACCAAGTCTAATTGTAATTACGTACATTGCACAATTTATGTACACAAATATTAAAATGTCATTAAGGGGAATGTGTTGTTTGATTTATTGATACTTCTACTATTGCTAAAGTATTGTACATTCCCAAGACATTATAAATGATTAAATGTAAATGCAATTTAAAGTTTCAAAGTACAAAGCACAAAGTTTTTTGTCTTTTTTTTTTCAGAAATTATGACTTTTTGTCCATCTTACTGGGCTATGAAGCAACTTAAATGACACTCCTGGCTGAACATATAACCTGTGACATTAATTCCAGAAAAAAAAATATAATAATTTGCTACAGCTATGATCATGTGTCTTTCTGAAGACACATTTCATCAGTCACCTTAACACAGTCTTTGACCTTAAACAATGTGTTTTAATTATAACCATCACTGAAGACAGGCAAAATCTGCCTTCAGCGTGAACACCAGCAACAATCAACATGTAAACAACTGCTGTATTTTCAAATGTCAAACAACCATATAATCAGCTGAAAAAAATATTATTTCAGTATATTGTCATGTCAGAAAATTAACAGAATTAAGATAAAACAGTTTCTTTACAAAGTTTGTGCATCATATGAAATAAAAAAGTATATATGGTTCTAGGTAAAACTATACTATAAATGATAATTTAAAATACACTAATAATTTACATAAAACAATGTAATATTTATTAAATCAGTTCAAGTCTCATGGCATTAGTAGTAGACACTAGATTTGTAGTCAATATATTATAAGAACCATACGTGCACGTTTAATTTAACCACAGTCTCTCACATATCATCTTTTCAAGGTAATTTGGTTTGGATGTAACTGAAAATGATGTACAAGTGAGCCTTTTTGACCTATTCGGGCTGATTTTCTGACCTGTTGTAAGCAAGAGAGATGATGATCAGCCTTGACATAGTAATCAGTCAATCATAGTGATGAAGAGAACATGATTGGTGGGTATTATCACATTGACAGGGTAATGAGCTAATCATAATACAATCTATACATTGCCTTTTCTAAAGATACATTTGCTTTTGCTTCAAATGCTACACTTTAGGATCTCAGTGAGAACAAGATGAAATCAAAGGAGGGCACAAATTGGTGCCTAGTATATTTTCTCTAAACTCTGAAAATATTAGCTTTGAAATTAGCATTAGCGAGACATAGAATGCATGACATTTTAAAATGTGATGGAAATCCCAATGGTTATCATGGTTCAGGAAAAAGTGACAGTTAAAATATCATGCATAAAAACTTGTATTAACAATGTTTCACAAGACACGTACCACATTAAACGTACTATACCAGGTGAGCTAATAAGCATGTTCACAACTTCAGAAAAGTCATACAAATTGAGCTGCATTTACTGCAAATGTCAAAATGTATTAGTTTATAATTATGCGCCATGATGAAGGTGTTTTATGGTCACAACGTAGTATTGTGCTATGAGGCACCACGTAGGATTTAAATCAAACTTCGCTTATCAATACATACATAAAACGTTAATATACACCTATAAATTACTCACATATACATGTATACTGTTGGAGGTTCAATATATATATGAAATACACGTACACACTAATATGAAATCCATACCCAATACATATTATGCTAGTAATGAATGCATATACACTTGTGAATAACTTGCGTATACATATAAACTTGACACACACATACACCTATAGACACTCGCTAATGCATATAAACTTGATCCATGCATATACACCTATAAACACTCGCACACACATATAAACTCGCTGCGCATACACACCCATAAAACACTCGCGCAAACATACAAAATAAAATTCACAAACATATACAATTCTGATAGGAAAGACGCATGCTTTAGTTGTGTATATATGTATATGCAAGTGATTTCATATGTGGATGTCAGTGAACTTTTGAGTGCAAACAGAAGGCATTTCAGTGTAAAAGGAAGCAGCGGCACTTCCGGCGGGACATTTGATTAGGATTAGGTGTATCTGAGCAGCAGGTACGCTCAGATGCTTTACTTTGCTGTAGTTCAGCAGGCGCGAGTAACTAGTGAAAACACAGAATGGAGTTTCATTTATATGGACTCTGAATAAGCTAAGTGAAATAGAGTTGAGGAAGCAGCAGTGTGGTATTCAAGGCTGTAGCTAAATGAAGTTAATTTATTAGGGCATTCGTCATGCAATGTGGAATGGATTTGACTGACGGCACTCTGAAAAGTATTCATATTCGCTGAATTACAGTAAAAGTGGTAAAGGTGTGTGGGTCAAATATCGTTGATCTTCAAAAGTGGGTGGGTCCTGTCCCACACACACATACAATGGTTCCGACGCCCATATACACGTTATTAATAAATCAAACTATGTATAGAATAGCATGGTTTATTCATAACGTGTTTATTGCGTTTGGTATTTTAAAAGCATTAAGCCACAGTTTTTTAAAATGTCCCTGCATCTGGAGATTTGCCTAGTAGACAAACTGACTGAATATATTGGAATATATTTTGCCAATATCTCGCCTTAGACAATACTTCTAATATTTCCCCCTACTGTATGTACAGTACACAATAATTTTACATGAAAAATTGGACTTAGGCTACATTTATTATTTAAATAATTGTGTACAAGGGATGTATTGGCAAAAAAAACAAACAAACAAAAAAACACTATATATGTAATACAAGCTTTACAGTTTGACAATGTGTTATTTTAAAAGTAATTTTAATGAAAAAAACATCAGACGTTTTAACCCAGTCGGTGGAATTGTCAGACGGTCCCTTAACCATCAACCACATATAGCGCTTTAAAACTTTCTCCAGTTTAAATTTACTGCTACAATACACGTTGTTAAATATTTTTTTCATGTCAAAATGCAATCACTTTATATCGACATTATTATTTTTTTTTTTAAATCCGCCAAGCTTAATAAAAAATATGAATAAATCATACTATACTGTACATAGTTTTATTATTATTAATAATGTGTTTACTGAGTTTGGCATTTTAAAAACACTGTCTTAACGCATTAAGCCAGGTTATGCAAATTCCTTATGGGAGGAAAATGATTTACGAGTAATTAAACACGTTACATTCTTATTCTGGACTCATCTGCTTGTCTATCCGTCGTATGGTTTATTAATAATGTGTTTATTGAGTTTGGTCTGTTAAAAACACTGTTTTAATGCATTAAGCAACGTTAAGCATTTTCAAATGTCCCGAGTGTTTTATGGGTGTGTATGCGCATCGAGTTTATATGTGTGTGCGAGTGTTTATAGGTGTATATGCATGGATCAAGTTTATATGTGTGTGCGAGTGTTTATAGGTGTATATGCATGGATCAAGTTTATATGTGTGTGCGAGTGTTTATAGGTGTATATGCATGGATCAAGTTTATATGTGTGTGCGAGTGTTTATAGGTGTATATGCATGGATCAAGTTTATATGTATAAGCGAGTGTGTCTGCATGCAGCGAGTTTATATGTATGTGCGAGTGTTGTTGTGGGTGTATATGCATTATTATACTGTATTAGCAAGTGTATAATAATGTGCGTCAAGTTTATATGTATACGCAAGTTATTCACAAGTGTATATGCATTCATTACCAACATAATATGTATTGGGTATGGATTTCATATTAGTGTGCACGTGTATTTCGTATACATGTATACTATTGGATGTTCAAAATATATATATGTAAGTAATTTATAGGTGTATATGCACGTGTTTTATGTATGTATTGATAAGCAAAGTTTGATTTAAATCCTACGTGGCGACCCTCATATTGTGCAATTATATATATATGTATATGTACAGGACCAAAAATTTTCATAAAATTGCCCCAAAACATCTAACAAGTGCTGTTCTGTTAACTAATGAACAATGTGGTTTCTTTGTATATGCAAATGTTAGTAAAATCATTGTTCTCTTTCAGCTTGCTCTTCAAAGGGAAAGTCATGTGACCGTGGGCCTGCTGGATATTATCCTGAGTTCGCCTGGAGTTTAACATCAGCAGAGGACTCCTGGGCGAAAGACCAGACGATGGCAAAGACAAAAGCAAGCTCTCAGGGGTGGGAGGAAGGTAAAGAGCTGTTAAAGATGCTTTCTCAACGAAACAATGTGATTCACATCGTAACATGAATTAATTGGTTTTATTCAAGTCAAGAACATTAAAACATTTAAAAAGAATTAATTAGCCTGACTACATTTGGTTACCAATTATTAGAAATTGCTACATATGGTATTGACTGCACAATTTTTTTATAATATTGTAGTAAATCAAATTTAAATGAGTGCTACCAACTGTAACCAAAGCTGCATTTGAGGTATTTTTCATTGCTACACAAATTTGATAAATAAATAAATTATGGGAAGTTATGGGGAAAAAGAGGTCCATTGAGGCATTTACCAAGCCCCTCATCTCACAAAAAGTAAATACAAAATTGTTTACCATCACAATTGTTGCAGCCCTCATCTACAGAAGTTTTGAATCATATAAATGTATCTAGGAAAGAGGTAATGTGGATGTGGTTGTGCAAAATACTGAACAGAACGGAGAACTTCACCATGTGAATAACCATTTCATCTTTTCCCAGGGAGGAATAGTTAGAGTTGAAAAGAGGGAGAATGGAAATGATATGTAACAGACAGAACGAAAGAGAGATTGAAGGGGGAGAGAAGTGGGGGGCAAGAGTTTAGAAAGCCTCATTTGATAGTCAGGTTGCAGAGAAGGTTGGGAAATTATGAACTCTTCAGGCACACATCGTGCACTTGAAAGACAAATGCATTCCACACGCTGTTCAATCACTCACTGCTAGGCTCCGTGTGTTCTCTTGTTCTTTTCACACATACAACTGCACGGCAGGTATCCAACATATTATAAAATTATCATAATCATGCTTTGCAAAACAGAAATCCCAGTATAGATCGACCAAAGGGAAGTTTCTCTTTGTAAACAAAACACTTGGACATTATTCTGCAATTTGCAGGTCTCAGAAAGAAAGTAATCAAACCAAACAGCCAGAAAAGTACTTGTGAGATGAGACAAAAGAGAATATGTAGCGTTATAGATATGGCATATTTATTTATTTGTTTGTTTGTTTGATTAGTTAGTTATGAAGGCTAATGATAGACCTGGTTATTTGTTCACAGATGTTACTTTAACTTTAATATCTTTTATCGTCCAGATTTTTCCTAGTTTTCCTAGTTTTTTAGACTTTCAATCTAAAAATAAGAAAATCCATCATGAATACTATAACATTTTAAATTATGGTAATTAAACAGTTTTAAACATATATAAAGAAAACATTTATTTATTTATAAATAATTTATAAGGCAAATTATTCAACAACTAAGTGTCAACTTCTTTTTATTGTCTGCATTTAGAATACAAACAAATCTTATTTTTGAATATTAGCTTTTTGATAAAGGTCACAGTTTCACAGTTTATAACAAACTTCCAAGATGCCTTTTATACCCCCCATCACAAAATGAATGATGATTAGATATGGACATTATATTTGTTTATGATGTTTCAGGGAAAATCAAATTCAGAATTCAGAATTCAAAATAATAGAATTCTCCAGTGAATCGATTGTTGGGCAACTGTTGTGTTTGAGAAGTGTTTCATTCGAGTTCATCTTTTAAATTCCAAAGAGGGTTCTTAATTGAAATCACCATGAGTAATCAATTTACCTGGCAAGAGGTAATTTATTTGTGCTACTATGTTCTTCAAAAAGAAGATGGGGTAGAAAGATATTTCAAGATACACAATCTTCCAATACCAGCAGGAAAAGCTTTGATACACTTGGTTGGAAAGGAAATGAAAACATACAGGCCAAATCATTCCTGCCCTCTTTCACCGCTTTCCAAGCTTTGGACTTCTAGTGAATGATTGTGCTCACCTCCTCTCCATATGTCTTCAGGCATATGGGTTTATATGTGGAGGGAAATAGAGGATGAAATGTTTGAAGAATGCAGAGTGTGAAATGCCAGGGCTATTTACCTTTCTATTGGCTGGTGCACTTACATTCTTTGGAGACTTGTTGTCGTGCATGGCAGTCAGTAGGGAAGGCTGAGCTCCGTGGGAAGGGGGTGGGTTTTCGGGCGGCCAGCGTAATGAGGCAAACTAAGGTAAGGTCACTGTAGCTTGGGAGGAAGCTAGGTATATTTGGAAGTTGAGAGCATTGAATTTATTTGTCTGGTTTTGTTATGGCGTAATAAAGAATTTGATATGGTTCCTATATATAAAATATATATTTAAGAGAAGGAAGACTGCCGCACCCGTTACGGCTGACGGGCCAGGATGCCGGGCCATTTAATCCCGCAGAAGCTCCGGGGGCCAAGGAGTAGGACGAAGCCGCTTGAGAGAAGCCGCCGCCACTCGCTCCCGGACCCAGAGACCCGGAGACATAGAAAACTAAACTAAAACAGATCAACATGTAACATATTGCTCCCTCCCGGAACGGCGCGTCCTCATGCCGAAAAACATAGTCCAACAGAGGAGGGAGGGTGGGGGTTCAGGAGGCGGGCGTGGAGCAGGAGAGGGGCAGGTAACGGGAAAGGGGCATAAACAGAAAGAGTCCAAAAAATAAGTCCATTGGGGAGTGGAGGGTGGGAGGAGCCAGGGAGGAGCCCGGAGCAGGAGGAGCCAGGTGGAAAACCAGAGGCCGGCCAGGATGGCAGCCCAGGGGCCATTGTGGATATGGGACCGCCAACACCAGGGGGCCGACTGATGGAGATGACGCCGGTGGAGTAGGAGCCCAGGTTGGAGCAGAG
Organism: Barbus barbus; assembly: GCF_936440315.1. Classification (NCBI taxonomy): domain Eukaryota; kingdom Metazoa; phylum Chordata; class Actinopteri; order Cypriniformes; family Cyprinidae; genus Barbus; species Barbus barbus. Next base: position 7,608,232 of record NC_136748.1, on the reverse strand, counting down.
CAGCCGCAGAGCCTAGGTGACACAGAGGATCCGGAGGGCCTAGATGGAGCCAGCGGCTCAGGCGAATAAGGCGCAGGTGGGGATCTGGAATGACGCGGCAGAGCCGGAGAGACAGAGGATGAAGGTCGAGCTGGAGGGAGGGAGGAGCCCAACAGAGCCAGAGGGATGGAGGGATGAGGCAGAGCTGGAAGAATGGAGTCCAGTGGAGTAGGCAGGCGACTGACCAAGGCGGAGCCGGAGGGACGAGGGAGCTCGGTAGAGCTGGTGGATCCATTATAATTTATAACTGTAATTCCCACCCCTGTCCAGTTGGTGGCGAGTGCGCTCCAGTGAGACAGCAGAGCGTGGGATCATCAGCCTCTAGAACAAAAATAAAACTGTCACAAGTCTTTTGCTATGCGTTTGATTACGACAGGTGTGTACCCACTAGTAAAGCGAAAGAGATAATCAGTTCACGCGCGCTGCTTCTTCTCATGATCTGATGGGTCTACAGCGATCTATCCCGCCACATTAAAGAGTGCCAAAATTGTATTTATTGCTTGAATGTCATGATTAAATGGACAGAATTTGAAATCTGAGACATTGTTTCATATCAAAAGCAACAACACACTAAACTTAGCCTATTGCGATTTATCGGAAAACAGAAAACAGAATCGCTTGCGATTCAAGAATCAATCTTGCTTCATAAAAATGTTAATCTATTATTAATCTATTATAGTTTTTTTTTTTAGTGGCCTCCGCTGTCACTTGCAGGCTGTGTGGTGTTGAACATGAAAAGTGATGCACAGTCTCTGTTCATCTGTTCTCTTCATAAATAAATAAATGCATAAGCCTATATGCTCATCCTGTAGGTTCATTATTAAAAATTAAGATGTGAACAAAAATAAACGCAATTAAATGTGTTATTATAATTAAAATAGGAAAATTAAAATTATGGGTAATAATAGATTTTGACGGAATTTGTACGACCCTGTCCATCAAAATGATGTGCAATGGTAAATTTACTTTCATTCATTTTGAGATCACCAGTGACATTTCACTGTGGCTAATCTGTCATTTATTACAGTTGATTAGTGCTTAACTTCATTAAGCTAACCTTAGAAGTGTGTAAACTAACCTTAAAGGGGACCTATTATGCTCCCTTTTACAAGATGTAAAATAAGTCTCTCATATCCCCAGAGTGTGTATGTGAAGTTTTAGCTCAAAATACCTGACAGATATTTTTTTACAGCTTGTTAAAATTGCCACTTTTAGGGTATGAGCCAAAACGCTCTGTATTTGAGTATGTTGCTTTAATGCAAATGAGCTGTTGGTCCCGGAGAAGAGGGCGGAGTTTCAAGAGCTCACGCTCCGGCATTAGCAGTGCTAGTCTTTGCAAATAAACATTTCACTATTAGTACAAGCCTGTTATCTTTACAGAAAACATACTATGATTAAAAGCCAGTCATCTGATTGTACTGTGCATTATAAATTCGGGTTTATGAATTATACAGACAAGGAGCACAGCACAATAAAAATAACAACATAGCTGGTCTCGTGGTGCATGGCACGCCATCACAAAATTGATATGTCCCACTCGTGATTATGAGCTCAACAAACTCAAGTGATCGACTCACGATGCTTTCATATGCAACTTTTAACTACTACATTCCTATTCACGATCATTCATGGGCAGCACCAGTGAAAACAGGCAGAGACAATGGTAGATTTAGCATCATTAGTCTTACAGAGTGCCAAGAAGCTCTTTCAGAAGGGCAGTTTGGAAAACAAACGCATGATACTTACTTTGTCTGGAGCTGACGTTCGCACACAAAGTGTTGGTATTGATCCCTACACGTATAGGGGACTTTACCGATTTTTTCTGGGACATTTCCTTAGACAATGAAACTTAACCACAGTGTCCTCAGGGGCTCAGATGGAGGGAGTCTGTGGAGACTCCTATTTTCCTTAGTGCATCCCAAAACACCAAGTAGGGCTCGCTGCAGTCCACCAGATCCAGGGGGCGTGGTTGGATCCACATGTAGGGGTGGAGATTGGTAGGTTTAGGGGTGGAGATGGGGTGGGTTTAGGGATCATGGCGTGGAGATGGGTAGGTTTAGCTATATGTAAGGTGGGAGGAGTTGGATCTGGATCCAACCACGCCCCCTGGATCTTGTGGGCTGCAGCGAGACGCTCCTCCAAAACACAACACTTGAAATGCTTATTTTTGGCCCTGACATTGTATATCTCCAGCAGCTAGAGCAAGTAAACAGTAATGGCGGAGTCAGACTGCTGCTTCTCACTCAGGACTGTGTCTATGCTTATAGGGCAGCGTCACAAATGGGCGGGACATTTTCCCCTCTGTGACGTGAACAGAGGGAGAATCTGAAACAGCTCGTTCTGAGAGACTGATGAGACTCGTTCTGAGAGACTGAATGATTTTTTTAGATTATAAAAAAAAAAAAATGAGTGGGTGGATTTTTACCATTATAGGCTGGTTGTTTTCACACACTGCAGCCACACAACTGTGTTCAAACACCTTATAAAAATTATTTTTGCATAATAGGTCCCCTTTAAAAAGTCACTACAGTGCACAACCTTTTGAATGAGACCTTTGACTCTTGCATTTTTGGTGTTTGTTTGACATCAGTGTTTGTCTTCAAAACACAAAGCACAAAAGTGAGGAACACTATCCATTTTTTCCTGCTTTCCCTAGCAACAGCAACTAGCAAAAGGGGGAAACAGCTGCCGCTTTCATAATGAAAATGTATTGTGGTTCTGACCCAAAAAATACAGGTGTGAATATAATCCAGCAGGGTGAAGGGGAGCAATCAATCTGTGGTTTGGATACTGTTTGAACCTTGAAGTGTTGCTAAATTAACTGTTACAGGTTCTCTATTATGTGCCTGATTAACAATCCTAATAACAAGATATCACATGCTGCAAAAATTAACCAGTAAAACAATTTTGATAATCTATAGGGAAATGTTGGAAAATGTGATATATTTTTGAACAGGTATTGCAAATGGCTATCTTGGGGATAGGATCGTGTGGGTGTATACACAAAACTGAAACACAAAAAAAATTATGTGGGGTTGATGTTTACCCCATTAGCATGCTTAACACCATTAATGATAGGAATATAGGGCTCATTATTTCATTATTTGAATAGCAAACTGGAGTGATCAAAGGCCGGGATGATCACAGGACATTAATTCCTTAGGATTCTATGTACTCAGGGGAGTTTTCATGCAGCGTGCCCAGAGAACAGGTGGTGGAGAGCGGAACTGGTACAGATCACTGCTGAGAAAATTTGCATAGATCCTCAACAGAAGAAAACAAACCGCTACCTCAAAGCTTGGTTAAATTCCAGCCTTTGGACAAATTATTAAAGGTAAAGTGTGTCATTTCTGTGCCTTACATAATGATCTGTTGCACTTCAGCAAGGATCAAATCCTTTGCTGACAAAGAATGTTAATAGCAAGCATTGTAAAACCACTGAACCTGAAATAAACTTGACTGGATTTGTTTGGTTCTGTCAACTCAAAACCAATTCTGTTTCTTGAGTTTGTTAAATTTAAGCTTCAAGAGACAGGAGTCTAGTCAGGATGCTCAAACAAACAGGATGTCATCAACGTACACATAGCTTACTTTTAGTATATTAATCTGGACTAGGAAAAATAAAAAAGTTATTTAACATTAACAACATTACACTTACTACCTTTATGAAGTTCTTAAAAAGTAAGGGGGACTTATTGGCTGAGACATTCTCTGCTGAAGTATTTTTTCAAAATAAGGACATTGGCTTCATTGCTTTCTTAGCATGTGTCTTCTGATCTGAAAGGATTGTTGCACTTGCATATTGTCAGCCTAGAAATGCTCACATAGAGATTACAGCAAATACGACTGAGCATTGATTTTTCAATCATGCATGCAGAGTCCAGACATCATCAGCTGGATAAGAAAAAAAAAGAGTTGAATCCTCTACTGCCACTGTGGCTCAATTGATTTGTTTGGACAAGCTGAAGTGCTTTGAAGCAAACTGCTGCTCTTTGTGATTCCAGAAATTCCCAGCAACACTGTAGGGTTGAAGTGTGTTGGTGTCTGAGTTTGCATCATGTTTTTTAATGGACTCCATGAAGAGCCAACCTAGCCATGGGATTGAGGGCTTAAACCGATTTGCATAGGCAGAACTAATGGTTGTTTACCTGCTTTAAGGATCTTACCTGTCAGGCAAAAAACAAACAGGTTGAGCAAAGGGATATAATACACAACCATGAGAAAACACTCTCTTGGGTGAAAACATTTAATTTTGTTCTGACAAGAGGAACCTGCACCATATGCTCTCCAAGGTACAGCATGACATAGCCAGGGGTGCCACAAATAAAGACGCCCGGTCTCTGGACCTACTGTCTCCCATAGACAGCCTGACCTTCACTTCACCCAGTACAACATGAACATCATGGACTTTTTGTTTCATGCGCCTTGGATTTTCTGCTCAATCAACCTCAGATAGTGAAGTTTACTTTATGTGGGGAGATAGGTTTATGTCTACACTAGTTAGATTGAGGAAAGAAGTAGTAAAATCACAGAGCATCTGCGGTCACCTGTCACTCTGTTTTCCCAGATAAAAAAAGTTGTGATCTTACATTTTGTGCACTCTTTGTAAAATGATATTGCCTCACCTCATTAAAATAAACTTATTCAACTTAAATTTTCTGATGGTATGACAGTTGTAGCCTTTACTTGATCCAGGACAAAAAAAAGATAGATCTAGTGATAAGGTTGACAGGGCCCCAGGTAGGCATCAGAACATCCTAAAACATGGGGGAGGGCTCTGTTGATTCACAGTGTTCTGAGGCCATTGAGGGCACCTAGGGCCCGAACCATATCACTTCACTAGAACATCCAAGACACATGGTGGATGGACTGTTTAGCTTTGGATAGTGTATTGAATCATTTTGTGGACCCCTACGGCCATTAAGGCTCATGGGGCCCCAGTGCTATCTCAGCAGCTGAACATTGTAGAGACATGGGGTGTGCTCTTTTGACTTGAGGCAATGCGCTGAGACACTTAGTCAGCCCTTGAGGGCCCCTCCAATATCTACATCAAAACATCCAAGAGTCATGTGGGATGGTGTACTGAGGCCCTTAGTCATATGAGGCCCTTGAGGGACCCTGCAATATCTCTGCACTGTGGTTGCTGTAACCTTACTGATAGATAGTCAGACAGACAGACACACACACAGCTAGACACCTGGACGGATAGATAGATAGATAGATAGATAGATAGATAGATAGATAGATAGATAGATAGATAGATAGATAGATAGATAGATAGATAGATAGATAGATAGATCAAAGAAGAATAAGTTGTTACACTGTTTCATTGGTTTCATTGTAAATTATAAGATTATTTATTCTTCAAATTATAAGAGTATTTTTCTGACTTCCAAAACTGTTTTTTTTTTTTTTTTTTGCTGTAAAATGAAATTAAATGGCCCATTAGATCTATAGTATTACAGTTTTTTTTTTACCATAACATTTTACATATCATGAAAAAAGTAATATAAATACACACACAGGTTCAGTCTGTTTCCATTTGACTGAAACCATACTATACCAATTTACATTGCATTGTGTACATATGGAATAAAGGTTAAAAGGTTTGATCTTCTCTGTACATGTTTCTACGGTAAGGCATTCTACAGTAACTTTGCAACTACATGTCAACTAGCAGTCACTAGAGTATTAGTAGTGTCTGCTTAATATCTTCTAACACTTTATTTTTTATGGGTCCACAACATACAACATACTGACTATGAGAAACTTTGCAAGTATATGTCAGCTTATTCTACTAACCCTAAACCTAACCTAACAGTCTACTCTGAGAGTTAGTAGACATGTAGTTGCAAATTAATGACAATTAGTTGACATGTAGTTATAAAGTTATGGTAGAAGAATGTTAGTAGAATGTCTAAAATGGACTATCAAAATAAAGTGTGACCGTTCCTTCAAATGTTTGTTGATAGAAATTATGTATTTTATGGGGAAAATGAAAGAGAAAACAGGAGAGCTTGCACAGCAATTTTCTTTTTGGAGAACAAATCAAAATGGTACCACTGCACATCTCCCTCTGACCTTCGCCCACACCAAATATATAAATCGTCATTTCCAGTCAAATTTGAATATTTTATGCATTGAATAGCAGCGCACAGCTCGGCTGCAGTTCTGCTTCAGCTTTAGAAATTGTCACTTGTAATAGGTTTCTGCTGCTAGTGTATTATACTGCATTCCAGATAAGTTTCAGTAGCAGCGGCGCATGTCAAACAAGCGGCTAATTGAAGTTCCCACCAAAACACATTTATTTATTCATCTGTTTATTCAGTCATTTACTTACGTGGGGGATTAGAATGCACCAGTCAGGGGGTGTGCAGTGCCCAGGGATCTGGCTCCCTCTGCTGAACCTAATCAACCTCTTCACCTGTGGAGCTCTACGACTGCTGTTGACAACTGGAACACATAACCTACCGTCTACTGTATACTGTATATGGCTCTGACCCATGAGATACAGTAAATAATGAGGTGTGTTATATAAGGAACAGTTCACCTTCACATTCTTCCAAATCTAGATTCACTGTGGAACCCCAAAGGTGAAGTTGTGAAGAAGCTCAACACAGTTCTTCTCCATAAACTGTAACAATAGTTCAAAGGTTCCAAAACACAACAACGAATTGTGTGATGGAACAACAATCTTCCTCTCTGAAAAAAAAGAAAAAAAAAAAAAAAAGTTATTGAATCAAATATAGTGGCTTTGTCAAATATAGTGGAACTGTCAAACGAAACACGCACCAATGATTTTTAATGTCATAATCTCATGTTCATCCTGACATTGATGTGTCTAAAGACCATGTGTCCAAATGTGATTTGATAGTCAGTCAAAGAGGAAGATATCTAGCTATTGTATGGTGCTATTTCTGTTTGTAGCATGTGTGCCAACTGCTAGGCCACGACTCCATCCTTATGCTACTTTTTATAGGATTTTAATCTACATCACATTTAGCATTAAACATGCTACTAAACCGTACTGTTGTATTGTAGTCTAAGGAATGTTCTAAGAATAGAATGCAAAGCTTGTTTATTGGTCCCAGTGTTATGTTTTTTTTTTCTTGTATAATGCTGCTAAACTTGATACACTGATGTATGTAGAGCTTGATTTAACTCACAGTTGAGATTACTGTGTTGATATATCACTTCATTAGCTATATTGTAATTCGTTAGTGCGTAACTGTCAAGGCACTGAAAGCTTTGGAGCTCCTTGAAACAATAATTTCACATAAATAACTGTTGTTAACCAGGCTAAGCATATTCAATTAAAATTCCAAGAGGCCCAGTGTTTAATCTTAACTGTACATGTTCAAGCTGCCGGCAATCTGATGGCCAATGGCATCTAAAAGTACAAAATAATAATTCATCAACAATCAAGTAGTCCAATGCTACAGATTTTTCCCAGTATGGAATCTCAATAACAATATATATAGATATATATATATATATATATATATATATATATATATATATAGATATATATATATATATATATATATATATATATATATATATATATATAGAATATATATAGAAACATGAACTATTGCACTAAAAAGAGCTGCGACTGCATAGTTATTACATGATGAAAGGCGCAATTATCTTTTTGATAAATATTTTGGACCTTCAGGAAATCTAAAAGTGACCAAAGTGTGAATAAACAAATGTTAGATGAATGGAAATCCAAGTTATACATGACATTTGATATTTATCAAGGCCTTATGTCCATTAACTCCTGTTTTAGATTACAGTGTTGAAGATTAAAGATGTGCTCAAGGAGGATTTTGAAGATGCTTTCGTAGTCCATGCGTGTGTGTCTCGTCTCATGATAACTTCTTTACAGTCTTACATTTGTTCAAAAAGTCGCCCTGCAATGTACCTGTGTATTTCTGGATTTCAAAGGAGTGCGTCAAAAAAGCTTTTGCTAATTCTACCGCAGGTCTTTTGGTGTGTCTGTAGGTTTTCTCTCTCTACTGGATTGGCTAGCCAGGTAGAGCAGACAAGCACATGTTCTGCAGAACTCTCCTGCTCCTGTAACCATGGAAACATAGCCTGACATCTTTGCACTGTTGAAGAAGGCCATGTTGCTGTTAGTTGTGTGTTGAATGCAGCTTGTGATGTTCTTTAAAGTGCATGGAAATATGCATTTTTTAATCTTCATCAAAAACTTTAATTTGAATGTTCTATGTTTATGATTCTGCAAATACTAATATGAATTTTATTCATGCATTTCACCACCTATTCCCCAAAATATAGTTACAAATTGCCATGAGAGTGTGTTGGCTTAGGTGCTATACATCTTTTGGGCATTACATTTAAAAAAAATTAAGAATCAGTAAGAGTATTCATAGTAAATAGTATGCATATTAAATGTGAATACATAAAAAAAAAATATCATAAATCAATAATGTTGAAAAATAACAAGATTTATTTGATTATAGCACAAATAAAGCATATTGTTTATTACATTATAATGTTTTTAAAGGATGTACCATCAGACATAAAAGATTGAGTTGGAAAAATGTATGTAAAAAGTAAATAAATACATACATAAAAAGGTCTTCAAATCAGGCCGTAAAATGTTCTCTCATATATAACCACTACTTTTTCCAGACTTTTTTTTTTTTTGCTCCATCAAATTGGATGTGGATCATTAGTAAACAGCAATTTTAAAGTCATTCCACAGATGCTCAGTCAAACTGAAGTCTGGCCTTTGATTACACCACTCTAGGAAATTAACCTTTTTTTTTCTAACTTTTTTTTTTTTTTTAAGTTTAAGTTTTAAGCCTCTCCAGCATGGCTATTTCTGAATGGTTTTGTAACTGTCTATTTGGAAGATTAATTATTTTCCAAATCCCAGCGCTCTTACAGATTGCAGCATGTTTTCTTGCAGGATTTCTCTGTACTTAACTTCATCCATTTTCCTCATATCTTGAGTTTTCCAGTTGCTGCTGCAGAGCAGTACGACCTATGATACAACCAATACCATTTTTCAATGTTAGGATGGTGTTCACAGTGTGATATGCTAAGCCAACAAATATTTGGGCAAAACATAGTAGCATTTAGGTCCAAACATGTATTTTTGGTCATATGAAACCATCTTCCTTCAGTAGCTGCATATGCCAATTTTTGTTTTCTTTCATGCAAGCTTCATGAAGTATTCATGCTAATGTTGTCTTGAAGTGCATTACAATGAAATTCACTCTGTGATCATTTAAAAGACTAGATCTGAGATCAGTTTACCTGATCTTTTGACTTGATTCAGCATGTTAGTTTATTTGCAATTACTGTTTCCTAGGTGATCCACGAAATATTGATGATGTTCCCAGAATGATGCATGCTAAGTGATACTTCAAAAGAGCCCTTGACTTCAATGGAACACTTTGGATCATTTAAAATCTTGAAAACTCAAAATTTCTGAAATATTGTGAATACTGTTCACAAATGGGAAACACTTTTGAAACTAAAGTCACTATGAGAAGTTTGTTATTTTTTAATTAAGTGGTAATTTATGAATGTGAGGGGGTGAATGCTAAAACATATGCATTATATATTTGATTTTTTTTTAGAAAGTTAAAATATATACATGTAGTTTAGTGTTCTCTAGCATGGCTGCTAGCCATGTGATATTTTATTTAGCCTGTTAGTCATGTACATATACACATTTCATGCACATTTGCATTGCATTATTACGTTTATTAAAGGTTCACATTAGTGAGCTTTAGTGTGTGTGTTTTTGTTTTCATTTTTATGTCAGCAAGTAAATGCTATTATGATGATACTCTTTAAATTCACTTGTAAGTGAATGTATATATTGCCTATAATACTTTTAACATGCTTCTGCTAATGTACCATTACATTGTGTTCTTACCAGGCGCGTCCTTTTCGAATCAACTTACAATGCACATATATCATTCATTACTAATAAATTCTAAAAATACAAAATACCATGGTATTGCCACTGTGATGGCATTATTTGAAGGTCAAAAAAATAAAAATAAAATATCAACTGAGAATACAAAGCTAGACCTTAAAGTCAGCATAGACTCAAAATGTACACATTTTACTCAGGAGGTATTGGATAATGTTATTCAATAGTGAAACAGCTATTCAGCATTGTCAAGTAGAAGTTGCTTTGTAAGGGATCAATTGCAGGTTTCCACTTTTTACATTGTATATAACACCCACTTTTTACTGTGCAATCAATGCCACTCAAAGCAGGCATTCCAAATGAAGTGTTGGATTAAATTATATTGGTTTCATAATAGTATTCATCCCTTCAGTAGCGTAACATACAAAACTATCAGTTTAAGCTTTACCGCTGTCATTCAGATTATCTCCAGAGGGCAATGGCAGCCCATGGTCGGAGAACTAAATTACCTACTTTCAAATAAATTGACAAAGATGTCTGCCTGCATATCTTGCCATGGCTACTCACCACACTGGAAGATAAATATAACAATAAGCCCTAATTACAGCTACATTGTACATTTCAAAGAAGAAAATAAGACCCTCATTATCCCTAATGCTCACTGTGATGTGATTAAAACACTGTCTGCACTTTGTCCAATTAGTGTGCATATGGTACTGTAGGTCTTTTGACGTTGTCATAGTCTGTGTGTATTTGTGAGGGTGTGTATTGTTAATGGTGTTTACATGTAGTGGGAATATTAAATCTGTCTGATTATCTTTCGATTGCTGGCGGACAGCCACTGAGGTGAAGTAGAAACTACATTATTGGTCAAATAATGCTTCTTACTGACTTTTTCACCAGACACTTGTCTCTTCCAGAACATTTCACAGGTAATGTCCACCTGCTCATCATTGTAATTTGTTTACTGTTTAATTTGTCTTTCCAGATGGCATCATTATGAGCTTTTAGTGAGGTTAATGTGCTCAATATGTAAAGCATGCGCCTGTGCATGTTTGTGTGTGAGTTTATAGACTTACTGCTCAAACTATGATTCAGAGAGATGCTTCTCAACTAGTTTTACTTTATAAACCAGGGGCCTCATTTATAAAATGTTGCGCAGAAACCATCCTAAATTTGATCTTACGATCATATCTCGGATATGCGTACGTTTGATTCATAGAATGAACGTACGAACAGAAAACGCGCGTACGCGTCTCTTTCAGATGTGAAATCTATGAATCGCAAACGATCTTGAACTTGCACGCAATTGAATGGTTTCAGCTCTCTTCCTTGTAAACGACTCCTGTATGTCATTAACATATAAAATATCACCAGTCATCATAATTTAGAACAGCGAGCTGCAAGAACAGCTTACATTTAAAAAACCTGCAATACTCCTACAATAAAAAGTGCGTACGTCTGCTCAGACCCTGACGTGATGCTAAGCACTTTTCCATGTCAAAGACCATCTTTATAAATATGAGCGCTGGCCTGGATTTAAGCGTATGCACACTCCACGATCAAATCTGAGCAGACACACACTTTATAAACGAGGCCCCTTATTTTACAAGAAGCTACCCAGAGCAGTGACAGATTCAAACACAAATCAAATGTATAAAATATCATGAACTGCCCTATAACATACTTTACAAATGTTTAATTTCTAAACATCTCTATAATTCTGAGGTTTTGTGTAATCTGGTGCTTGTACAGTTCACTTAATTACAATGAATGGAGCAACATTTTTAAACATTAAATTTCACTGAGTGCAATCCACTTAACTTTGTAAAACATAATTTTATGTAATCGATTTGTGCTGAGAGTATATGAATCATTTTTATTGGCAGGAACTGAACCTGGTCACGGTTTCGTAGTTTCTAGTTACATGATTGCATGGGAGTGGATATGGTGAACAAATGTTAAGAATAAACGTTATTTTATGTCTTTATATTGTTTTTTCCACTTAAAAAAATGGGAAACATGACCAGTGTTTAACAAGTGTGTGTCTTTTGGCATTTTGGTTAGAATTATGCTTCAGGTTGAGAATGGCTTTAATGACTATATGTATACTGCCCTACAAAGGCAAAAGACCTTAACTCGCTAGAGTGTGAAACTGAGAAATATGACTTTAAAGTTTTTTACTTTAAAGTCATATTTTTTTACTGGCCAAATTAATTATAGGTAGAACACTGGAAATTTGGCAACTAGATGTTTTAGTAATGAAAAGTATGTACATTAAAAAATTGTGAGCTCAAACTTTTTTTGAAGTTAATGTACTCTGATTTTGTCGGGTAACAAGAAAAGGTAGGATATGGATTTAATTGCGAACTGTTAGGCTACTGATTTTATGATTGATCATGCTACATGCTACGGTATTCAAGTACACACACATCCAACTAGAAGTGACAGCCTGGTGAATAATATGCATTTCCAAAGGGGGGGGGGGGGGGGGGGGGGGTTAAAGGTTATTCACAATTATGTATTGCTTCCAAGGTGTCTAGTTTTTACAGTGCTTTGTTATATGGAGCTGTTTGGTAGATCGCGATTTGATTCATTTGTCTACACCATCATTAAAATGCGGCAGACTGAAATGAAGTAAAAAAAGGCAGAACACCGTTTAACTCCAAGCTGGCACCGTAACGTCATTTTGACGCGTGGCTAAACAAAGGCAGAACGCCGTAACTCAATTTGAGCGTTCCAAACAAAGAGAAAGAACCGTAACTGGTGTTATACGATGTTCGGGCTTTTTTAAGTTACGGTTGAGACGACCCATTATTTTCTCGGAAAAACAACGAAATTGACTCAAGATAGAAATTGACTCTTGAATGTCCCAAAAATATCAATAACTAATTTTCGACAAAAATCGAAGTTACGGTCTTGTCTTTGCACGGCGGTATATTGCTATACTGTTTCACAGCAATTACTATGAAAAATATCAGTACAGTCGCTAGTCTTGTATTTCTTGCACTTAATGCTGGCACCATGTTACAAACATATACAGACATTAAAAATTACAATTAGCATGGTACAATTCACTATAGCTAGTTGTGAACTGAACGAGCTTTGTAAAGATCTTGTTTTACTTAGCTTAACTAATTTCTGTTATGCTAAGCAATTATGTGACCCTGGAGCACAAAACCAGTCATCAGTAGCATGGGTATATTTGTAGTAATAACCAAAAATACATTGTATGAGTAAAAACAATCTTTTTTTTTTCCAAAAATCATTAGGATATTAAATACAGATCATGTTCTGTGAAGATATTTTGTAAATTTCCTACTGTAAATATATCATAACTTAATTCTTCAATGGGAATGTGCATCGCTAAGAACTTCATTTGGATAACTTTAAAGGTGATTTTCTCAGTATTTAGATTTTTTTGCACCCTCAGATTAGATAGTGTATCTCCGCCAAATATTGTCCTGTCCTAACAAACCATACACCAATGGAGAGCTTGTTTTATTTATCTTCAGATCATATACAAATCTCAAATTTGAAAATAAACAAACAAAAAAAAAACGACCCTTATGATTGGCCAGGGTCACATATTTGAGATTAGTATTTAAGAAAAAACTATTTCCACTGTCCATAAATTTGGCTAAAAGAAGTGTCACCTGGGTCATATTTTCTTTTACCTTGTACAGTCTTTGTTTGTGAAGGCTATTCATGCATCTTGTAGCTGCAGGCAGTATCTGCGTAAGTTGGCTATAGCTTCATTCAAAGTAAATAGATTAATTTGAACCAAAATACCAAGCTTAATTGGAAGCACATTGAACTGTCACAGTCAAAACTGAAGCATTTCCATTCTTTTAGATTCAAGATTCAAGAGTTTTATTTGTCACATACACAATTATACAGAGTATAACCAGCAGTGAAATGTAGGTCAGATCCGCTCCAAGGACAGTGCAATTATAAAGAATACAAATATTAAGAAGAAGTACAAACATAAAATAAAATAAAAGATAAGATAAAATAAGATAAGATAAGATAAAAAAATATAAATATAAATGTGCAGGTCAGTATGTTGTTGACAAATAGTAATGAGAGGAATGTGCAAAAAATAATGTGCAAAAAGTTGTACAGGGTATTTGAATAGCAGCAATATGAGGTAGAGAAAAATTATGAATAACTTATTGATATGGTGATATTACATGGAGTCAAGTGATATTATGACACAGAGTTAGAGTTTAGCAGATGGAAGCAAAGTGAATAGACGGTTACCAGGGTGATTTGAGTCCTTGAAGATTTTAACAGCTCTATTTTTGCAGTGTTTGAGGTAGATGTCCTGCAGAGAGGGGAGAGCAGACCCTATGATGCGCTCAGCTAAGCGCACAACTCTCTGTAGTGCTTTGCAGTCCTGATTGGAGCTGTTTCCATACCACACTGAGATGCACTGAGTCAATACACTTTCTATGGTCCCTGAATAGAAAGTTTTCAGGATTGCTGGTGAGACCCTGAATTTCCTCAGCTGTCGCAGATGGTACAGTCTTTGCCTGGCTTTCTTAACCTGTGTTTGGATGTGTGTAGTCCAAGTCAGGTTCTCGGAGATGTTTACACCGAGGTACTTGAAGCTACTCACCCTCTCCACAGGGGTCCCACTGATCCTGAGAGGAGAGTAGGGCTGCTGCTGTCTCTTCCTAAAGTCCATGATCAGCTCTTTAGTTTTGCTCACATTCAGAGAGAGACAGTTGTCCTGGCACCATGATGTGAGTCTCTCTACCTCATCCAAGTATGCGGTCTCATCGTTGTTGGAGATGAGGCCCAGAACCACAGTGTCATCAGCGAATTTGACAATGGATGTGGAGCTGTGAGAGGACACGCAGTCATGCGTGTAGAGAGAGTAGAGCAGGGGACTCAGGACACAGCCCTGTGGGGCTCCTATGTTCAGAGTGATGGAGTTTGAGGTGAACTGGCCAACTTTCACCACTTGAGGTCTGCCGGTGAGGAAGTCTTGAATCCAGTCACAGAGTGAGGAGTTTAGGCCGAGGTCTGTGAGTTTAGATGCCAGCTTGATGGGGACTATAGTGTTGAAAGCTGAGCTATAGTCAATGAATAGCAGCCTTACATAATTCCCATTGTTGCTGTCCAAGTGTGTGAGGGAAGAGTGGAGAACGTGAGAAATGGCATCGTCCGTGGATCTTTTTGGGCGAAGAGGGAAAGAGGGTCCAAAGTATCAGGGATGGAGGAGCAGATGTGGCTCTTTACAAGTCTCTCAAAAACCTTCTTGACTATAGATGTGAGGGCAACTGGGCGATAGTCATTCAGGCAAGAGGGTTTATTGTTCTTTGGCACAGGGATAATGATGGATTTTTGGAATGAAGTGGGAACCACGGAGGTAGCAAGGGACTCATTAAAAATGGAAGTGAACAAACCAGCGAGCTGATCGGCGCAGGACCTCAGAACACGGCCGGTTATCCCATCAGGACCGGCTGCTTTCCTGACGTTCACTCTCTTTAACGCCCTCCGAACCTCATCCTCCGATACGGTGATTACAGGATCATCGCTGCTCTGCCTGCTGCTTCCTGACGCGCCGCCGCCGTTGCCATCGAAGCGGCTGTAGAAGATGGCAACGGCATTACATACAGTTTTACAAACTGATATGCCTATTTATTTTGCTGTGCTAACTCTATGCATTTTTAGGTAACACTTTATTTTAAGGTCTCTTAACTAGTTGCTTATTAGCATGCATACTACTAGAATATTAGCCATTTATTAGTAGTAATTAAGCACACATTAATTCCTTATTCTACATAACCTTATTCTACATCCATAATCCTACCCAATACCTAAATTTAACAACTACATTACTAACTAATATTTCATTGGAATGCAGGAAAATATGTTCATGTGCAACTACCACTTTTTTTCTTTTTTTTAAGGGTGGTGCAATTAAAGTCTCCATTCTTTTGAGTTTTACTTCTGCCAAGTGGAAGCTTTGAACCTTCTAGCATCAAAGCAATCCGTTTGTTCTTATATTCGTTCATTCATGGCTCTCACCCTTTATATGACTTTTCTTCCTTTTTTCCCTTCATGTTGAGGCAAATCAAAGATGTAGATGCAATACTGAAGTGGATATCGCTCTTAAGCCAGCTAGCATGGATCATGTTCCATTTCAGCACAACTTGTTGCCGTTCCTTAGACAAAATGGGATGATTATCCTGGTCTCACCTCCCGCATGGTTCAACTACCTGCATGTCAATGTGAACTATTTTGGTGCTCTGCCTTTGAAGAACGGTATAATTACTGTGGAGTCATGTTTCTTGTAGATCATCCCTGAGCAAATGAAGAGTTTGGAATTAGTGGAAATGAGATGCACAGGGAAATGATTATGAGCTTGAGAGTTTTTTCTTCTTCTTTTTTTTTTCTGCAGTTTCACGGGTGTCATGTCTAGAGACAACTTTTTTGGAAAGAAAACTCATACCTTGACTTAGTAAAAAACAAAACAAAAAAACACTTTCAACATTGGTGGTCTTGTTGGTACTTCAAAGCAATAACTCATTCAAAATTCCAACCCCCATGTTGCATTTAGTTACTATTCCTTCAGTATTCCTTCCCATTTGTGTGGTACAACTTGATTTTAGAGTCTCCAGAAAGCAGACTCTCAGGTCTGAGCAAAGAGAGGATGCTATAAACATCACATCGAAGGCTAATAAAATGATGGAGGGCGTGATTATGAGCAGATAAGCAGAGAGTCTGGGCCGAGTGAAGCCACTGATTGCCCCATGTCACGCTTTTATTATATCTAATGGCTCAGCCAGACACAAGAATATATTGATATTGTTGAGAAGTGACCCAAGATAAATCAATTAATTAAACACCACTGGGGCTATTGCTACAACGGCTATTGCTGCAGATAGTAATTATTATTGCAAAATTGAAAATGAAAACCAATTGCTGATGTCTTGGTCGATAAAATTTAATGAGACTGTTCATTCTGATGGTAAGAATGGGTTTAAGATGCACTTTGCACTGTTCTCATGAGCCAGCTGCAGGTTGAGAGATTAAATGTAGTATGCATACTTGTAGACAAATGCTTTTATTTTGTGCAAATATTTCATGCAGCAGCATATCTTATAATCTCTGACCATCATTTGACACTCAAAAACTTTGCTTATTGATGTGGAAAAGGTTATTGATGTTCATAAAACATGTTCCAAAGCAGATATTATCAATTATCTTTAGGTTTATTTGCTTTTCAACTTGTTGCCAGGCTCATTGTTGAAACAAAACATCCCAGTGCAATTTTCTATAGAATTTGTATTATTTATTAACATTTTGAAGCTGAACTTGTGCTCTGTTGGGAGCACTGTTTTGTATTAGTAATGCATGGTAAAGGCCAGCTGGATATGGAGCAACTGCTACCCACAAAGATCAAGGAGAAAAGAAAAATATTTATATATATATATATATATATATATATATATATATATATATATATATATATATATATATACACATCGGAACTTTCTTCTCATATATTTAAGATTTTTTTTTTTTTTTTTTTTTTTACTGGCTTGACGCTGTTTGATATTACACTGTAATTACAAGTTCCCGGAGCAATTTCTGTCTTAGAACTGGTATCTCCTGCAATTATAATTTTACCCTTGATGGGAGTTAAATAATAGAGAACATGTATGTGCCCTCATTTAAGACCTTGTCAACAACTTTGAACTGAATTAGATATTCACCCTGGGCAATTATGCAATGCTAGAACTGTGTTCAATTAAAATATTCCTAGTTCTTAAAATGCTTATTCTACCCAACATGTGATAATGTTGGTTTTTAAACTGTGAATACAGCTTGAAGCGCATGGATTTAATAGATTTCTTAATATATTATTTCTGATATGACATTCAAACCCTAAAAATATAATTTATTAATATATTTACACTAATAACTAAAATAAATAAGAGCAACATTATTGCTGACACTATATCATGATATTAATGACAAATTACACTACGTTTTTTTTTTTTCTGTTTTCATCAAGCTATTATTCTTGCATGGATTTTTCTTCCAAAAATAAAAAATACAAACCATTCCCATGTACTGTATTCAGATTCCACAAACATAATTAAGAAAACACAGCATGCTGGTGGGTTTTAATGAAAGTATAGAAAGCAGCCCATTTTTTCCCAAAACCATTATATACTTTAATCATTTTCTTTGCAATTGATAACACATCCTATTGCTTGGTTTCATAATTAATAAGACATTAAAGATGCCACTGCATGAACGAGAGCAATTTCAATTTCTCAACCATTGTCTCCAAACATAGTAAAGGAGTTCTCCTCTGATTACAAATCAGAACAGCATCATTGTAATGTTTAGTCCATTAGAGATGATGGATTGTATTCCACTCAAGTGCTCTGCAATGCAAATATTTGCAGGGTCTTGTAATCTATACTGTGTTTGTTGTTGTTATTTTCCTCTTTATTCAGAGGATCAGCACAAATGCTAATCTGTTGCAGCCACATTGTTTATCATTATTAAATGCATAATTTCTGAAGCCACACTACTTAAAGTTCAGAAATTGGCATGAAAACAAAATTAATTAAATTAATTATGGATGGAAACACCAAACAAGTCAAATGGATTGGTATGTCTGTTGTTCTTGTTGCTGTAATAATAACGAATTAGCCAGCAAATGTGATGAGTTTTATGAGCGTAAATGTTTTAGCATAGGCTATGGTTTTAGCTTTGTTAGTTATATATAATTTACACTATTAAAAATAGGCCTACATGTAACAATTACAATCACAAACATGTTTTACAGTCACTGTCAATTAACACTTTAAATATAGAAACAAATATTTGTGATAAGAGCAAGAGATGCAAACTTTAGATTCAAAATATGCAACTGAATTTTAAATGAACTGATGCCTTTGCATTTGTCGTACCATCTCAATGTAAGACTTCCATCCTTGTGCTTTTCAAATGAATTTGTTTTTGTTGAATATCAAGTAGGCCGGAGATATTTGCATGTGGAGTAACCATGGTTGAGAAGTTAACATAATGGACACATTTATGAATTGTATTAATGCATTTGTGTTCTAACGTACCTAAATTTACATGGACGCGGTTATGAAAAATGAAAAGGAAAAAAAACAAAAAACTGGCCAGCACTTATGTCTGTTTTGATCAATGAGGCAGGAAAAATATGATTCTGATGCTTAGGCTGTTATTTGATGCACATTTTAAAACCATGAAAAAATCATTATGCCTTCTTCATACAATCTAAACTGGCTCCATGCTGGTTTAAGTATCCTATATATACAGTACCACCGCTCCCTATACGCAGTTTGCGTAGGGCACCAACTCCCAGGGGGGCACCAAAAAACGTGACGCGTCATTCCTGCATCCGCGACCGCTCGCACTTCATGTTTTGCGGCTGAATGCAAATGATCATAATTGATGGACATATATGCCCGTGAAAGTACCTCAGCAATCCGGCGCCAAAAAAAAAAAAGAAGATGAAAACGTGCGTCACTTTCAGATAGGCTACATTCATAAAATCATAATCCTGTGAAACTTTTTTGGGTGTTGAGGTTAATGACGTGTTTAAGTGTCGGTAATAATTTCCCCACCACCAACGCATCTAATATTCTCTCCGAGTTTTCATGTTCACTTATACAAAAGCCATGGTTTTAACACGAATAAAAAAAAAAAAAAAAAAAAAACTCATGGTTGTTGTATCCATGGTAACCGCAAATTAACCTTGGTTTTGTTACTTCAAATAATAATATACAAATAACTATTGAGATAATATATTTTTGTGGTTATTAAAACAAACCTAAGCCAACAACAGTCTTTAAAATGACTTATGCATTATATAAAAACAATGAGGCAACCCTGCTGAAAACGAAAACAAAAAAACAATAGAACCATGACAGATGAATCACAAATAAATCACAAATACCATTACAAACATTACAAACCATCAACTTTTAACCATTAAAACCATAAATACAAATAAATAAATAATGGTTTTCTTCTGTAGTGTGTTTTGGGACATATTCCATTAGAATTTATTGGTTTTAACAAGCCACGAATAGAAGGAAACCAATTACCAGTAGAGACCAACAGGGTCCATTATGTTTCCTTTAAAACCAATACAAGTCCCATTATAACCATTAAAACCATAAAATTTTTTTGATGGTGTCTGTTTTTTTTTTTCAACATTACATATTATTACGTTTTATGGGCCTCATTCATGAAACATGAGCAGAACAATTTGTGTAAATCGCTCGTAGAGCCGTTCTGACAAACTTTCGAATTAATGAAAATGTTCGTATTTTGAAAATGCTAGCTGGTACGAAAGCAATGTACACCTGCTGCCTACCACGTGTAAATGGTGCGTAAAACGTTCTGTGTTCTTTTTGGCAAACTGATGACACTGAATTTTGACGCTCTGCCATAATAATTCAATAATCAATGGAGGAGGGGTGGGACAAATACAGACCAACAGTGTTGGGGGTAACGCATTACAAGTAACGCGAGTTACATAATATTACTTTTTTTCAAGTAGCTAGTAAAGTAACGCATTACTTTTTAATTTACAAGAAAATATCTGAGTTACTTTTTCAAAAAAGTAATGCCAGTTAATTGCACTGTGTGAACATGCTGTTACTGTAGTTCTAGTCTAAATGTGAATGTGCATTAATTCATCCCACTCGCAAAAAAACTTTTATTAAAACAAATCAAAATTTATTAAAACAGTGAAATGCAAACTCAGAATATGACGCAAACCTGAAATACTTAAATATGTTAAACAACACAAATGTATCTAATCTCATTTTATTAAGCAATGTCTTTGATGCTGACCTTTGATGATCCAGTTCAACCATACTAATAAGCAAAAATGACTTTAGATAAACTAACAATTGTGCTTCATTGTTTTTTATTGCTGAAGAGTGTTGAACCGTCTTCTCCTGCATTCTACTTTTCAGACGTGAGTTTACTTTTCCATCAGTCTCAGGTTTATTCAACCTGGTCTCATAAAAATACGTACCTCTGTGCGACACCGTTGTACGTACCTTACTGCACGTTTCACCGCAGTTTCAAAGAGAAATGTCCACTGAGTGGTGCTAATACGTGAACCCTGGCATGTTTTTATTATGTTGATATAGGTACGTTTTGCTGTGTTTTTATGTTGCTACAGCTACGTACTGCAGCGGTTGAGAATTCAAATATCCGGGGTCTGTCCCTAAAAGTTAATGCTTTTTGGTGACTTAAAGTCACCAAACCCAACCCTGAACCTACCCGATAGTGTTAACAAATGCAAAACTGGTATAAAAACATATTTGTTGATGCAACCGTGCCATTTCAACTTCCTTTAATGCAGATTTGAACTGTTCTGTCGAACCGTAATTACACGGGATTCGGAGCTCTTTGCCTTCTAAGTACTGCTCCGTACTCCGTGAGCTACCGAACAAACTTTCCGTCTATGAAAACCCATAGATACGAGGCTGGATATGTGCGATACTAACATTCAAAAGCGTCAGTTTTCAAATCTCCCAGCATATTAATATTGTTTTGATGTCGTAACATGATATTTTTAAAGTAATTGCGCGAAAATACGCTTTATTAATCAAAACTCTGTAAATTTGTGTGAAAAGGAGTAAAAGGTGTCAGAATTGTACTGCCTCTAGTGTTTGTTTCTTTAGGAAACTGAAACTGCAGTAATATGTATTTATTGGTACGTATTTCGTGTATTCTCTGAGGCACCCATCAGTATATCTCCAGTAAGCACACTAAATAAATAATGGGATTTGTAGTCCAACTCATTTGTAGTCCTAAGCAAGCTTAATATAGAGCCACTACCAATACTACCTCCACCCATTACACCAGACTACACATTTGTGTTTCATTTTTGTTATTGCTGAATAGTGTTGAACTTTCTTCTACTGCGTCATATTCTTCATGCAGTTTTTTTGAGCTGCTCCCTCTACTGTACAGACATGATTTTACATGTTCTTCATCCTGAGCCGTATTCATTTCACTGTTGGTGTGAAAGGGCTTTTACATGTGTAAAATAACTTTTTTATGTTAAAAACAAACAAGAAAGCCTAAATAAAAAAAAAAAAAAAGTAACTGAAAAGTAGTGTAATGCATTACTTATTATAAAAAGTAAAATAATCACTTACTTTTTAAGGGAGTAACACAATATTGTAATGCATTACTTTTGAAAGTAACTTTCCCCAACACTGCATATAATACACAATAATTACACAGTTGGGTGTTTTTTTTTTTTTGTGGTCATGTTGTGGCAATGAACTCCAACTACTTTCCTATTAAGTGTATTGATTTGATAATTGTTTTAAATGTAACTTGTAAAACAAACACAGAGGCTTGCCCATTTCATTCAGCAGCTGAAGGTTCTGTGGTTTTATAGATTCCCGTGGTGAACCAGCTTCTCCTCTGCAGTGACTTAGGCTAAATCCAGATCACAACAGCTCACAGCTAATCCCACAGGATCAAACGCTGGGATGTCCCTCACAACAGAGGTGCTGAAAAACTGCACTATACCACTAGACTGCCATTTTAACCCTTCATTTCTGACCCTGCAGAATGTCATGACATTTTCATTCTCATTTTTCTCACTACGTTTACTATAGAGTTGTTCAATTTTGCTAGTCCAGACTCTAAAAGGTTTGCAGCAACTATAAGACATTTGGGTCTTTGTGCGCTATCAAAACTGCTCGATTTGAATCCTGAAAAGCCCAACATTGGCTCAGTCAATGAGAGATGCGGAAAGTGTTCAGGAAACCTGTCACTGTTTTCACAATTCTGTTTAGTGAGACAGAGACTACGCTATTCTTCTTTAAAAGAACAGCTCACACAAAAACTTCCGTCATCATTTACTGACTCGCATATCCTTTCAACCCATAAGACATTTTTCTTCCATTGAATACAAAAGGAGAAATTCTTTGTTTTGTGTGCACTTAACAATAATCGACTAACGACATTCAAGGTTGGTCATTACATCACTTGGTCATTACAGCAGACTTCCTGGGATCACTTTGCCTTTTCACAGTTTGTTGTTTAACTCCTGGAGGAATAAAATGCCAAACTGCTGGTGTACTCTGTTTAGATGAAGCAGGTGAGAAATGAGACAAACTGAAAGACAAACTGCACTATGAAAACACTATAACAGTATCATGATACTGTGCTGATATGAGATTGTAAAAAAACAAAAAACATGGTGCTAAGCCATATCCACATTTGTTCAATTTATTAGTATGCATGTTTTCTGAGACTAAAACCTAGACCTTACATTTGCTTCCACTTCCTTTTTTATTTTAAATAGTTTGTTGTTGTTACGGGACCATATTTACATGTTAATAGGAGGTACTTACACAACAAAATACCACAGTATGGAAAAATAAAATTAAATACAAATTAAATAAATATTGTAAAGGATATATGAT
Organism: Barbus barbus; assembly: GCF_936440315.1. NCBI lineage: Eukaryota > Metazoa > Chordata > Actinopteri > Cypriniformes > Cyprinidae > Barbus > Barbus barbus. Next base: position 7,584,802 of record NC_136748.1, on the reverse strand, counting down.
CAACAAAAACGATAAACACACACAAAAGAAGACAATAATTGTAGGGTATTTGATTCAACGTCTTTGAAAACACTTATTTTTCTTCCTCTTGCAATGGCAGGTTTATCGACCTTCTATCCTGTTAGCAAATGTAAACATGCCCTTCTGTTTGTCATCAGAATGTATTAGTTTTTTTCCCCAGCTAAGACAGGATTGCCCTAAAGATCACTCATAATGGGGTTGTTCCAGCCCCGCAGGATGATCCATTGGTGGAGCAGGTTTTGATTAGGGAGCAATCTTTCCTCTTCAGGAAGTCATTAACACAGCGGTGAGACAGTAGCGAGCAGAAGCCTCATTTTTCCAAAGCAGAGATGATCTATAAAAGACGGCATTGGAGGGAATCGCAGGTAACCTGATTTGTGTGAGCCAGAGAGAAAGAGACAGATAAAATAGATTGTCTAGTCTTGGTTATGACTAATGCCCCAGTGTTTCACTTTCTGAGGAAACTGTCTGGATTCTAGAATTGCCTCGGATGAGGGTTCAGTAAACAGTAAATACTTGAATAAAAATAACTAATCTTAGTAAGCTTGAGAAAACGTATACATTTTTTGATGTAGGTGGATGTAGTCATGGGACAAATAATTCTGATGATTAAAAAAATAAATAAAATCTCATGTAGTTCTCAGTGCCATTTTCAACTGGTTGTTTAAATGTCAGTATCAAACAATTTCATCTTTGTTTCTAGTTCAGAGACATTTATTTGAAGAAAAAGTGCTTTGCCATTCTTTAATGAAGAATGGTGAAGTGTGTGTATATGTGTGTACAGTATATATATATACACACACCCTATATAAAATTCTTCAATCCCAGTTTACTGTGGCAACAACTGAAATGCATGTTAGGCTCATCTCAGTTTTAGAGGACAACATGCCATAATTACCCATTCATTAATATTGGGAAAATAAATGAAAATGCTCAGATTTACAGTTTTTCTCGATTGCATTTCTTGAAATTATTCCTCTTTTTTGCAAAACTCTAAACACAAGTCCATAACTTCTAACTCAATTCCCCAAACGTCCTATATCCAGGTCAAAATGAAGCTCTCCACTCAAAACAACTCAATCTTGCTGAAAAAACAAACTTTGCTCTCAGACACCACACACAAACCCTCAAAAACACACACACTACAACACAATCTTACACACTCGTGAGATAAATTGTAAACAATACTACAAAAAACGGTAATAAGTGTTGCTTTTGTTACTCCCCAAGTTTTCATTACTTAATTTAATGTACTGTAGAGTACAGTACAATACAGCAAACAACAACAAAAACAATTATTCTGCCTCAGCATCCAGTCTTTGGTTTGGGACAGGCCTAAGAACCTCTTCAACATCACAGGCTATATTGGCCCTGGACAGGAGGGGGTTAAATCTTCTTTCATGCCTGATCCAACCCTGGCACGCATCAACTAAAATATCTGCTTGTCTTCTTACCCTTACCCTTCCTCTTTCTCTTCCATGTTGTCGCCCTCCTCCTCCTTCCTCCTCCTCATCTTCCTCTTTCTCCTTATCCTCTTCCTCCTCTTCCTCTCTGTACTCCCTCTCCACCTCCTACTCTTCCTCTTCCTTAATTTCTGTCTCTACTCCCTACTCCTTCTCCTCCTCCTCTGTGGTGTCCTTGACCTCTTGACCTTCACGTTTCTCTAGATCCATTGTTTCAAACCTGAATACAGTTTTTCTCAGATGCTTTGGTGCATTTCTCGAATCATCCTTACTGTAATATTTGCAAAGAAGTATTTGCATTTCTCAAAGCAATTTGTACAAACAGCACCACAAAATGGATTACCTGCAAAAACCTACTAAAAATCTTTAGTTCATCTCTCAAAAGTAAGTATTTGTCAATAAACATATCAGTGCCATCAGAATGAAAGGTCCTTGTGTCATTGTTCACAAACAACATAGGCACAATGCTTAGTCATGTTGTCAATAGAACACTGCACTCTGTTCGTATTACCTGATGTATACTATGGCAACAGTTTGGATGACAGTTACTGTATTGAAATGCAGAAGGCTGAGCTTCTTATGTATGCCATATATCCATTTGCCAAGTACAAATTTATACATTACTGTATGTGGGACATTGATTGAAAAAGACTGGATATGATTCAGTTACACTTGATGTGTAATGTGTAAAAAACACATTACAACGTCATTGTGAAATATAAAAGAAAAAGAAATATGGGCGAAAATAAAAATTAGAAAGTCCACTGTCAGAATTTGTAACTCTTGTGTTGTCCTCTTTCTATATATGCTTTCCAACTGAAGGTTCATGAGATACTTCGCTATTTCAGAGAACTGGATTGTTATTGGTTGATCTATATTCTCTTCATTAGTGAAAGTCAAGATTCGCTTGAACAATTACAGTTTTTCTCAGTCGCTTTGGTGCATTTCTCAGAACAGAAATGCAATTTTCAAAACTACTTGTTCATCATCTAGTCACTTGTGCACATCATAAAAGCAGTTTCTCATTCTTTTGAACAAGTTGCGGTTGCTTTGGTACATTCATGCAACTGAATATGTACAATTGTCTGCTGTTTCCTACATTATCAGTTGCTATTGTCGTGTTGCTCAAAATGTATTATATAGTTCTCTGTGCGGTAGTCTTACCCCTCAAAACATCTAGTCATTAGTTCATCATATAAGTCATTAAATTCAAAATGGTTGATCTAGTTGTCATAAACTGTCAAGCATTTGCACTCACAGTTTAGAGAAAGTTAAGACTGTTTCGAAAAATGTGCCAAAGCAATTGAGAAAAACTTTAAATATATGCAAAGTAACATCTGCTGCCTCTTATTATTATAATTTTGCTTACTAAAATGTGTCCACACCTATATTTAAAGTTTTTAAAGTACGGATTATGCTTTTAATTATGTGCATGCGCCTGTAAAAGTAGAACTGATTTTACATATATTTTCAAATATACCCTTCCCTAAACCTAATCACTTCTCAGCAATATAAAACATGTAACAGGTAACGTTACAATGTGACCATCAGAAAAAGAACAAGTTGTTCAATGTATAATTTTGCAGGTGTCACTAAACTGCTTCTAATTGCAGCATTCGTCATTTAGTTTGAGTTTATTTAGTTGGCAGACTGGGAAAAAAAAATAATTTGCATTATTGAAAATGTTTTGATAACAGAAATTACGAGATGACATGTTAGCACTCTCAGAAAATTCAGTTTACAAGTTGTAATTTTCAGTTCTGCGAGGACGTGAACGCTCTAGTCAAATCTTACAATAATGTAAACCTTTCTTTCTGAATCTATCCCTGTTTACTGTATACACGTTAATCACATTGTTGATTTATTTCTCTCGTATTGTTTTTCACTTCAGGATAATCCCATTGATGAGTGTTTGAAATAAATGGTTATAATAAGTATTTGGAGTGAAATGTCTATAAGCTGCTAGTTTCTTTTGCTTCCTTTATCTGAATTTGTGTTATAAAACTATTCGCCCTCCAGATGCCTCACACTGACTTCCATCAATTCGTTACATTAAATAATTACAACTTAATACAGGCCCTATTGCAAAAGATAAGTCTTCCGTTGACGGAGAATTAAAGAAATGGATGGCAGTCCTTTTCTCAGGTTTAAGAAATGCTTCAGGGGGGTCATTTCACACTTCATGGCTAAGTGATCTTCATCAAGGACTTATGAATCTGAGTACTACCTGATCAGTACAGTTTCCATGGCATATAATGTTAATCAAATACATGTACTGAGGTTCTGAATGTGTAAAAGAAGGAAGAGGCTTTTATCTTTTTATTTTGTCTTCCTGCTGGGCTGTAATGTCAGGAAAGTGTATGTATTTATATCATCACAGTTGAACGGTATATATCCTCTACTATTCAATTTCACAAAATCCTCCATGTCTGTTCACTTAAAAGGTAGCATCAACTCCACACCATGGGAGCCCTTATTTTAACATCAATAAATGACTGCTAAACCATGATGCATTTATCTGCGTGCTATTACTAACAGATAAACCATTCGGGAACAAAGCAAAATACACACAGAATTTAGCCTTTAGCCACTTTTCTATAATTGTGATCGTTTGTTACCCATTTGTTGCTCATGCTTGTAAATGCTAATTTGTAAGTCATTTGTATGCCCATTAACACAGATTGGTGTGTGTGTGTGTGTGTTTGTTTTGGCTGGGCACCCAGTGACATTGGCACTACTTTATACTGAACATCTGGACTATGAATTTGCTGTGTCGCCCATTCTGTTTTTATATTTCTCAGTACTTGAATACAAAGTAACATGTAGCCTATACATATTTACTCAAGCATCGAAACACAGCTATGAATGTACACACAGCAACATATACAATGTGACTATACAAGGACACTAATAAGGGATAGTTCACCCAGAAATTAAAATTTGCTGTTAATTTACTCATCCTTGGGCCTTTCAAGATGTAGGTGAAAATGTATTAAATTAATAAAATTAATGCATGTATGGCTCCTCGCAATACATTAAAGCATATATATATATATATATATTGAAACGCTTGGTCTGTGCAAGAAACATAATTCGCAAGATTAACTGTAAAATATATCATCAGGCAATGGCGAAATCCAGTTGCTGTTTTTTTTTTTAAATGTCACCTACATCTTGCATGTCCTGAGGGGTGGGTAAATTAACAGCAAATTTTCAATTTTGGGTGAACAATCCCTTTAAGGTCACGTCACATGATTAATGTTCACTTTTAAGACAGTAAAATCATTGACAATCAAATGCCAGATATAATTAGACAAGAATAGAATTTGCTATACAAATGTTTGGAAGACACAAAAAAGTACATTGGCAAAATAAATCTAAATGAGTTGATCTTGTTAACATAAAAATATTTCCTTAGGGTAACAATTGCAGGTTACAAGTTTTATACAATGCAGACTAGTATAAACCGTATGCGCCAGAGAAACAAGCACAAATCCATCATTAGAATGTTGTTTATCGACTTCTGTTTTTGCAGTAGCTCTGTATATTTCTATAGCATCACTTATGAAGAGTAATTAACTGCTGAAGTATAGATGTAGTTATACAGCTAACAAAATCTATCATGAGCATTGTAATGTTTGATGTGATAAATGTCAGTAGACCTGGAGCATTTTAAAAAGAGCGTTCATTCATAAATCCATAAGATTTTACCTTCAAGCTGTGGAAATAAAATCTGGAAGACAGCATGCGCAGCACTGAAAAAGGGCTGAGCTACATAAGATCTATACTTTGCTGGTTTTAGTGGGGTTTTGGGTACTTTCCACCTGGACCGGGAAGGAAGATCATTCAGCTGACCATTTAAACCATGCCGCTGAACAGCAGCTTTAACCAGTAAACCATCAGGTTTAAGTTGTTAAGTTGTTAAAGTTCTGCTTGGAACACCCATTTGGCCAGCCATGATTGCATGCCATTGCAACTTGCAGGAAAACCCGGGGCAGTGTGATGTTCCTCTCCAGGCTCTGGCCGGTGGGTCTTGACGTGTACTGATGGTGTTGTCAGCATGAGATTGTTCACGGTAATCCAGTTGGGCTTGTTTAAGGGCTTGCTGCTTTAGCTCAGAGCTGAAAGGCTAATTTCATCAGCCCGCATTGCTATGCATCTCAGCAAATGGCATTAGCCTCAAATGAGCTGATAGAGCCAGACTCTCTGTTGATTATCATCAACTATTACTCATCCTCTGCATCATTTCCCACTGCTCAAGCCCAGCTGAGCACATGTGTGAGAGAGAGAGAGAGAGAGAGAGAGAGAGAAAGAGAGAGCGCCAGTGAAATAGACGGGAATAGAGGGGGGGGGGGATCCTTGCGCTTTGAGACCATATGGGGCACGCTGAACCCTAATGGAACCAAAGATTGTGTAATCTTCTGTTTTCAGGCCAATTTAACACACTAGACAAATGTTTACATAATTAGTGGTGATTGTTAAAGATTAAGTGAGTAAGTTCTGTGTCACCTAACAAACAGGTTTCTTGAACATTCCCTTCATTTGCTAGTGTTTGGAAAGAAGAAATTCCACTCCACTGGTCGAGCTGATATTGCTGTGTTGGGATGCTAAAACAGAGCTGGGTTTTGATAGAGTCCCTTCTATATTTAAAAGTATATTTTATATTTACAAGTCCCTTCAATAATTAGATACGGCCTAAATGTCTCATTCAATAATTGATATTCTGATCAGTTACACTCCACGACGCACTGGTCTTTATGTTGTTAGTATGATAAAAAGTTTAAATCATTCTTTGTTGAGGATCAAACACACCTGAACCAGCTAATCAAGTTCTTCAAGATCACTAGAAAGCTACAAGCAGGTGTGTTTGATTAGATTTGGAGCTAAACTCTGCAGGACAGTGGCCCTCCAGGACCGAAGTTGCCCATCCCTGTTATAGATGTATACCTGAAGATGTTTTTTTTTTTTTTTTTCACTTGCAAGAAACCCTCAAAAAACTACCATATTTCAATGCACTGATAACCCTCTGGCAACCACACACAACAACCTTGCACCATGTCAAAGGTACATGTGAATCATGATGAATATCAAATGTGCAGAAATGGATAATATTTAGTAAAACAGGGCAGCTCATACAGTGTATTCCACTCAGAATTCTGTTCAGTTGTTGTTAAATTCTATGCCCACATCAAACAAAAACCAGTGACCTTTACGTCTTATATAAGGTGACGAAGCTTCTGTTTCACCGTCTTTCTCCGTCTCTCATACGCTATTAATATACATACAACCATCAGAAGGGCATATATAGAAGGTATGTAGAGACAATTGAATCCGTATAATATATTTAATAACTATATAATTTATATAAGTTAAAAAACACAACAACTTATTATTAGCAGGAAGAAAAAAAAGAAAAAGAGTTATTTACATCAGAACTTGTAACAGATTTCATTCACAGCAGGTTACATTTCAGCCAATCTTTTCTGAGCTGGTGGACCGGATGTTTTTGAAGGTGGGCCTCAGCACCATCTTGCTTCCAATCCTTATTTGTATGTGTTTGCCCACTTCCCACTATATTCATTATATATCCCACTATATTGCACAGACTTGCGACTGACAGCACAACTGAACCTCACTTTACTGTAACTGCACAGAGATAGAGCAAAAAGCTACTCCTGAGAACATTGGCTTCTTTTTCTGTGCCAGAACAGCGGCAACAACACAGAAATGTCAATCTGGATCACAGAAGAGGGAGAACTGAGTTCAAATGTCCACCTCATGTTCAGTTTAAGCTCCTCTGTTGGTCTTTAGGGAGAGCATACTGCCACCACTGAAGGAAGGATTTCATCCCCACTTGGGTCTGAGAGACATATCTGTATGTTTGTTTATATATGGATCATTTTGACTTTTTTATCTCAGAGATTGTCATACTGAAGGAAAAAATGATAAACAGCTGCATTCATTGTGTGCTCCCCCCAAATCCACATTGTCCATGAACCTGTTACGTAAAATTTATTACATTTATTGCACCTTCAATGCACCGCAAAGTTCTCTTTGTCTGTTTACCAGCTCTTGTGTTTTATTCTAAGATAAAGATTAAATTGGCAAAACAAGCAGAATTGGCAGAGTAGGATTATTACCATAAAAGTGAAATGATGATGTTGATATACGAGTCATTGGTTCCAAAAGTTTGAAATATTTATATTAACTCATGAAGATTTTAGACCCAATTTGCACTTGTAGAAGCACATCTGTCAACATAATTTGTGTGAGTGTACGATAAATGATTATTGCTTACCTTGATATTGCCAATTTTGTTTACATGCCTGTTTGTTTACATAAGGTATGTTGACTTTGCTAAAAAAAAACAACAAAAAAAACAGTGGCAATGAATACTTTTTCATAACTTTTAGATTACTTTTGAACTGTAAATACGGAAGTATATTACTTATTAACGTATTACCTTAAAATACCAGTGGTTATTTTAAGTACATTTACTAGGTGAAAAGGTTCTGCTGACAAAAAAAAAAGATACCCTTCATTACATTTAAATAATAAATAACATGAATCTGTGCAAAATCCTTCCAAAGGCATTGCAATATGTGAATAAATAACACACTGAGTGACCATTCAAATAAAAATTAAAGTGTCAATCAGCAAAATTGAAATTATTTTTGTAGATCCAGTGGCCAAATGCTGTGTGGCCTCTCAATATTGTGTGTGTATTATTGCTGACTAGTGACTGGTCTTCATGTGAATGTCCACAAAACACAGACAGGATTGCAGAATCCAGTTATAATAATGGAATTTAATACAGTATATAATGCAGAATGTCATAGAACTTTGTTCATTTATTGGATTCATCAAAAGTAGGGCTCCACAAATAATCAAATGCAAACATTTCCCCATTTAATTTGATAAAAAACAATGATCATCAAAAACACACATAAAAGTTAAAAAGTTCAGTTTAACAAACACATTTTGATATAAATGTATTACTGTATTGAGTGGTAAAATGTACTTCTGAAAGTAATAATAATCACAATATAATAATAATAATAATTAAAAAAATGTTTTGCAGCAGATTTTCCCTCCTTGTTTCTTTTAGTAAAGGATCTCATCCCTCCATTATTAGGCTATTATATTAGGATTATATCAGTGGGATAAAATTGTCTTAAAATTAATAATATTGTTTATCACAATTATATTATATTATCCAGATAAATCTGTTAATGTGACATGGAATAAATGAGTGAGGCATTTATATTGCGCTTTTATTGATTGATACTCAGAAAGATAATTTTTCATCTGTACATAAAACCCCACAGACTCAATAAATTTCATAACATGAAAAGGTGAACATTTTTTTGTTCACCTTTCAGTCAGAATCCATCCAAAAGGCAGCTATGCAAATAATATCAAAACACAGAGAGTAGAGAGATTATTATGTCTCATGCTTTGGGACATCTGTTAGATTTCCAGGTACTTGGAGCCATGACTGCAAAATGATTGCCTGCAAGTGTAGAAGAGCTGTTGGAAGCAGAAGGGTTTAACTGGCTTTATTTGGTAATCAGACAACTGGCACAAACTTGGGGAAAGGGACAAAAAGTCTGTGTCTCAGAGATAATGCTCCCCCGAAACTCTCATTTGATTGCCGTAGACAACACTGTCCAACTGCACACCCATGAATTGTCCCTGGGTGATTCCTGCCATAATTATCATGCCTTATCTTGATATGCAGCCTCCACATTGAGCTGAAGCCAAAACATAGCATTTATTTCCCCATTCCTGGCAGCACTTTGCTGATGAGGATTATGTACAGTGAAAACCGTCCTTACCCCAGGTGATATGAAGTGAGAGTTCTGGGCTAAAAGTTCTCAGAAGTAGAAGTTTGCGCACATTAAACACGATAACAAAAAAGCATGCTCTTCTCAACACCTGTGCTTACTCGTCCTTTCTGAAAGTTATGGGTAGATAATGTAGTACCTTTGCTTTCAGTTCTTGCAATTTGCAGAGCAAGAGCACCGCTCACTGTTGCACTCTTGATGCTAAAGCCGACAAAGCTGGCAATGCCGAGCTCTGCTCACGTTGCTCGATTTTTGCACTTCAAAAGGTGGCGTCTGGGCAAATTTCCCTCTTCAGGAGATCCGCTTATGCTGGTTAATTGAGTCAAGGGCTTTGATGGTGTGAGGGAGAATGGAGGAATTCAGCTCCGACGGTAATTACTCTACTGAAATCTCCTTCTGTTCGTGCACAAGCTTCCAATGTTGCTGGGGAGGAGCTGAAGGGATTCAGGTCGAAAGTCTTGCTTCTGTTTGTATTTCCATTGAGACCAATATACGCCAAGGATGAATTTATCCTGATAATACAATCTCTCACCATTATTTGCTTTCCTGCTAAAGGATGTATGTGAAAAGACATGGAAGAGAAGAGTTTTATTATCCACCTGGATCTATTGGAGCATCATCTGGCTCAATAGAGGGAAAGGGTGAAGTGTTTCAAACTCTTAAGAAGGATGAGGCTTCACTGGGGTCTGATGAGGTCAACTGAGATAATGAAGAATGACTGCATGACATAAGAGGTGAACTAAATCACATGGTTTGAAGAGTTATGGGGTGGTTTAGTGAAGGATGGATTGTAATATCTGGCCTAGTTTTAAGTTGGTGTTTTCATAGCAATCAATAAAACAGTGAGAATGAGAATCCTCCTTACTCCTCTGGAAAACATGTCCCTCTCTCACACAAATTGGAACGAATAAGCCATTGATTTATGGGAAATGGATGTCCTGGGTGGCCTCTTTATGCTTATCAGTCATTTTTAAAGGACAGTTCTGTCAAGATTTACACACCCTCATTTAATTGCTGCTTAAATTGGCTTTTATTGTGATCTTAACAAACATGATTATTATGAATCAAGCTGCAAAAATAATATTTTGTGTTGCATAGCAGAACAAAAACATCACTTGAAGATAAGAAACATAATGACAGATTTTTGATTTTTGAATGAACTGTCCCTTTATGTCAGGTGCACCTCATCACATGCCATCACTTCCAATCAACCTGTAAGTTGTGTCAAATTATCCAAATAATGTGAAAAATATTATTTGTGTCCCAGGGTCCCAGGGTTCTCTCAGAACTTTTAATCTTTCTGGCCATCACTGAAGGCCCATAGGACCAACTCTCAGGTTTTACATCTCTGTGTTTGCAAGTGTGGATGCTAGTGTCACACCACAGTACTTTTATCTATGGTTTATGATTGCGTTGCCTCAGACTTTGAAATAATGTATTGAGTGCCAGCAGCACAGAGAGTAGCTCTTGACGTGAGAAGAAAGAAATCTGGGAGATGTCAGTGAGGGCTTTTTCTTTAAGCCCCTTCAAAGACACAGTCATACCAAGGGCCACGAAAGACATATTCAAGAGCTGAGACCAAGAGGGAATACCAAGGAAGAGCAATATGAGATATTAATGGCATAAATATTGAATAAGACACAGAGAGAAGGAGACAATAAGGAATGGATTGACATTGACAAAAATACAGTGTGAAGAAGCATGTATTGAATAGGGACAGAACTGATCTGTATTTGATCTGCTTTGAGCCACAAGACCCTGCAGTTAAGAAGTTCAAAAATTTGAATACGAACATACTGTGACTCAACTGCATGATGCAATCGTGTTGTCCTTTCACTGGGTACCCAAGTATGCATACACATGCAACATGAAAACATAAATAAACCGAAACTACCAACACCATCCATCAAAACAATGTATATTGTAACCAACAGTTTAACTTGTATCTTCTTGACATTGATGGGACACATTAACTGTGTCCCAAAGCCTAATGAGCTGTCTGCTGCCTACATACAGTATGCATCTGAGTGCCAGGAAGTGCACAGATGTCTTGACACACTGTTGATTTGGACCTTTTTCATAGAATTTAATGACACCTTTCCACAAAAATTAGCCTCATAAATCTAGAAAGTTTTTACTTTATATTCCCATTTTCTAAAGGTTAATGTACATTATATCACCATACTTTATATAAAATTATAGTTTCTGAGGGAGTGACTGACAATTTGAGATCTTTATCTCTTCTAACTGCCTGAATCCATCTCTCTGCAATTGGAAACTTTTTTTTTTTTTTTTGGGAAAGTTGCAGGAATGTGAATACAGTACTTTTTCTTTACCTGTTGGAGCAAATGGGAATGGATTTTAAAGTTGCTACAGTCTCCTATTGACCTCTATAGAAGTTTATTTTTAATTAAATTTTTTTTTGTGCTAAACTGTAAAAATGTTCAGTAACTATGCAAAGTATTCACTGCAGTTTCCAGCTGAAAAGAAACACTGAGAATAATATACCAACACGTTTAATTAATTTTTACATAAATTCGTATTATGGGGCAGATTTTCTGTTTATAAAGGTTACCAAAAATTGTTTACAAAACACTATATTATGACTTAAACTTGCTTTTACCATAGTGCATTGTTTGTAAACTAATACATTTTGACATTTGCACCACACATCTCTACATGTATGGCTTTTCTGACATACAGGTGCATCTCAAAAAATTTGAATATAGTGAAAAAGTTTATTTTTTTGGTGACATTTCAAAAAGTGATACTTTCATATTTTCTAGATTCATTACATGTAAAGTAAAATATTTCAAATTTGTTTTAATTTTGATGATTACAACTCATCAAACTCAATATCATTACAACTTACAACTCATGAAAGTCAAAAATCCAGTATCACAAAATATTCGATTATTTTCATTTGAGTTTTAATAAATGACCATCCCTACAATATCTCTTACAGTATCTTGTTCTTTGAAACCATAATAACGGGGAAGACTGCTGACTTGGCAGTGGTCCAGAAGACAATCATCGACACCCTCCACAAAGAGGGTAAGTGACAGGGGGTCATTACTGAAAGGAGTGGCTGTTCACAGAGTGCTGTATCAAAGCATATTAAATGCAAAGTTGACTGGAAGGAAGAAATTGGGTAGAAAAAGGTCCACAAGCAACAGGGATGATCACAAGCTTGAGAATACAAGTAAATCTGATTTAAACACTTGGAAGAGCTTCACAAAGAGTGGAATGAAGCTGGAGTCAGTGCATCAAGAGTCACCACGCTCAGACGTCTTCAGTAAAAGGGCTACTAAGCCACTTTTGAAACAGAAACAATGCCAGAAGAATCTTACCTAGGCAAAAAGCAAAAAGACTATTGCTTAGTGGACCAAAGTCCTCTTTTCAGATAAAAGCAAATTTTGCATTTCATTTGGAAATCAAGGTCTGGAGTCTGGAGGAAGACATGCAGGAGAGGCACAGAATCAAAGCTGCTTGAAGTCCAGTGTGAAGTTTCTGAAGTCAGTGATGATTTGGGGTGCTGTGACGTCTGCAGGTGTTGGTCCATTGTGTTTTATCAAGTCCAAAGTCAATGCCGCCGTCTAACAGGAGATTTTGGAGCACTTTATGCTTCCATCTGCTGACAAGCTTTATGGAGATGCTGATTTCCTTTTCCAGCAGGACTTTAGCACTTGCCCACAGTGCCAAAGTCTTTTCTGTTTTGCAAATCCTATTTTTTTTCAATTGATCTTAGGAAATATTCAAATATTTTGAGATACTGGATTTTTGACTTTCATGAGCTGTAAGGTCTGATCGGTCTTATGTTACAAAAGCTCCAAGTCTTTGAAACATGCTAAAATAGCATAGTTGCTTCAACAAATTGTTTTGTATGTAATGTTTGCTTTTGCTAAAACTATTGGTTAGATTTAGTTGAAGTGTAGATATGTCATTTTTAAACCCGGGACCTAAAATTAACCTTTTAGCACTTTTTTGCTGCAACCAACGTTATGTTTCAAATTCACTTTCATCTGTTTAGAATAAAACAGATTGGACATTTCATTTCATTTCGAAATGTGCGAGACAATCAATGTAATAAAAATCAGATTTTACATCGCAAAATGTGCCAGAAGAAACGTAGACTAATACCAATATAGACATGCATCGTTGTATCCACCTCAGCTCAAGCAGCAGCGCGGAGGGTGTTGAATCATCGCTTACACTTACAAGTTATAGCGTGAAATTAAAATGCACGAACATCAGAGGGTATGTATTCAGTACAGCTTACCTAAATGTATCATGTCTCACTCAACTAGTGGAAAGACGTCAATAGCTTACGATCAATTTATCACTTAACGTTGCAATTAGCTCAGGAAAGTTAACCAGCGTTAAAAGTTGGTAAACACTGGATAACTTTAATAAACACTAGAGGGAAGCTAATTTACCATTAATTGTATTTGTATGTTTGAATAAATCTGTCATGATGACATTTTTATGAAAACTATTGTATCTGCAATTGAATTGTTTGCAAATATTTCACTTTCAGTTCAGCTGAATTTATTTATAGCAGCTAAATGTGTGCTCTGTTGTTAATTTTAACCAATAATATTACCACAGTGTACCAAATGAGAGGATCCCATGTATAGTTTACAGTTAGCTTATTATATGGAAAAACAACAATATGATATAAAGTACTAATAACTGTACATTTTTTATTCATATATAATATATTATTTTATATATATAATAAAAAAATAATAATAATAATAATAAATAAATAAAAAATAACCTTTCTTTTGAGAATAATAATTTAAAATGGGAGGAAATATCATTATGAAATAAATGTTTTTCTCTAAAACACAATTTACGGCACCCTTTAATTCAATACTTTTGAAACCTCCATTTGTCAGTTTAACAGCTCTAAATTGTCTCCTATAATGCCTGATGATGTTAGCGAACAGCTGACAAGAGATCAGAGACCATTCCTTCATCCAGAATCACTCCAGACCCTTTAGATTCCCAGCTCCATGACGGTGCTTCTTCTCTTCAGTTCACCTCACTCATTTACTACAGGGTTCAGGTCAGAGGACTGGAATGGCCATAGCAGAAGCTTGGTTTTGTGCCCATTGATGCATTTTTTGTGTTGTTTTTGAGGTTTGTGTTTGTATTATTGTCTGGTTGGAAGTAGGGTTGCAAAGAGGTGGAAAATATCCGGTAAATTTCCAGAAACGTTCCAAAAATCCCAGGAAGATTCCAAAAAATCCCAGAAAGTTTCCAAAATTTACTGGAACTTTTTGCAACCCTAGTTGGAAGATCCAAACATGGCCTACTATAAGATTTCTAACAGAGTCAGTCACTTGTTGATTTTTTATCTGTTGGCATTTGATAGAATCCAAGATGCCATGTTTCTAAAGATGTCCAGTACCTCCAGCAGAAATATAGGCCCACAACATCAAAAATACAGCAGTATATTTCATTGTACACATGGGACGCTTTTTATCCCTGTGTTTACCAAACCCATCTTGTGTATTTGCTGCTAAAAAGCTATTTTTTAGTTTCATCTAACCATAGAAGCCAGTCCCATTTGAAGTTGCTGTCGTGTCTGATAACTGAATATACTGGAATTTGTTTTTGGATGAGCTAGGATAATTTTTCTTGTAACCCTCCCGAAAAACATGTGGTGATGCAGGTGCTGTTTGACCATTTTCTTTTAAGGTTTTCTGACCCAGAGACAACTATTTTCTGAAATTCTCCAGCTGTGGTACTTGGAGAGTCTTTAGCCACTCAAACTCTCCTCCTCACTGTGCATTAGGACGATATAGACACATGTCCTTTTCAAGGCAGATTTGTAACATTATCTGTTTATTGGAAATTCTTAATTATTGCCCTGATGGTGGAAATGGGAATTTTCACTGCTCTAGCTCTTTTCTTAAAGCCACTTCACTAATTTGTGAAGCTCAATTATCTTTTTCTGCACATCAGAAATATATTATTTGTTTTTTTCTCAATGGGACTGATGAATAAGGGAATTTGGACTTTGTTTTCCCTCCTATTTATATTTATGTGAAATAGGAAGCCATGGCTGGATAATATCATGGATAATATGAATGGGAATATACTTCAGAGATATTTTTCACATAAGAATTTCTAGGGGTCCCAATAATTGTGTCCAACGTGTATTTGAGAAAACCTTTTTTTTTTCATAACAAGATTTTCCCCCATTTTCAATTGTTTTAGTTCAATGAAAGGTTAGATTTTTGTCTTTTTTTTTTTATAAAAGATCAAAATTATTAATAATGCAGGTTTATTTTCAGAGCCTTCTTTGATCATATTTATCAAGGGTGCCAATAATTCTGACCACGACTGTACATATATATATATATATATATACACACACACACACACACACACAGTATATATATATATATATATATATATATATATATATATGATACACATATTCGTATTGAACCATTTGGTACGAGGCTTTCGGTTCGGTACGCATTACAAACCGAACCATTCGTTGGACTAATTCTATTACACTAGGAAAATAAAAGTGTGTGAAACATAGGCCCGGTTTCATAGACAGGGCTTAGCCTAAACCAGGATTAGGCCATAGTTTGGCTACATCTGGCTAACTTCACGCTGACAAATGTGCTATAGAAATAAATTTTGACTTGACTTGACTTTCTTTTACAACTTAGTTGTCCCATTGACAAATGGTAAATTAGCTATAATATTAAAGTAGAATTTTCACTGAACATACAAATAAAAGATTATTATTATTATTATTATTGGGTCCATAGATTATATTTGCTTTTAAACAAACTGAATAAAGCAGGTTTAAATTGGAAACTATGATTTTCTACAATTTACCAATATAAAAGTGCAATTTAAATTACTGTGGGTCATTTTAAAATGTTGTATTACTTCCCTTTGATTATGAGGTGAAATAAGATCAGGACATATTGTATCCCTGACTGATTTTTTGAGATGTTACCCTGTTTTTTCCTTAAATTATATAAGGTTTAAAGTGGCTGTGACTGAGGTTTTTAGAACGTTTGCAAGAAAGAGAAGAAATACAGCACTGCAGCAAGTGGCTGAAAGGTCACAGTTTCGCCTCCCGCCAGCCTCATTGGCCACACTGCTATGTGGCTTTGGAGCATCTGCAAGCGTAGCTGACCCCTGGTCTGCACCATTAGCAAATGTATTTCTAAGGGTGGGCGACTGGCTCCACTTAAGAGTGGTTCATCTGTCTCCTCATAGGCTCTCGCAGCACTGGTGAATAATTAAACTTCTGGCTCAGTCAGCTGGCTAATTAAATCCGCTGTTGTGTACGGGATGAGGCGAGGCGTCTGCCGCAGCCTCAGAGGAGGGAGCTGGAGCTACGAAGGAGGGATGGGGAATGATAAACACCACCCTAATTAATCTGTTCACTTATTTGAATATTGCACATCTGGCTGGCATGGACATAAGATGTCGCTAACCGTGACTTAAAATCACCATAGTCTGCGTTTAAGTGTGTTTGTGTGTGCGCAGCTGTGCTTACGGGAAGCTGGCATGTGTAATCAAGTGAGAAACTTGTTGAGCATGACTGAATGTGGCGATAATGGCTTCCAATCAGTCGAAGACCATACTTTAAGATTTCCGTAGTGCCCTGCTGAGTTGAACATGCCTGATATGTACTTCAACACAAAAACTGCTATTTGGCTCTTTTAATTTGACATTTAAACAAAACATAAACCCTCAATTTAGTGACATACCTGCATGCTGAGTTCTGGAATAGTAATACTAATAGACCTTGTAAACTCAGTCATCATATAGAACAACATGCATGCACAAACTACATCTGAAGTGTCTCTAAAGATGTAATAGAATACAAAATGAGGATACAGCCAGAACTCTAAAATTAAAGCTCCAATTAGAAACTATACATATATAAATATTATCTTATCTTTTATTTATTTTTTTTGTACATTTTCTAACTGTTCATAAAACCTTGCACTAAAGAATCAAAACTAATAAACTGATTCAAAGAACTTAAAAACAAGGTTTGAGTGTAACTCTACACCCTATATGCAAATCAATGTATATGCAAATTAGTCCCCACCTCCACTCATTCAAACCAGCTCAGATCTGCTCCACTTTCTCTCACACGCAGATGTATAGTAAACGCTACACAATGGCAGTGGCAGTCTTGGATTAATTGTTATTGCTATGTCATTCATGGTAGTTTCGAGAATGAATCCTTTAATGAATGTATTCAAATTATAGCCTAGAAAGCATGCAACGAGCGCTCCCCTTATAATCACTGAAAAGCTGTCACTCATCTTTGAGCATCGCTGTCTCACAAAGTTCGTCTCTTGACTGTAACCCTTTTCCCTGATAAAGCGGGAATGAGATGCTGCACTTAAGAGGCTTCTCTGTCTCCTCCACTCGTTACCTGTATTAATGGCACCTGTTTGAACTCGTTATCAGTATAAAAGACACCTGTCCACAACCTCAAACAGTCACACTCCAAACTCCACTATGGCCAAGACCAAAGAGCTGTCGAAGGACACCAGAAACAAAATTGTAGACCTGCACCAGGCTGGGAAGACTGAATCTGCAATAGGCAAGCAGCTTGGTGTGAAGAAATCAACTGTGGGAGCAATTATTAGAAAATGGAAGACATACAAGACCACTGATAATCTCCCTCAATCTGGGGCTCCACGCAAGATCTCACCTCATGGGGTCAAAATGATCACAAGAACGGTGAGCAAAAATCCCAGAACCACACTGGGGGACCTAGTGAATGACCTGCAGAGAGCTGGGACCAAAATAACAAAGGCTACCATCAGTAACACACTACGCCGCCAGGGACTCAAGTCCTGCAGTGCCAGATGTGTCCCCCTGCTTAAGCCAATACATGTCCGGGCCCGTCTGAAGTTTGCTAGAGAGCATTTGGATGATCCAGAAGAGGATTGGGAGAATGTCATATGGTCAGATGAAACCAAAATATAACTTTTTGGTAAACTCAACTCGTCATGTTTGGAGGAGAAAGAATGCTGAGTTGCATCCAAAGAACACCATACCTATTGTGAAGCATGGGGGTGGAAACATCATGCTTTGGGGCTGATTTTCTGCAAAGGGACCAGGACGACCTATCCGTGTAAAGGAAAGAATGAATGGGCCATGTATCGTGATATTTTGAGTGAAAACCTCCTTCCATCAGCAAGGGCATTGAAGATGAAACGTGGCTGGGTCTTTCAGCATGACAATGATCCCAAACACACCGCCCGGGCAACGAAGGAGTGGCTTCGTAAGAAGCATTTCAAGGTCCTGGAGTGCATCTGCATGGAGGAATGGGCCAAAATACCAGCAACAGTGTGTGAAAACCTTGTGAAGACTTACAGAAAACGTTTGACCTCTGTCATTGCCAACAAAGGGTATATAACAAAGTATTGAGATTAACTTTTGTTATTGACCAAATACTTATTTTCCACCATTATTTGCAAATAAATTCTTAAAAAATCAGACAATGTGATTTCCTGGATTATTTCCCCCCATTCTGTCTGTCATAGTTGAAGTGTACCTATGATGAAAATTACAGGCCTCTCTCATCTTTTTAAGTGGGAGAACTTGCAGAATTGGTGGCTGACTAAATACTTTTTTGCCCAACTGTATATAGGTTTTGTAGCCATAGACTCATGCATGCTTTGTATTATCGTAAAAAAAATACATTTTATTTTTGAGAAACTAATTATTATTGTAACGGGGTCAAAGAGACGTGAGACGTGCGGATCCATTTGCAAGGCTTTATTAGCACACATGGTAGTAATACAGGCAGGGTCAATGGGAGAAAACCGGTATGGCATAGATAAGACACAAGAGCAATCCTAGAGCAAGCGTGGGTCGACAATCGGCAAACAGTATCCAAACAGGGCAAGGCAGAGAGAATAATCCAGGAACACGGGCAGGAATCAAAACACAGGAAATCAAACAAGATATACAGGAACGCTTTGTAAGGTAGCTAGGCTAGACAATACTCGGCAGTGACACAGAGAAAGTCCAAGGCTTATAAAGTGTGTGTGATTGGGTGATAGTTCTCAGCTGTGAGTGATTAGTGAGTGCAATGGATGGTGGGAAATGGAGTCCAATGTGCTGTGTAGTATGTCCATGTGGTGAGCGGGTGACCTCTGGTGGTGAACAAATGGAAATTCATGGCCAGGATTCGTGACAATTATTGTTTAGCACGCTATTAAAATCTATTTTTGAACAAAGTAGGCTATTAATCATAAACATGTTCTAAACATACTTAGACTCGTAGCATTCATCATGTTACAATGTACTCTCATATTACTTTTATTGTTTTATATGGAGCATGAAAACATACTTGCGCCATAAGAAATTTAAATACAATGAATTGCCCATCATATTCAAAATGTTTTACTGGATTTCAAACATTTTAGTCAGGAATTATAGTTTGGGAAAAACCCAACTATGATTTTGTAGTCATATAGCCATCCTGAACATCATGTATGATTTTATAGTATAAAAGATATGATTCTGCAGCCATAGACTCACGCATGCTTTGTACTATAAAAGGATGTACTGTACTTCGTACTATAAAAAATATATTTTATATCTGAGAACTAATTGTTATCGTTTAGCACGCTATTAAAATATATTTGTGAACAGATTATTAATAATAAACATGATCTAAACTTTCTTAGATGCGTAGCATTCATCGTGTTATAGTTTGGGAAAAACCCAACTAGTAATGTGTTCAAGTTTATGTCACAATAACACGTTAACTAATGCAAAACATAAACATTACTTACTCATCAGATCGATCTTCTCTACTTGATGATCTCTTGTTCTTATTAGAGGGAAATCCAGCCTTTACTCAGCGCGTCTTCTTCCAGAAACAAACGATATAGCCGCGATGAACTCTTCACTGCTGACTCTTTATGTTGGGAGTCTCCATGTGTGTGCGGATCACGTGGTTATTTACATGTGAAGGCGAGGGGGCGGAATCGCATTAGAAATAATGAGTTAGACTGGACAGACTGAACATTGTGTTGGTTTCATACGGATTACTTCATCACAGAATATTTGTTTTCGAAATGACTTCATTTGAAAGTATACACTTCAAGTTTTCTATAGATATAACTCTCATGTTTCTGTGTTGAGTATTCGCTGAGTTACACTTCATTTTAGTGACGTGTTTCTGAAAACAGTTCGTGGAGACGGAGAAGATAGAGAGCGCACCCTGTTTGTTTTCTTTATTCTTCAAAAGCACAAAGTTTAGTTGTTATTATGAGTGTATACAAATAAAAGTAGACCCCTTACATATTCAAATGGTGTATTGCTCTTATCTGAACGATCAAAAATTGCAGAGTAATTCAAGCTCATTTTTGCCTTATCAGGAAAATCTGCCCCAAAACGTGTATACGTGTTTGTCGGCCCCAGAGGGTTAAAGCACTATTGGGAACATTCTTTGTTCGACCGGTTGTTGAAGCATGTGTGTCAAACACGCCAAACTTTGGCTTATATAACCTCGGTTAGGTGACGTCACTCGATTACGAACGCCTGGAGGTTATAAATAGATGTGACGCGGAAACATCCTCAGGTCAAACTTTTGTCAGAAAGGACGTCCATTCACGCTTACAGTGTGGTATAGAGGCATAGCATCTCGTTCCCGCTTTTTCAGGGAACAGGGTTACAGTCAAGTAACCCGAGACGTTCCCTTATCAAAAGCTACTCTCGATGCTGCGCTTAAAGCACTATTGGGAACGAGAATACCAATGCCGCCGCACTGGAAGTGTCTGGACCCCCAACGCTGTGTAGTGTGTGCACAAACATTGAAGAGCTCTCAGACATGAATCTGGGATGTCGACTCAAGGACGTTTGAGCCCGGAGTAGCATGAACATCCAATCTATAGAATCTAACAAATGTGTGCGGTGAGGACCAATCTGCCGCATCACACACTTGCTGCAAGCGGACACCTCTTGCCAAAGCCATAGAAGCAACCCCCCTGGTTGAATGGGCCCTAACACCTAGAGGCGAAGCTTGACCGCGCCTCATAGGCTAGGGCAATAGCATCCCTCACCCAATGCGATCCAATATGCTTCATGGCAGCCGGCGGCCCCCTGTTGCGGCCCCCATAGCATATGAAAAGCTTCTCCGACTTACGCCACTGGCTAGTGCGGTGGACGTAGATTTGAAGAGCATTTACTGGACACAGTAAAGGGAAAGGGAAAGGGAAAGGGAAAGGGAAAGGGAAAGGGAAATGGTGTGTGGCCAAGTATGGTGACCCATACTCGGAATTTGTGCTCTGCATTTAACCTGTTAACGTTTACCAGAGCGACGGCGCACTGAAGCGTTTTTTTTCCCACTAGTTTAATGTTTATGAATTAATTTAACATGAAAGAATATCATTAATCTTGAAAAACTATATATCATTCTGAAGGTCTAAGCCTCAAGCATCAACGACAGATCGCTGTTTTCCGATGGAAAGCTTATAAGGAATGTATTTGCTACATTTGTGTAAGCAGTACACATCAAAACATGCAGAATAAAAAAGCAGTACGTACCATTATCATTGTAATAACGAGTCAAAAACGCGTCCACTGCTGAAATCCCAGTTTAGTTAGACAGGTAAGGGTCCACAGAACAACATCCCAGCGAGCACTTTTAGTCCAGCGAAACAATAACGTTGTAAGAAGGATGAATATTCCTTTGTTTACATTTCATTTCTTCGGGAGAGTTATTGTTCGCGTCCGTTATGGAATAAATTACGCTCAAAAACAGGTGGTAAAAAACAACACGGTGTTGTAGCATACAGTTTTACAAAACAGAATGAGACCGTCCACGGAAAAAAATGTCTCAGATAAGCGGAATATAGTTTATTTGAATTTGGCGCTCTCTCCTGAAAGCGTGACGCAGGCTATGACGCAGCTGTCATCTGAGCGGGGCGTAACTTAGCGATCTGCTTTTTATATAAAAAAAATTTTTTTTTTTTTCTTCTACATTTTTTATATGTGTGTGTGTGTATTGTGTGGGGAATGTGGCCATATCTGCATTATTATCATATGTATGGACGGACATCAGCGTGTTTATTACCGACTCCATGACGGCTATCATTGTGATTCAATGATCAGCTATTATTGATTATATGGCCCATCTGTATGATTATTATCTGTATGGAAGCACATCAGCGTTCTACTGACTGTATGACCATGTCATGAATATGTATAATGACTAAAATAGTTTGTATAATTCTGCAATACTGCAATTCTGGTGGTTATTTTTCCTCAAACAGGGGGGACTATAAATATTTTCAGAATAAATATTGCAGGAATCTAATTTTTCATGGTATCTTCTTCAAATTTGAAATATAAACTCATGAGACACGTGGCTTTCAACCCATTACTTTTTTGCTCCAGGACTTATTTCATGTATTTGTATATGAAATAAAAAAACATTCAGTGTGGAAAAGCATTTTTCAAGGCACGTCAGTGTCTATAACTTTTTATCTTTTTGAGCATTATCAACTCTGGATGATGGATAGTAAAGCCTGGAGTGTCTTCTTTCCAAAGATACCTAATTTGTTTGTGTAGCACACTTTGTCAGGAACTGTTACCATTTTAATTTAGGTAGGTTATTATCACCTGTGAGGCCCCAAATGGGGGGGGGACTAAGGTTAACCCATCCAAGTGTACACACAGTAGTGAACATACTACACTGGGAGCAGTTGGGGGTTCGGTGCCTTGCTCAAGCGTCTCACCTCAGTCATGGTATTGATGATGGAGAGAGTGTTGGTATTCACTCCCCCACCTACAATCCCTGCTGGACCTGAGACTCGAACCCACGGCCTTCGGATTACAAGTCCGACTCTCTATCCATTAGGCCACGACTGCCCTTTAAGTGAAGTCTTTCCTGCTCCTGTGTCGTGAACGGCGGGGGGTAGAAAGCTTCAAGAACGACCGGATTCATGGTCGAGAATGCAACTTTCTGAAAATAATTCGGGTGAGGATGCAAAATAACTTAGGAGACAGCTGTGCCTGCATCGTGATCGAATCCCATACAACCACCAAATACGTTGTCCTCTGAGCAAGAGAGAGAACGCTTTTCTTGGCGTTGAGTCTCAACCCCAGAGATTCGAGATTAGCTAGGACGACATCTCGGTGTCGAAGCGTAAAATCTTGTGACTGTGCCAGAATCAGCCAGTCGTCTATGTAATTTAAAATGCAGATGCCCTGGATTCGCAGAGGAGCCAGTGCTGCATCCATGCATTTCGTGTACGTGCGGGGTGACAAAGCTAGGCCAAATGGAAGAAACCGATACTGGTAAGCTTCGCCCTCGAAAGCAAACCTCAGGAACTTCCTGTATTGTGGAAATATTTCTAGGTGAAAATATGAGTCCTTGAGATCGATTGTCACGAACCAATCCCCCGATTGGAGCTGAGACACAATCATCTTGATTGTCAACATTTTGAACTTGTAAGTTCTGAGGTAGCGGTTCAACCTGCAAAGATATAAAATTGGACGCAACCCCCCATCTTTCTTGGGAACCAGAAAATACCGGCTGTAATAGCCTGACTCTCTGTCTAGCAGGGGAACATGTTTGTCCAGCAGAGCTTGCAATTCCTGTGTCAACAAATACACTCGTTCCGGTTTCACGGAAGTAGAGACCACGTCGTTGAAACGCAGAGGCCGATATGCAAACTGAATCCTGTAGCCTCTCTACAGTCCTTTCTACCCGCTGAGAGATATTTGGCAGTAGATTCCACGCTGCCAGCTTCTCTGAAAGGGGCACTAGTTTTGACACTTCGCTTTGATGGGGGGATGTTAGATGTGCGGTGTCCTGAAACGTGGCAGGAAGCAACCAAACACGTAACATTTCGCTGGAGACCGCTGCTCCCCGAAACACCAATGGTGACGGAGATTGAACAACAGCCTCCTGAGGGACTGTTTATTCTCTGTTGGAACTTTTCGCGCCCCTCCCGTGGGGGGCACACCCCCGCAGTCCTGGCGCGCAAGCCTCAGGACTTTTTCTTGTAGGAGATGATGCTCCTCAGGTCCGGTCTCTTTGAGGCGGACTGTGAAGCGTGGCGAGCCGCACCCCAGTCTCTACGAGGGGTGCTCGGCTTGCCACACTCTCTTTTTGTGCTTCACGCCTCAAAGGAACCGGACTTGGTCGGTCCCGACTCTTGAGCACGGCGGGAAAGAAACCTCACAAACGCCTTCTCATAGTGTTTTGCCTCCCGGAACCTAGTGGCGACGGTGTTAATGACGTCGCTAAATAGGCCGGAAGGCGAGATGGGGGCATCAAGGAGGAAAGCGCGGTCTTTGTCCCTGATGCCCATGAGGTTGAGCCACAGATGTCTCTCCGATGAAACCATGGCAGCCATAGAACAGCCGATGGCACGGGCCGTCCGCTTGGTCGCACGGAGAGACAAACCTGTGGCCCTCTTCGTCAACTGCCCCGCCTGTGCTTAAATCTTTCAGCAGGTCAGCCTGGTATGCCTGCAAGACTGCCATAGTGTGCAAAGCATCACCAGCCTGACCCGCTGCTTGAAAGGCTTTCCCCACCAGTGAAGATGAATCTTGTTCTTGTTTTACTATATAGTAGTTTTAGTGCCTGCTATGTTAACACATTTTAACATCTTTAAAGACATTACATTTTACATTTACATTTAACAATTTAACAGATGCTTTTATCCAGGGCGACTTACAATTGAGGAATACAGCAAAGCGATTCATCATAAAGAGGCAAATATACACAGGAAGTGCTCGCAATGCAAAGTTTCAGACATTGTTCAGATTAGTACAAGCTAGACATGGAGGGATGCAGTCAAATGTTGACGAAAGAGATGCGTTTTCAGCTGTTGCTTAAAAAAGACCCTCTGCAGTGAAATCAAGTTTTTAATGTTGTTTAAATGTCTACCTGGTGTTTTAATGTGCTTAAAGATAAACCATGTGCAAATTCATCAGTCAACTCCATTGCAGAGTATTTTCTCCTTAAAACTGTGGTGTACCAAAATCAGTCTCAAAAACACAGTTTAAATAAAAACAAAACAAAAACAAAAACATCCGTTTCCTGCTGTCACAAACATTTAACCAATCCCATCAAACTGCGGCTTGGCTTTTCATATTATCATCTCCACTGGTTAAAGGTTTCCATTCACAATGTATTTTTGTGGTGTTGAGTACATATCATATCTAATATGCATATCTGTTGATTTCATCAATTCAATGGCCAATAAGAGGAGTTTAAGTCAGTCAGAATCCACTCACCGCTCAAAACGGCAAAGTTTTGTTCAGTGCTGAGTTCTGCATGCTTGCCAGTGCTCTCATTATAACAAATAAAATGCAGACACGATGTAAATAAGAGATTATTTGTGCATTGCAGAGCTTCAGTGATTATCATGGTTCCCTTATCAAAGATTCTTTATTAATTATTTAAAAGTGTATCCGGATGTTAGTTCTCATATTCTTATAATCTGTGAATTATGATACATAATTTGTATATGTCAATGGAAAATAAGACTGCATATGACAAAGAAAAGGAAAACCTTTTTTAAATAATCTAGTCCAAAACATTATGTATAATGTTTTATGATTATTTCTTAGAAAAAAATAGTAAATAATAAAAGAGATTTTAACATATATATATATATATATATATATATATATATGTGTGTGTTTCTTTTTTTATTTGTCTTCATTATCATATCAGGAGAGTTGTATTACCCTTTTTAACATTAGGAAACAAATTCTAGACAAGTAAGCAAACAAACAAATAAATAAGTAATAAATTAAGTTTACCCCATTATACATTACCCCATAATATTTGACTTCTTTCATTTGGCCTCTCTCAATATATTCCTTATTGCAAACTTCTATCTGTTGCCCTTATACCATATTTCTATCAGTCTTTTAAGCTTTCTAAAACTTAATCTCATCATGGAATATCCTCACACACATCACTACGACATGCAAATGTCATTATTTGGATGACTATTTATGATCCATGCTTTAATATAAATATATTCCAATAAATCACTCATATTGTGATTTTCGCCCACAGCCAAACCACAGCGGTGGACATATTGTGTTCTATGTGTAAAAAAAACATTAGCTAGTATCAAATTAGTAAAGGCTAGATCTTTTGATTTAAAACTGTGGAATTTGTTAGTTCATACTGTTTTCTAAGCTCCATCTTAGCTTAATATCATATTAATATTCATTCGCTTCTCAACTCCCTGGATGGAGCATTTGTAAAAATAATCTCTAATAGGCAAAGCAGAACAGAGAAGTTGGGTCTTTTTTGACACAAATTGAGTTATTACATGCTTTTAATGTAACCTAATCAGGTAATAACACCACTCATGAGGGGTAGAGCTTTTGAGTCATATTTCTTTTGTAGCTCTGTGCTTCTGTTGCTGGATAAATGGCCTAAACAGGACTTTCAGCTGGCTACAGATCTGTCACTGCCGGGAAACTAGCGGAGGCCAAAGGTGTTTGTGCCGGAGGGGGTCTCGCTAATTTATGGATTAATTCCTTTTGGTCTCGCCTACAAAGACAGCCAGTGATTTGTGTATATAATTTTACCACCATCAGGTCTCTTTCTGCCTGTTTATCAAAGCGGTTTCAGGTCAGCACCACTTTCATGTTCTTTATTACACACGCCGTGACCACTTACACTCGTCTTTGACAACCTGCCAAAAACACACACAAGTACACACTCATTCAGTCAACTCATTGATATTTTTTGTACAAGTGCCGATTTTCAGAAGTCAATTTCATTCTGCAAATGGAGCCTGGATAATTTTCTCTTGCGTGATTCAGTTCATTTTTGCCTTTGTTTCTCATTGAACTTCTATAAATGGCATTGACCAGCAACCGAAAAGACAAAAGATGCCTGGGCAAAGGAGCGGAACATTAAACACAATATTTTAATAAAGCAAATTTTTCATCCATGGTCATTCAGTTAAAGAAAGGTCTTTATTCTCAATTTCTTATTGCAATCAATGTGGAGCAGAACTTTGGCCACTCTCAGAAATCCCCATCATCGTATAATGTCACATAAATCTAACCAAGAAGGCATATTACCTATTGATTTTATACACTGATTTTTACTTATGTTTTTTATTTTTTCTACATCTACAATTTGAAAACGAAACCACAAACTAAAGACAATGGTTGAACTCCATGGTGGTATTTTATTTTACAATTATTGGTGGAAAGGTGATCCATCATGATCATCAAGTTAGGCTAAACCTTTCACTTTCCCAAAAACCTAAAGCAATGCCGTCACTGACTGCTTGGCCATTGCTTTATATGAATCTGTCTTTAAAAACTTTCTCAGGCTATGTGTTCATTTCAAATGCTGCGATCACATGCGTCACGTTTCCTGCACAGATGCTTTACACAGACATACTCTATGAATTTTTTTCATGACATGTATTTTTCAAACATTTTTTTTTTCCCTGTTCTTTTGCTGCAGTGTGTTTTCTTGACCTTTTACTTTTCACTCTTTTACAATTCTGACATTCTTTGTGACCTTTGAATGATTTGCTTTATACAAAATTATTGCAGTTTTGTCTGAATGTGTTCTATGAAATAACTTTTTACAAGGCAATTATAGTAATAACGATATTGGGAATACAGAGACAAAAGGAGAGGGAACGATTACATTATCAGAGATAAAGAATGATAGCTTTTTCGGTAGAAACTGATTGGTGGCGCTTATGTGGGAATCCAATCTATCATACATTATTTCTGCTTTCATTATCAAAACGTTGAAAGGAAATGGAACACATTTCCATTTTAAGAAAAATGTAGAAGTTGTGGAGAGCAACAATTAATTATAATCACCTATTAAAAAGTTAAATAATTATCGCAGTTAATTAAAAGAGTTGAAAGTGATAATTGTGGATGCCAAATTGGCAGATTTATAATGTTCATCATAATATGTATGTCTCGACATAATGTTAAAACTTGCATAGTGAGAGAGAGAAAAAAAAATTATAATAATTTAACACATACTTAAAAACAAAGTTGCAAAAGAGATGTCATATTATGAGAATAAAATAATCTATTTATTTGTTTATTCATTCATGGTACATTAGAAAACAGGAAAAGAAATTGCACATATATAAACTATACTATAGCTAATAAAATGTTAATTTTGTTGAACCTGTGGTCTGGGTTCAAATGAAACCACAGTAATTGAGTTCAGCTGCATTTCTGTAGACCACGTAGTGATAAATCTTTGAAGCGCTATTGTTTGGGATATTACTTCACTATATTTACTTGCCAGGTGCCTGATAATTTAGTTTATATGCATTTATGTGTGTTCTTGTTTGTTTTGAGTGAGAGGGAGAATTGCAGGGAGACTGTGATCATAAAACAAATAAATAAATAAAAGCACTATTCATTGAACAGCACTCTAGTGTTGCAGTGGATTCTGGGTAGTCCTGCTGTGAAACATCAAATCATTGACACCAGTTCTGGCCGCTGTCAATCACATCCCAGCGGAATTTATATGAACTTCAAATATTCAAATTGATTGATGTGATGTAGTCGAAATCTTGCTATGGACTTGAAACATATGCGATATTAAAAATTTCCCAGGAAATAATTGTATTAATTTGTATTCATCTGTTGTAAACA
Organism: Barbus barbus; assembly: GCF_936440315.1. Lineage (NCBI taxonomy): Eukaryota > Metazoa > Chordata > Actinopteri > Cypriniformes > Cyprinidae > Barbus > Barbus barbus. Next base: position 7,555,815 of record NC_136748.1, on the reverse strand, counting down.
ATGAAAACAGATTAGCATCAGACTTAATTATGATTTTATTTTATTTTTTGGTGTAGTGTTTCCACAAATTATCTAATGACAGAATGTATTAATGCAGCTAACTGAATTTGAGACCTCATCTTTGATGTAGTAAAGACCGAAATGCTTCAAGCGGCAATATCTGTCAACAACAGCTGTCTTATGATTTTTAGAAATTAATATGTCTTTGATGGCATCCTAGAGATCTGAATAACAAAAGCAAACGTTTTTCCTCTCTCATAAGGAAACATCCAACCAATCAATCAATCTCAACTATGTGTGATATAATTTCATGCTATATAATCTAGTGAATAGAATATTTTATAAGTGAAATTAACTTCAAAGTAAATTGAGCATCTTATATGCAACTATTTTTAGACACATTAATAGACACAAACATTTTTTTTTCTTGAGCTGTATTATTCTTGATTTCTTGATTTACTTATTTTTAAAACATACAGTCAAAAAAAAAAAATGCATCCACCTTGTTGATTTTAAAGGGACAATACATAAGAGTCTGTAGTCCTGAAAACATGTTTCTAAAGAATTTTAGATTTTTTGAGGATTTTTAGGGCTATGTTTTTGTAACATCTCTGCTGCACTTTGTTTTTCTCAATATGGTCTTTTTTTGGCATCAGAGAGCTGAGTGGAGATCAAAGTTCCTGGTGTAAGTTGAGGAAATGTCAAAACAAAGAAAAGAAAGAATGAATCAAACAAACAGGTGTTCATGTTGCTGAGAGAGCACTGTGATGTCTTGTTAGCCTAATGAGCAACGCCAGATGCGTTGCCTTTCACTAGTCATGTTCATTTACTGCTAGGCTGATACGATCTTCAGAAGCCTATGTTATTTGTTCTTGCATTGATTTGTTTGTTACATCATGTTTATTTTTGCTGACTGCAGTCTTGAGTCCTGCCAATTGCTGACAATTATATTTACAAGCAGGCTTGTAAATCTGACAGTTAGGGTTAGGGTTGGTTGGATGGGAAGTGAGCCTCTGTGGTAACAAGTACACATCAACATTCCACTAACCCTAACCAAACAGGCCACATACACAATGCAGCTAAATTTGGTTTCCAGTTTTTTTTTTACTTATCCTGCTCTGTACACACACAGATCAGTAATTTATGGAAGTGACAAGTGCATTAGTTTTTTATTTAACTCCTGAAAAGTTCAGGTTGTGACAATCACATTTACAGACATTCTATGCAGTGTATGTTTTGACTTATCCGTGTTACCAGATCTTACTAGAAAATAATAATAATAAATACATATAACTAAATACATAGATACATACACACATACATACATAAGCAAAATACAATAATATTGTGACTTGCACCGGTCTACTTTATTAACTCATAACTCTACTTTAAAAGTTATGAGCCAAGCCAAGCCAAGAAAAAAAAAGAAAAAGAAAACAAACCCAAAGACATGGCTACAATTCAAGATCATGCGCTGGGAAGAAGTCTTCCAAACTAAAATTCCTGACATTGGCAGGTTTCTGTGCTGCAATCATAAAGAATTGTGGAGAAGAATAAAAAAAAAATGCAGCTATTTAGCACATTTGAATATTATATTGTAATCTGCAATAAATAAATAAACAAACAAACAATATGTTAGGTAAATGTCAGCAGCATTAGTGATTTGAAATGAAGACAGAAGTGAAAAATAAGAAGAAACAAATTGTTTTTGTAAAAGGGTTGGGAGATACCTTCAAATTGTTTACCGCTTTTCCTGCTGTTCACCAGGACTGAGGAAAAGTGACTGGGTTGGTATTCAGTCAAGTGACTGTTTCTGTTGCTAGAATTTCTAAGAGTGCATAATGTTTTTCTCCTGCTGTGTAGCCAACATTTAAGAAGCTAGTTATCTCTGTGATGTTGTCGAGAGCAATAGGAAGTACATTTTTTACTCTCAAACCTGTGATAAATATGAATGCCACTAAGGTGCATATAAGTGTGTTGAAAAGTGTAGTCGCAGACCAAGTTCTATAACCATCATCATTTGAACTTTAAAGTGCTCAGCTCAAAGTGAACAGCTTTTGCAAACACTTTACATTCTTTTTTTTTCCATTTTATATACAGAAATGTTTACCCTTTTACTGTTTTTTTTTTTCTCAAATACATTAATGGTCTGTCCTCATCAGTTTTAGAGCCATTTGATGTTTAACCCTGAGTGGATGAAAGTGTGTGTGGGCTGCAGAAATGTGCTAGAATTACCGCTGTTCTGGTTGGCGGACCGTCTTGAGAGTATTTTGAATCATGCAAATGGGATTGTGTCATGGGCTTTGACCATGCTGTTTTTATACAGCGGCTTTAACGTCACTGACAGTGTTTCAATTCATCCCCATCTTTGAATTTCGTATGTTTCTCACTTCTTGCTCTTCGTTTGGTTAACCTCTCCGAAGTCAGTGAAAAGTAAATGTAGGTCTAGGCACTGCTCCAAAACCAGAAAACCTCCACTTTTTTGGATATAAACTACACTGTAAAAAAAAAAAAAAAGTTGAGCCAACTTAAAATTTTAAGACAACCAGCTTCAGCAGATTATTGAGTTCTCTCAATAAACAACAAGTTGAGAAAACTCAAAAATCTGCTGAAGCTGGTTGCCTTAAAATTTTAAGTTGGCTCAGTTTTTTTTTACAGTGTACTTACTGTTAAAAAGATGTGGGCAGAGTTTCCCAAAGCACTTAGTAAAATCTTTGATAACACTTCAGTTGTACTAGGCATCTCTATGGTACGTTTCCCAAAAGCATTATTATGTAAGTAGTACAACGCATTTGTAAATTGTGCATTTCTCAGAGCCTTGTAAGTTCATTATGTGCAAGTTTACAGTTTAAAAGAGACAAACATATGCAAACAAATTATGGGAATGTATTTTGATAAGGTATGCATAACTAATGCTTAGTATAATTCCGCTTAAGGTTGTTATTTAAATATCTTTGTATATTTGTGCACCACTAAAATCACACTATTGTTGATTTCAGGTGTATATTTGTATCTTTTAACAGTGTTTTTTGACATTTGTAACAATTTTTTTTTGTCTGTCTTGATCAAGAAAAATCAAGAAAGAAAATCTAAATCCAAACAGATTTGTTTGATTAAGTTTTGAATGGATGAATGTACTAACAAATGAACGAACAAATAAATAAATAAATTAATATAAACACATTAAATCATGAAAACAGATTGCAGAAGTTAAGAATTTGCTATATTATTGGGAATGTTCATGACTTGGAAATGTATAGAACATTTCCATTTTGACCTCAAGAAAAGGCGTAAAGGTTAATAAACTAAATTTTGTTTAAAAAAAAAACATTTTTGTAAATAAATAACAACAACAACATCACTGATAATAATAATAATAATAATAATAATATAACTAAATACATATAAATAATAATAGTAATAATATTAGTAGTAGTAATAATAATAACAATAATAATAATAATAATAATAATAATAATAAATAATATAACTAAATACATATAAATCATAATAATAATAATATTAATAATACAAATATTAATAATAATAATAATAATATAACTAAATACATATAAATAATAATAATAATAATAATAATAGTAGTAGTAGTAGTAATAATAATAATAATAATAATATAACTAAATACATATAAATAATAATAATAATAATAATAATAATACAAATAGTAATAATAATAATAATAATAATAATATAACTAAATACATATAAATAATAATAATAATATTTTTGTTGTCAAACAGCAGATCGAATGGTAAAGATGATTTCTAATGCAGAGGCCTAAGATGCATTAAACTTTTTTATACAGTGTATCTCCGATCCTAAATAAACACTTATGAAAATGTACTGCATACAACTAATTGATTAAACTGCCGTATGTCTTCATGCGATGAATCATACAGCTATATGTTGCTTCACTGCTATTTTTAACTGAAAAGATAAGTTATCTTGATTTGCAAGGCAGCCATGGGTGCACGTTCAATAAAAAAAAGGAAAAAAAAAAGAAAAGAAATGAAAAGCATTCAACTGCGTCATACATGCCCTCCATACTCCAGATGTGTGCACTGAACTGAGACTGATTCACTGTTGTGGGTTTGCGAGCCGAGCCATCGAGTCCTAAAGAAAGTCCCTGTGGAAAGAAAGAACCTCAGCGAGCAGTTTTTGGAATATCCATGTATATTTAGCTAATGACCATCGCATTTGTCAAAGAAGTGTTTAATTATCACACAATACATATCTCACTTTGAACGTTTCTGGCTTCTTAGCAAACATTATATTTAAGAGTCACACTTTAATTGAAAAATTGAAGGACCACCGAAACTTTGAATCAGTTCTGTAGTCATTGAAGCCAGAAAGTCCCTTATTCCTCATCACTAGAACATTTATACTTGAGAAATTCCATACATGGGTTTATTGTTAATGTGTTATTGTAGTCAAACGATGATTGCAAGAGTAAATAGATGTAGACAAAGTTCTGTTTGCTACAATTTATATATTTTTTTTTTTCTGATAGTGTAGAAGAACATTATTTGGTAATACTTTATTTTAACGTGTCCTTGTTACATATTACAACTATTATAATAACTATAAAGTATGCATAATTCCATGCAAGTAACCCTATGCCAAACACTAATCCTAACCATTTGACAAACAATTTAATGTTGATGTTTTGTTAATGATTTGTGGTTGCTAAATAAAAGAGTAAAAAAGAGTGTTAACCTGGTTTTTTTTTCAGAATAAGTATAGTTCGTGTATAGTTATTTTTTTAAAACCTATATTTTTACGAAGGTGAACTTAATTGTAATGTAAAAAAAAAAAAATAGTCACCTTTATTTAATTTTAATTGGTTCTGTGAACCCAAAAACTCCATCAATGGTGTTATGGTAACTTGTAAGATTTAAGTTAGTATCAGTTAAAATGACTTACTAACATGTACTTTAAAAAAGGATGTCTCTTCAACTCTATGAAATTGAGTTAACGTAACTTAAAAAAAATGGAACTATTTTTTTTAGTTATATAAACATCCGGTTTTACAGTGATATAGGAAATATATGCAGTTAACATGCAGTTAATTAATATTACTCAGTGCTTAAATGTATATATACACTGTAACAAGGACACCTTAAAATAAAGTGTAACACATTCTTTGTTGTTCTGTGAAGTACCATGTAAATTACATTGTATTACCATGGTAGTATCTGATGCTCAAGACTGATGACATCACTATAAATAAAATAAAGACTACTGTAGCTGGATAACTGGATGCAATAAGCATTAAATGGAGGAACTCTGAAGGATCACTCACTAAACACCAAAATGTTATTTATTGTGTCAATAAATCAATTAATGCCCTGAAACTCAGAACACCATCTACTATATAATGTTATGTTTCATGTGGATTTATTCTAGCTGGGGACTTTAAAACATGACTTTTGAATGTTATAGAAGCAGAGCTGAATATGTTTTAGCAATTAAGGTTTGCACTTTCAAACTGCAGCTTTGGTTTATTCACCAGCCACAGCTGTTGGCCAAAACGCATGCCTAGAGGCCAAAATTTGATCCATACACTTCTTCAAAGCACACAGCACTAAGATTTTTCAAGTAAGGCATGGGAAATTCAGGCAGTGAGCAACAAGTGTTTGATTTTGTACCGCTTTCAGCAAAGGGCTAAAGTGGTATTCAAAACTTAAGGAAGCCTCAGTCAAATTACATGCTTAGTTAAGTTTCTAAATGAGAAGAAGTTAGCGCAACCCTTGCTGTGATCATATTTGGACTTGATACAATCCATTGAATTTTAAGGCAAAGGTAAAAAGGAGAGAACAAATGTGTTTAATAATACACTTTTTAACAGAAATCAAAGCCTCAAGTGCCCTGTAGTCAGTTACAGAAACAGGCTCTCTATTATTACTCACCTCTTTTCAAATGCACAGCATGGTTAAGATATGCCTAAAGAATTCTGAACAATCAGGGGCTTGTGTAATCCATTTAGTCTTAGACTTTAATACCTTTAATCATTAAAATATGTATGTACGTACGTATGTATGTGTATGCATGTATTTATTTATTTATGTCTAAGAAAGTTATGTAACTGTTTTGTACATTTATATGTAATTTATACATACGTAAAATCATTTTAAGAGGGAAAAAAAACAGTTTTCTTTGTGGGGGGGGGGTGTATATGGAATGTTTTTATTGTATTAATAAATCTTTAATATTTAGAGAATTCATTTACTTTCTCAGCCCTTAAGTAACTGATGCGTATTCCTCTCATTTTCTCTAGAATGCTGCAACACCCCTAATGTAAACCAAACCCCAAAAAATATGATGCTATAACAGCTCCTTGCCGGATACAGATAACAGATAAATGAAAATGCTACATTCCGGGATATTTTTCCTCCATCTTTTTTTATTTTATTCTGCGACCTGATTCTGTTTTCATTCCTTTTCTATCAAAAGAAGGTCTCTTTTGTCTTTCTCCGTGCTCTGGCCCTGTGGAAAATTTCCTGATTGAGGGAGCTGAATGAGGCTGTTGAGAGGGAGGACTCTGAATCAAAGCCCACAGATAGAGCTTTGATTTCTCTCCTCTCTTTCATTATTTATTTCGTTTTCCTCTGGTGTGTTGTCATTTTCCCCCCTCACCCATCTATTTTGGCTCTACACGGGCTCACCGTCGGCTGCCTGGGCCACGGATCTGCGAATTTCACTTTCACACATACTCTTATGATCCAGATACCTGCAGACACTCTGAGAAGTGTACAGAGATGGTAGGAAGAGGAAACAGGCCACTTGTTAAAAATGTATGGGAGATATTGCAAAGACATCTGTATAAAAGAAAATTGTGCCTTGTTGCTTTAAAAACATTGTCACATTATTGGCAAATCTTTGCTAGACCAACTTGAAAAAAAAAAATTATAATAACAATAATAAATAAATAATAATAATAAGTCGCCTGGTTTGAGCTAAATAAACTAATTCATTGAAATCAGATTTTATTGCCTGTTTGACATATGTTGAAAAATCAACCCGATCTCATGAAAGTGCATATAAATAGTACGCCAAATAAAAACAAAAACTTGTGTTATTACTACGCAAAAATTTACTTTGGCATGTACAGGTCCTTTTCAAAAAATTAGCATATTGTGATAAAGTTCATTATTTTCTGTAATGTACTGATAAACATTAGACTTTCATATATTTTAGATTCATTACAACACAACTGAAGTAGTTCAAACCTTTAATTGTTTTAATATTGATGATTTTGGCATACAGCTCATGAAAACCCAAAATTCCTATCTCAAAAAATTAGCATATTTCATCCGACCAATAAAAGAAAAGTGTTTTTAATACAAAAAAAAGTCAACCTTCAAATAATTATGTTCAGTTATGCACGCAATACTTGGTCGGGAATCCTTTTGCAGAAATGACTGCTTCAATGCGGCGTGGCATGGAGGCAATCAGCCCGTGGCACTGCTGAGGTGTTATGGAGGCCCAGGATGCTTCGATAGCGGCCTTAAGCTCATCCAGAGTGTTGGGTCTTGCGTCTCTCAACTTTCTCTTCACAATATCCCACAGATTCTCTATGGGGTTCAGGTCAGGAGAGTTGGCAGGCCAATTGAGCACAGTAATACCATGGTCAGTAAACCATTTACCAGTGGTTTTGGCACTGTGAGCAGGTGCCAGGTCGTGCTGAAAAATGAAATCTTCATCTCCATAAAGCTTTTCAGCAGATGGAAGCATGAAGTGCTCCAAAATCTCCTGATAGCTAGCTGCATTGACCCTGCCCTTGATAAAACACAGTGGACCAACACCAGCAGCTGACATGGCACCCCAGACCATCACTGACTGTGGGTACTTGACACTGGACTTCAGGCATTTTGGCATTTCCCTCTCCCCAGTCTTCCTCCAGACTCTGGCACCTTGATTTCCGAATGACATGCAAAATTTGCTTTCATCCGAAAAAAGTACTTTGGACCACTGAGCAACAGTCCAGTGCTGCTTCTCTGTAGCCCAGGTCAGGCGCTTCGGCCGCTGTTTCTGGTTCAAAAGTGGCTTGACCTGGGGAATGCGGCACCTGTAGCCCATTTCCTGCACACGCCTGTACACGGTGGCTCTGGATGTTTCTACTCCAGACTCAGTCCACTGCTTCCACAGGTCCCCCGAGGTCTGGAATCGGTCCTTCTCCACAATCTTCCTCAGGGTCCGGTCACCTCTTCTCGTTGTGCTGCGTTTTCTGCCACACTTTTTCCTTCCCACAGACTTCCCACTGAGGTGCCTTGATACAGCACTCTGGGAACAGCCTATTCGTTCAGAAATTTCTTTCTGTGTCTTGCCCTCTTGCTTGAGGGTGTCAATGATGGCCTTCTGGACAGCAGTCAGGTCGGCAGTCTTACCCATGATTGCGGTTTTGAGTAATGAACCAGGCTGGGAGTTTTTAAAAGCCTCAGGAATCTTTTGCAGGTGTTTAGAGTTAATTAGTGGATTCAGATGATTAGGTTAATAGCTTGTTTAGAGAACCTTTTCATGATATGCTAATTTTTTGAGATAGGAATTTTGGGTTTTCATGAGCTGTATGCCAAAATCATCAATATTAAAACAATAAAAGGCTTGAACTACTTCAGTTGTGTTGTAATGAATCTAAAATATATGAAAGTCTAATGTTTATCAGTACATTACAGAAAATAATGAACTTTATCACAATATGCTTATTTTTTGAAAAGGACCTGTATATGCTACGCAATGGGTAGGATTAGGGTTGTGGGGTAGACGGGTATCATCTGTGCGCGAAAACTGCATATCATATGTACGCCAATAAATTTTGTATCATATGCACGTGAAAGCTACGTATTACAGCCCGAATTCCGGAAATGTTGGGATGTTTTTTTTTTAAATTATTTGAATAAAATGAAAACTAAATGATTTCAAATCACATGAGCCAATATGTTATTCACAATAGAAAATACAGTATATAACATAACAAATGTTTAAACTGAGAAATTTTACAATTTTATGCACAAAATGAGCTCATTTCAAATTTGATGCCTGCTACAGGTCTCAAAATAATTGGGACAGGGGCATGTTTACCATGGTGTAGCATCTCCTCTTCTTTTCAAAACAGTTTGAAGATATCTGGGCATCGAGGTTATGAGTTTCCGGAGTTTTGGTGTTGGAATTTGGTCCCATTCTTGCCTGATATACAATGCCCTCCAAACGTATTGGAACATGTGACTGACACAGTTGTGTTTTATTGCCCTGGTGTGTCCTATTAATTGATTATTCAAAGAATAAATAGCACTGAATGTCTGCGTTCAGTTTCAGATCCGTGCAAACTGCATTTATATTTAGTTAGACGTGTAACCAACATGAAAACCAGAGAGGTGTCTATGGGTGAAAAACAAGCAATTGTGAAGCTGAGAGAAGATGAAAAATCAATCAAACCATTTCACAAACACTGGCAATAGCAAGTACAACCATTTGGAATCTCCTGAGAAAGAAATAAACCACTGATGTACTAAGTAACACACCTCAAACGGGTAGATCAAGGAAAACATCTGCAGTTGATGACATAAACATTGTGACAGCTGTAAAGAAAGACCCTAAAACAACTGTTAGTGACATCAGCAACAACCTCCAGACAGCAGGAGTGAAGGCATCACAATCTACTGTTTGCCGAAGACTTCATGAACAAAAGTACAGAGGCTACACCAGAAGATGCAAACCACTCATTAGCAAGAAGAATAGGAGACGAGCCTCAAATTCTGGGACAAGGTTTTATGGACTGATTTTATGGACCAAAGTGATGGAAAGGCTAAAGTTTGGAGAAAGAAAGGATCTGCTCATGATCCCAAACATACAAGCTCATCTGAAACACAGTGTACACAGGTGTACATTATAGTACACATTACACAAGTAATGTAATGGCTTGGGCTTTCATCGCTTCTTCTGGGACAGGCTCATTAATCATCATTAATGATGTAACACATGATGGCAGCAGCAAAATTAACTCAGAAGTCTACAGAAATATTTTGACTGACAATTTACAGAAAGATGCAACCAAACTGATTGGGAGATCCTTCATCATGCAGCAAGATAATGACCCAAAACATAGTGCCCAAACAACAAAGGAGTTCATCAGGGGCAGGAAGTGGAAGGTTTTAGACTGGCCAAGTCAATCTCCACACTTAAACCCTATAGAGTATGCATTTTACAATCGATATGCTTAAGGTTAGGGACAGGTTTCATTGTATGATTAGGTTTAAAGGTGGGTGGGTTAAGAGTTGTGGGTAGTGTCAGGGGTATAAATGTAAATACATGGAGGTAGTTTAATATATAAATGCAACATAAATACATATATGTACACAATAAGTGCATTGTATCAGATGATCACATTAGTTAAAGGCACTTAATGTAAATCGGGTCCTATTTTAAGAAAGTCATCTGATAAAAAGATATTTCTACATAGCTGAGAACTCAATTTCAAAAACAATAAAATCTGAGGAATAAAATCTGTTGGTATCTGGCCGGTGGAACAAGTGGAGATTTTGAAGTCTTTTGCTCTTTGACATAAATGTATCTTTCTCTTTGTTTGTTTCCCCAGGGAGGTTTCTCACAGTGAATGGCTCAGCTCTGACGGGGCCATGGGTTCTGAGCCCTTGGCTACATGCCACCCATCGGCCCTGTGGTCTGGATATCACAGTGTTTTTGCACCCCAGGCAGAGTGGACGATACACTGTCTGGCTCATCGAGAGGGACAAGCCGCCGCTTGCTCTCCTCACCACCGAGCATCCTCACGTCATTGGGTGAGTTTGCCAAAGGCAACATTCTCATATTCAGAGAGGATGTTACTCAACTCTTGAACCTTGTGACATTGAATTTGATATACACAACACTACGCCGCCGAGACCTTTTGCTTTGAGTACAGTTTTTGCATAGGTTAAAGATCAACTATTGAATCTTGGCAGTAATTTGTTTTTACAGTGCTTACAAGGCAACATTATGCTTTTTTTTAGCTTAAATCCCTTAATGTCCAATCAAAATTTGTGTAGACAGTATTATATTTAGCAGATAATATTAGCATTAAGTATTTATTGTAAAGTATAAATAATAATAATAATAATAACAATATAATATATAACAATATATGTATATATTGCATTTATTTGCATAGCCTCTTTTCTATTTCTGCCTTTTTCTATTGGAAAACAGTGTCCAGTGTGACTTCCATACTGTAAAAAAGTAGTAACCTGAAAATGTTACTCTAAAGAGCCATTTTACTAAATTTAACCCATAAAAAATCATTGTGTTAGTGTTGGCATTGTTTTTTTTTGTTTTTTTTTAAAGTGTATCTGAGTTAAACTTAATATTTACCTGTAGGCTGACACTTTATATATAAACCAGTAACTGATCGGTCTGCGAGTGGATTTTTAAAAAATGTATTTATTTATCTTTTACAATAATACCGTATGTATCATGAATCATGCACAGTAGGTGTAGTAAGTAAATAGGTTTACTGTTGGTTTCATGGCACTATTCTTTTACAAGTGCTGGTATTTCCTTCTGGGAAAACAAATCTTTCATTTCATAAATTTATTCATTTAGCAGACACTTTCATCCAGAGTGACAAAGTGTATTGATTTTATCAGTATGTTCCCTGTGATCTAATGTATGTTTAGTTGTATTTTTGAGCTTATGGATTTAGATTTGTATTTATATCTTCCATTTTGTATTCATGTTTTAAGCAATTGAGGTGAATGGTATCATCAGAATATATATATATTTTTCATCCTCTATAGTATAAAACAGACAGAACATAATATTTAGTTTGATTAGCAACACCTCCAGTACTTCCTCTGAGGTTAACAGCCTTTAGATTTGTCTGCGTGTCCTTCCTTGAGATTCTCTTCTAGTCTCCACTAACTTCCTGTTTGTTGTATTTGCCTCTGCAGAGGAACTCTAAGACTGGGCAGCATGTGAATGCGTTCAGCCATGCGTGGCATGTTCCAATAGGAAAAAGTGTTCCTGCTCATTATAGCGTTCCTCTTGAGGTCATTATTTTTGATCAGCCAACCAACCCACATATCTTTATGCAGTTCTGCTCTCACTTGAGGTCAGCTCTTGTCCAGGGTTTTCAATAAATTCCTAGAGCCAAAAATGACCAGGCCACTTTGTGCATTGCAAAAATTATAAGGTACTATGAAATAATTTCACACAACAGCGACAAAATAATACAAAACACATTTTTGCATTGTGGCTGTGCTATTTTTGTCATCATTAGGTTTAGTGCACATGCAAACTAAAAGTTCATGCTGTTCAAAACATATTCAACAAATATTTTGCTCTCTGTCCAGCTGCTAATTAATACAAGTCAGCGTCTATTCAGTGGCTTTTTACTAAATACTAATAAATACTAGCAAAATTAAATGCTTTGCTTTGCTTCTTCTCACCACCATACTGTATGAAAGAAGAGAGGCATTAGGCCTGTCTTTTGATCGTCTAAGTCCCTTCATTTATGGCTTGAACTATATAAAGACCACGGTTGTATTTGCATTTGCAAAAACTAGGTTATGGAGTTCTTGTAAGGCCAGAATGCCACAAAGTGTCTTCTATAAGAACTTATATTTGGAATTTCTTTGTGGAATGCTTATTGGTGAGTCACGAAACAGAGAAGGGAAAAGTGTGTCAGATGGCAAAATTAAATATATATGGAAATTAAAACATTCAAATACCCCAAAGGCTCTTTTCGCCTGAGGGATTGCGTGCTCTAGAAAAGGCAGTGCACCTCAGTGGCTAAGACAGCTTGCTGTTCACTGCTACGAAAAACAAATGAATGCTGTGTCACAAGATTAGCTTTCTGTTCATTAGCCATTGCTGCAGCTATCAGACAAACACCCCAGTAGTTTTAGAAGGAGTTACTGAATCATAGAAAGAGGAACTGTCAAAGATCACAACTGTGGAAAAAAACATCTTTCTGTGGAAAAAACAATCCTTCGGTGGTTTCTAAGCCTAACTGATATCTTGACACTTCTTTTTTTTTTCTGCCAAAAAGCTAAATAGGAACAAACACCACCACAGACACTTTTCTTGTCTGCATGCACCACATAATTTTACTGATCCATGAGAGGTAATTGGGTTCAAAAACAAAAGATTGAATTTGAGGACATTTGATGTAAAAATACGTTTCTAGTTATCGACTTGTTATTATTATTATTATTATTTATTTTATTTATTTATTTTTTCCTGTAGTGGCAAATCTACATCTAGGAACATAACTATCCATTTTATAAACTGGCTTTAGTCATAATTCCGTAACTGCTCAAAAGTCATGTTATGCAAAGAATCTATACTTTAGAGGCTTGCATTATGCATAAGCAGTTGAAATTGTGTTACATAAAACTGTAAATATTTTACAGTTAGCTTGACAGAAGAACATGTCCTGTATATGCTTTAGGAGGTGAATCATGTAATATATGAACGATTAATTATTAATAATAATAGTATTATCTCACATCACTCGTTCCTGAAAAAAAACATGAACATGATATTACATTACCCTGTGGCAATGCAAGAGTTTATTTCTCCTCTATTAGATTATTTAAAGCCCCCAGCCCAGATGTGAGGTCTTTCCTGTTAGTGCGATTCCACAAGGGTGTTCATATAGTTAAGTGATTTGAGCTGCCTGTACTTTTCTAATGTTGTCTAGGTGTCTAGCACAATATCTAATCATGGATTGCAATCTGTTTTGTTAATTGGTCTCATTTGTATTGTAGTGCATATCTGTTGGGCTTTGGAGTATCGTATTTTCTGAGGATTAACACTTGTTTCAATCAATTAGCGAGGACTGATAATACTGGTCAGCCAATAAAACACTGTAAGAGGGTTTGATTAGAGGTTTGTTTTGTAGGAATGTGTTGCTGTGTTTAAATTGTCAATTATAAGATAGAGCACAGGTTACTTCAACAACTTAAGATAATTTCTTTCAAACAACACAACGATGACAAATTACATATTTTAAGCAAAACCTATAATGTGTTTCTCCTAGATGGCATTTAGATTAGTTTGACAGTAAATATAGATTTTTTGCTAAAATGTCCTTCTTCTTTTTCCTCATTAGGTAATGGCCCTTGCAATTTTACATCTCAAACTATTCAAATATCCCAAGGTACCAAAGTCTGCAATCAAAAGCCAGATGTTTGGTATGAACAAAGTTGCCATTCAAATATTTCCAAGACCAACCTATCCACATTCATCTTATAGTTCTCTAAAGTAGGCAGATGGTTCTAACGGAGTTGTTACGCATGGCAGTTTAACCATTTGAGACACATCAATAGTACACATTCATTGGTGTGTTTCCCAAAAGCATGTAGTTAGCCAACTATTCTACTACAAGTTCAATTGTTACCAACATTTGATGTTTTCCAAAGCCATAGTTTTAATGAACATTCACAAACAGCATTACAAAGTAGTGTGGTTGGAACTACAGCTCTTTATCTGCGATTAAAAGCATAGTTTTCTGTTAGTATAATATATGGACTTAAACCAATCAAGCTCTTGAGCAAAATAAGCAAGATAACTTGTAGTGCAATCTATATATTTCATTCTGTACTTTACATATTTCATTCTATGTCTTTTAGTTTGCTAAGAGAATTCAATCACCGTTTCAGTTCGGTCCGAATATTGCGTCCGTAAAGCGACTGCAGCCTAATTTAGTTGGTGTTGTCTGTGTCAGTTACATTAATCAAACTACAAAAGAAAGAGAAAGAATCACTGCTCTTGACTGAATCAATTTAGTAACCCTAATTAGGATTAATCTAAATATGTCTGCTTGAAAGAATGCGGTATTACTGTACACATTTTAAAGACATGCATTATGACAAAACAGAACTATTTTATGAGATGGCGTTTTCTTATGAATTCATACAACATGATTTGTACAGAAGCAGATGCTTGAAGAAAAATTTTTAGCATGAAGTTCCATCTCTAAACCTATCCTTCAGTTGAGCTTAAGTTCAGGTACAAATGAGACTGCATGAATAAGCCACCAATTCAGAAAATTGTTAAATAATTACAAATTGCCATGAGAGTGTTAACAATATATGCCACAACGAACGTTAATTTGTAGTGAATAAATATTATAATATTATATGAAATATTCCACTCTAACCACTGAATTTCAAACATTGAAAGCAAAATGTGTTACAACCATTCATTGTTTCTCTTATTCTTCTTACTGTATGCTAACAATTGTACAAAACTCGCAAATGCTTGCCAAAATCATAAGCTTCAATAATAATACCCAACTGCTATGCAACATCTGGAAGTCAAGCTGCTCAGGTTTTTATCAGTCCACCAAGAAACAAAGTTGTGCTTACGAGGTACTAGACTGCTACAATGAGCTCTTCTGAGCCGAAATCACTGGATCACAAGTTTGTTACTTCTGGGTAATACAATTTTCCTTAGGGCTTTTACTTTGAAAGCCGTCTCATTTCTTCCTCCAGTCTTAAAAGTTTGTTGAGCTGAGTTTGGAGGAAGATTTTGCTGGTACTAGGAAGGTTAGCCAAGCAGTCAAATCCCACCAACAACACCAGTGCCACTGGGAGCTGAACCCTTCACTGCTGACACAATGCATTACCTCCCAAGTCACTTCTCATTACTTGAGTAGCAGTCATCGCAAAGGAGGCCGGAGACCCTAATGGTGACTCATTCCTCTATTGTGTTTCTACACACCACAGTCCATAGCCTCCACCTTTCCTACAACCTCCACACAGGGGGGGGTCAATCTCCCAGACTCCCTCCGAACCCTTCGCTGTCACCTGCTCCTCTCTCTGTGGTCGTCTCCAAGGACTAGAGACGTCAGGCGGTTTCCATTAACTGCAGAGTACAAGAGGAATAAATACTTTAGTGGTAAACATGAAAATCGATAAATGCTTGTCATCCACTGAGGAACTTGCTGTCATTTCAGTGAAACATTTACAGCTGCTCCGCTTTGTTTCATAGACATAAATCATATACAGTCATGTATTTATTCAATTATTTCTGTTTATGTTCATCTGTGCCGGTGCCAGAGCTGCAGTGCCAGGGCCTTATGTGTTAGTCCCCATTGAGGCTTCATACATCATTTATATAATAATGTTTGCCTTGTGATTTGTTTTGTTTAATTTTACCTGTTTTGCCAATTTAAGGACAATTTGTAGACCATTTATGGAAATGATAGATGGGCACTGTTGACAAGGTAATGAGGCTCTTGAATAGCTGTTCATTCAACAAAAAAACAACAACAACCTTGCTATGTGATTGAAGTAATTGGTGATACAAATAGTGGACACTTGCGTTCGTAAGACAAATGCTGTGCAATGTCTATACATGCTTTTTAGTCATTTGTTCATGGAAAGTCCAGTTTTGATAATCTTAATTTCAACATATATAAATAAAATAAAGGTACAAAAGTTCTCACTGGGATATAGTGATGGACATTGATTAATTTCAGTAACCTGATTCTGTCGTACATTTTGTTTCAATTAACTTGTTCAAATTGTAAGGATTAGCCCTTATTTTAATTTAGCTTTCAGGGAATCTATTCTTTAGGTTTTAACAACTCGTCCAGCGAATCGTTAAGTTCAGTATATCTTTAACAATTTTGTTTATCTTATTCGTGGCCAACGATAAAACAAACCAAATAGTAATTTATCAAAATTCATAAGCATAGGTAACGCGATCTTTGGCACATAGTTTAAGACTTGAAAATCACATAGCACCAGACAAAGTTTATTCTACAACACTACTAAGCTAAAATAACACAAAATAGAATACGTACAAACACAAACACACATACACTCTGCAGGCAATGAATTGTTTTGATTTGAAGAGAGTTCAAGGTTCTAATGCTCGTTTCCAAGAATGCTCTAACTTCAACCTGAGGGAGTCACAAGCAAGGAACTTTACTATCTTTACACTTAAAGATGAATGCAACCAGTTTCCAGCAGAATTATGGAGAATGATTTGCTTGATTACTTGCTCTGAGTTGTTTCGTTCCTTTCCTGGTTGAGGGAATCCCGGATGCGGATTGGCTGCTGAAGTCGTCGTTGCGTGATGTCACTGGGGATGCCCTCTTGCAATTGGTTGGTTTCTCTGTGATGTGATGACGCTCTTAGGAAGTCTGTTTGGAGTTCTTTCGGCCTCAGGTGTTAACGTTTCTTTGGTCAGAACTTTGAAGGCATGTGTGGATCCTCGCCAGATGGTGTATGGCTGAGAGCGCTTAACAGCGCGATCAGATGAGGAGCCGAAGTTTCAAACAGCGCGCGAGCAAGCCGCAAGCAACAGCACACCGAAGATGGGTGTCTGTCTTTATTGGGCTGATTTAAGTCTGCCCCTTTTTCTGTTTGATCCAATCACAAGTGTTTCTGTAGGGCGAAGCCCTGCCCCGCACGGCTCAGTTTTATGTGCGGAAATCCTTTGCTGAGTTATTTCATAAAATGAAGAACATCTCCTAGCAGATTCCTATAAGTGTTTTAATCATACATTACGATGAGAAAAGTCAACTTTCATCCACACCAAATTATTGCTGATGCAACTAGCTTTCATTCAAAATCAAACACCAAGTATTTTGCATACCCAAAGTACATATATCAGTTTTATCTATTACGCGGTTAAGGCATAGATTAAACAATCCTAAATTCTAAATAATCACACCAAGCATGTGAAACTAAACAATAGTGATCGGGGAAAATTAGACAGAAAGAGATTACAACAATAACATAGATTCCAATAACACAGCAAGCTTAATTTAATTTCATAAAATACAACCTGAATATATATTGTAAATATATTGTATATATTTGCTTTTGAGTATATTGCTTTAATAGCAGCAGCAATTATTATTTGTCCTTTTGGGAACACTTATAAAGGTCCGATCTTCTTTGTTCTGCCAATAAGAAAAAAAGGCGTGTTTCTCTGCTGGAGGGAAACGGGAGGTCGTGGGAATGTCACTCCGAATGGAGATCTGGTGATTTTCTTAGCTCGGATGTCTGTTGTAAAACCATCATCTTTGTTGATACCATCATTGAATTAGTGCGTTAAACGATCAGGAGATATCAGGGAGGGTCTGTGCTGGAGCCTTTCCAGATGCCACATGCTTTGTACTGTTGATTATGTGACTTTTATTTATGGTAAACCGGTCAGGAACAACATTGAAGGTTCTGTTCTAAATCCAATTCAGTTGTTCCCTCAAATTTATCCTGGGATTTAGAGGTCTCCTGAGATTTAGGGCAGGAAATCGGCCAGCCAGTCAAATGCAGATGCTGGGAGTGGAAGTCTTAACTCCTGCTAAGGAATGTGCTGTCTTGAAATTGTTTTGTGTGTGTATCCTGCTCTACAAGGCATTACAAAATCAATAAATTGGCAAAAACCAGCATCATAGGATCAAATACAGTACTTCAGGATATTGGCTCATTTTGAGTTGGAGTGACTGTTAGGCCCGTCTGAAGTAACTTGTAGAACCGTGCTGGCTCAAGCTGTGAACTGTTTTAGATGGTTCAGTCTGATTTGGTGAACCGGTTCATTAAGTTCACTAAAAACAACCGGTTGATAAGAACAATTCATTCGTGAACCAGATATCACTGCTAGGATGGTGCCCTTATAAGTACACATTTGTACCTTATTTAACCCTAGTAGCATAAAGGTACATATTAGTACCTAAAGTATTGCCCAAGCCTAATCTCAACCCAAGCAGTAGTTTGTCTACATTTGCAATCAAACTTATTCAACCCTGCAGAGAATGCGGTACTTTACAAATACAAGCTTTTCTGAAGCTATAAAAATAGCAAAATTGCATACATAACACTGTAACACTGGCATATTAAAAGTGCTAATGTCAATATATAATGTATTATTTTTGAGTACATATACAGTGCCTTGCGAAAGTATTCAAACCCTTTCATTGTTTTCACGTTTTGTAATGTTGCAGCCTTATGTAAAACTGCTTTTAATTATTATTTTTTTCACACATCAATCTACACTCCATACACCATAATGGCAAAGCATAAACAGATCTGTCACAACTTTGTAAATGTATAAAAAAAATGAAATAAGTACATTGCATAAGTATTCAAACCCTTGCCTCAGTACTTAGCTGAAACATCTGTACAGCCTCATATCTTTTTCTGTATGATGCGGCAAGCTTTGCACATCATCATTTGGCAATTATTTGCCATTCTTCTCCTCGCCTCTTCACCTCTCAAACTCTATCAGGTTGGATGGGGGCAGACTCACATTTTCAGGTTTCTCCAGAAATATTTGATTGGGTTCAATCCCAGGCTGTGGCCAGGCCACTGAAGGACATTCACAGAGTTGTCTTTAAGCCACTCTTGCTGTGTGCTTAGGGTCATTGTCCTGTTGGAAGGTGAACCTTCTGCCCAGTCTGAGATTCTGAATACTCTGGACTGGGTTTTCATTAAGGCTATCTCTTTATCTTGGTGCACTGAGCTTGTCTTCTACTCTGATGAGTTTCTCAGTCCCTGTCGCTGAAAAACAGCCCCCACATGAGGCTGCTACCAGAACACTTTACTTTTGGGATGGTACTCTGCAGGTAATGAGCAGTGCCTGGTTTCCTTCAAATATGATGCTTAGAATTGAGGTTCATTAGACCAGAGAATGTTGTTTCTCAGAGACTGAGAGTCCTTTAAGTGCTGTTTTGCAAACTCCAAGGGTTTTCATGTGTCTTCACTGATAAGAGGATTGAGTTTGGCTAAGCCATCATAAAGCCCAGATTGGTGGAGTGTTACAGTGATGTTTGTCCTTCTGTAGGTTTCTCTTATCTCCATATACAGTATGATCATGGAGCTCAACTAGAGTGAGCATCAGGTTGTTGGTCACTACTCTAACCAAAGTCCTTCTCCATCAATTGCTCAGTTTTGCCAGGAGGCCAGCTCTAAGAAAAATCCTGGCTGTTCCAAACATCTTCCTTTATGGATAATGGAGGCTACCTGCTTCTGTGAACCTTCAATGCAGCATATTTCTTTTTCTTTTTTCTCTTTATTGAGCTCTTCTCCAGATGTGTGGTTTGATGCAATCCTGTATATGAGCTATACAGGCAGTATTTTATTTATTTTTTACCTCAGGGCTTGGTCTAAGCTCTAATATGCATTATCATAATTAATCAACCCATCTTCAACATAGCTGTTTTTTAGTCACTTATTTGTATAGTGGGGAAAATAACAGTTTTAAAACACTATTAAACATTTAGAAAATCTATTGGAAAACAGAATTAGCTTGAGCTTTTACGCATACATACAGTTAGCCCATGCATGTGCGTTGTGTAGCAAATATGACAAGGCAACAGAGCTCTCGCAAAAGCTATAGAGAAGCTATAGTGAATAAATTATTTTATTACTTTAGAAAATCTAAGGCTGTATGAAGATTTCCAAGTCATTAAAAATAGCTAGAAACACAGCTGGTAGCCTTTTGCCCTGGCTTAAAATGTGCTGTACCAGAAAACCTTTGAGCACACTATCATAAATTGTTTGATGACAGCAACTGAGGACCAATCTACAATATACTGCCAAAGACGAAAGATGACCCGATAAAAGGAGGGGGGGAAAAAAAATATTTCAATGCAGAGTATAAGAAGAACACAACACGAGTATGGCCTTCATGTTGGGAAATCATGCTGAATGCCACTGACCAAGAAGAACATAAAAGGCCAAATTGAACATGCTAAAACTTGAACATGGAGTGATGTGACCCTACTACAACTTTTTGGACCCGTGAATCAACAGTATGTCTGGTTCAAAAAAGGCTAAGCTAATGAGCAGAAGAACACCATCTCCATGGTCAAACATGGAGGAGAACTCTTGTTATGGGTGTGTTTTACTGTTGCAGGAAGTGGAAATCATGACTGTATGAAGGACATCATGGATTCTTTGAAGTCTCAGGCAATTTTGGAAAGAATTGTCATCCCAAGGTATACATCCAAATCTGCTTATGCTTGGTTCAGGGATCGGTCGTAGAATGTTCTTTATTGGCCTTTTAAATGTCCAGATTTAATTCTCATTGAAAAAAAAAAAAAAAAAGTTGAATTTGAAGACAGCAGTGTCAATATGAAAGCCAAAGATTATCAGTGATCTGAAAGCTTTTTTTAGGTGAGGAATGGGCCAATATTGCGGTAGAGATGTGATAGAAGTTTCTAAGCACCCCAGCGGTTATTGGTGGTTTTAAACAATAAACTGACTTTGACTTTTAGGAGTTAAATCATTTTGAACATGAATGTTTAGAGCCAATTTGATTTTTTTTAATTATTATACAAATTTACATTCTTATAATTACTCCAATGTGTATTAATAAACTTTATCTAATAGTGTATTAATGCCTTTGTTGAATTGTTTTCATAGAAACAATCTTGCAGGTCAAGGGGGTTGAATAATTTTGATTGCAACTGTAGATACTTTTTGCCTAATGTTTTATGAACTGTGAATTCTGTGAACAGACACAGTTTTAGCCTACTACTAAATAGTAGGGAAGTGTGCTTAATTGGGTGCAGCCAATATTTGAAGCTATGCAATCAAGGACACATGCAGATTAATTACATATTTAGTAAAGAGCTAACAGCTTCGCCTGGCTCTGCCATATTTCATGAGATTGTGTTTGTTCCTGGCCTTGTGACTCTGTTCCTCAGCTCTCCATTTAGCATCTGTCGGAGCTGACCCCTCACTGCTGATGCAGAGCCGCCCATGCGTAGCGCCAATGGGCTGGAAATGACCCTGACTTTCACAGTCTGGGAAGAAAGCCAGGAGCTTCACATTCATCAGAACAGCTTAGGAATTAAACAGGAGGCAAATACTACCTAAGAGAGGTCTGCCAATTCCATGCACAGCAAAATCCATTCATGCGTAGAACTGGACGTGTGGTGTTGGCCAGCATGGCTAGTGTTTGTAGTTTTATTTTGCAACGATTAAACAGGACAAAGGTCTCAGATTCTAGAAGATCTTCATCAGTAATGCAAGCACAGCCATGAAAGACGATCTCAAAATGTGATGTGCCACTGCTACATATCTCCCCCACCTTTCAAAGAGCTCCACTGACAACCATAATGGAGGTATTTAATCTAACAAGTGGCGACAAACTCCCGCAAGGCTCTGAGACGGCAGACGGGAGGAAAATAGAGTCATTGTCACTGCCAAGTAAAACAAAGGGAAAGTTTTGCACAGAGTGGGTGTTTTGTTGGGACCAACTGCCTGAATACGATCCAAAAGAAAGGCTTTCCACTAACCCTCTCTTTCAACCCATGTCTCTCTCTATTTTTCTTCCTCGCACTCTCTCCTTTTGAGACGATGCTGTTTGAAGTGTTAATACCCAACTCGCCTAGTGTGCGGCCCTCCCTCCAACAACCCTTCTTTTGCTCCCCTTTGGCAGCGCGGTCTGGGCTCCCAGAAGCGATCATCTGCATCCTGCCGTTTCATATGCAAATCCACCTCCCCTCAGCATCCACGGCTATCGCAGCACCTTCGCTGATGTATAGCGGCCGCTAAAAGGTGAGTCAACAGAGGGACGTTGGATTTGGAGAACGGGCACTTCACAGAAGCGTGTGCCGTCAGGTGCATGTCGAAACATTTCAGGTGCTCGGGAGAGAGAGAGGCGCATTGTGCCGGCGCAGGTGTTTGTAGTTTGTTATTTGCTGCGCTTGTCCCAATTCTGTCCTTGTCGCACGCTTCCTGTCTGAGTTACTTGGAAGCGACTATTTCCTCTGAGACCGAAAGAAATGTAAAAAGGGGAAAATACAGTAAAAAAAAAAAAGAACCTGAGTTCATTTCCAAAGCTGTTCACTTATTTACAATAGCCAATCAGTGACAAAAAGGTGTGATTTTGTATACACTTTAAAAGGGGATTTGGAACAAAACTTTTTGATGGAGAATTGCTTACGGGAATTGCTTTGAGTGCTGATAGGCCTCACGGCTATTCAGAGCTATTTGATTGTAGCAAGTACAGCATGCAATGTGAGGATAGGGCAATAACAACTTTAAACATGCCATAATTATGTTCCTTTCTTCTCATAGTTCTCATTTTTCTTCTCAGACAGAATTATAATGTCCATACAATATTACTGCCTCATGTCTCTTTAAACTGTCCGAAGCTTAAGATTTGTTTTATGCATTAAAGCACACAGAGATCTTGTTTTTATAATCACTCAGTGCTTGTTTGAAAATGTGCTGCTGACTCTCTCCACAGTCGAGCTGTCGATGGTCAGTGGGGGGTGGTCAACGGAGTTTCTTCTGAAGTCCATCACAACCTCCTTTGTCTTCTCCACATTGAGGGACAGATTTATATACAGTCCAAACATAGGAAAACTCTAGTGAAAATCCATTTACTTTATATGTCTTATACTTTCTTAGCATATTAAATTTATATTTATGCATATTAAAATCATTTCTGAAGGATCATGTGACACTAAAGACTGGAGTAATGACTGCTGAAAATTCAGCTTTGCTCTAAAAATGTTGCACAGTATTACTGTTTTACTGTATATTTTTTATATGAATATATACTGTACATTTTCAATTATTTTGAAAATGAGTCAAACAAGATACCAATTACACCTTCTGTTTTTCTTCTCCCATTCATTGATTTATTTACTAATTTCTGTTCAGGAGTCTAATTTAATAACGTATTGTAATTTTTCTGCCTAAATGATTGTGTTGACGTTTCTCATTCTGCGCTTAAATTAGGGAAGACAAACTGTCAAACTGTACTACACAAGTGAACCATGTAACATGGACCAATTATCTGTATCCTACTGTACAGCAGTGCATGAGCCACTGGATAGCACACTGTGAGTTTGACTCACGCAGCCATTTTGATAGCACACTGTGGACCAGTTTCAACAGTATGCAGACCAATTTGGACACTCTACTGTCAGGACCACAAAACCTTTTTTCATCACTGAATTCTCAATTGCAAAGTGCTATGGGATGTGAATTAATCTTAAATTGCTGGGCGCAAGTTGATAATTAAATTATTTAAATCTAAAGTTGCTTGAGTAAATTGAAACAAAGGGGTAGTTGCTAAAGAACAGCTCAGTACAGATATTAATTTGCAATGCTGTTCAGTGCAGTGCCTACCCTATTTTTCACATCACAGCATCTAATTTATACAGTGAATTAAGTTCAAATTAAAATATTACGACTGTCCCCATACATAGACTACTCTACCAGCTGTTTCATACACCAGAAAAAAGTTTCCTTTATTTTCATAGTTCCCTATTTTCTCAGATGTTGACATTTCCAATAGTAGTCCCTCACTATAAATGCATGTCCTTTTAAACTGTAACAAGCTTGAGATTATTTGATGCACTAAAGCAGGAGACGGCAAGTAAGTTTGGCATCGGGCCAAAAACAATTTTCACCACTAGATGGTGGGCCAGAACATAGTCAAAGGATAATTTAAGTAATTGATGAAAAATGCAGCCATAATTGCCTGTGACTGACTGTTACAGTGTATTTTGTAACTGGTCGTGAGCTGTTACTCTGTGTAAAATCTTGAGACAGTCATTAAAAAAACCCCGCCATATTTGTATGTGAGCAGAGTGGAGCATCAATAATTTCCCCTCCGCGCCCGCTCCCGCTCCCGCTCCACTCCGAGCTCACTAGCTGGGTTTCCATCACCCTGTTTTAATGCGCATTTTGAAGTATTGCATGAGAAACGCGTGATGGAAATGCCAAATTTCAAATGCAAATGCACAATGCAAAAAAAGTTTTTACGCTCGCTTGAAGTGCTTTTTGACTTGTGCGATAAAGGGTTAATGCGAATAAAGGGAGATGGAAACGCTTTTTGCGAATAACTTCCTCCAAGCGCATCAAAAAAGTCATGTGACTTTGCACTATGAGATGGGATAACTTGACTAGCAGCGGACTGATCTCGTTCCACAGCATCTGAAATGTTGTTATGATCGTTCTGAAATGCCTGAGCAAAGTCTGTCATCAAAGTATTTCTGTATAACAGTCTTACACGACTGTGTTCCCAAACAGCAGCATTTACCTCCGAAAGCAATGACAGCATTTATGGTTTCGTCTGCTCGCTCTGAGGCGCAATACATTTTTCATATATGAAAATTATTATATTCAGTAGCTTATCCACCTCTCTGCATCTAAAGTATTTAAGTATGTTTGAAATATCACAGTTCTATGCCCGTTTCCGCCACTGGAATAAAAAAAAAAAAAAAGGTTATTGCGACTTTATCTCACAATTCTGAATTTGTTTTCACAGAATTGTGAGAGAAACTCATAATTGTGAGATATAAACTCGCAAATGCGAGTTATAAAGTCAGAATTGGAAATTAAAGTTCAGTTCTGAGGGGGGAAAAAATTATTCTCAGAATTGCAAGTTTATATCTCAGAATTATGACTTTTTAACTAGCAATTGGGAGTTTATATCTTTTATATCTATATTTAAAAAAATAGTCAGCTGTCAGCTGAAAATATTCAGAAGGAACAAATAAATTCCTCGAGAACTATAACTTCCCGCTCATGTCCACTGCAGTCATAGCCTTCACATTCTTTCTGATTTGTGTGATACTTTTCTATCTAGCTAGCTAAATATGTTTAACATGTGAATTCTTGCTAAATATGCAGTTATATTACAGGTCGTTGGCATGAATTTTACTCGTGATGGAGCGGTGATGGAGTGCTCTTGGAGCGAGTGAAAACCACAACACTCCGACTTTTAAAATATCCGCTCCTCGCTCCATTCAAAATCACACCGTTCCACTCCTCTCACATACTCTGATTGTGAGAAACTGTTGCTGTCATGACAGATCTATTTCAGAACCAGCCACTATCAAACTAATCTGGCTATGGGCGAGGGCCAGATATTATTCCTGGCGGGCCACTTTTGGCCTGCGGGCTGCCTGTTGCCGACCACTTCACTAAAGCATACACAGTATCTCAATGTCATGTTTGTATAGCTGCTCAGTGAATATAGCAAAAGAAAATATATTTTTGACAATGTCCACAATACATGAACAACACACAGAATTGCTGATCTTGGATGGTCAAAACCAGTAGTGCATAAGTGGCGCAAATAGGTCTTAGCTAAGAGCAAGACTTGCAGGTATTCAAAAACATAAATATAGATGAATTAAACAAGTCTCTTTTCCAAGAGTGTAACCTATGAGTGATTTTTATTTTTTTTGTAGATTAAGTTCGTAATTAAACCTCAAAGAAACTAATCTCCACAAAGCCTTGAACTTTTGTATTACATTGCAACTTATCCTTAATATTTCCCAAACACACAGACTTTAGAAGCTTTTAGAGGGAGGCGGGATTCCTGCAGGAAATTGATGCATTTCATCTTGGCAATTAGATCAACCACTGAGAGAGGAGTTAGACCGAACACCAGAGAGAAAACAGTGATTGGTTTTTGGCATGTGTGTTTTGCTAAACACTGTGGCACATGTTGATTCTTTTAGGATGCTGGCACACCTTTCAAAGCACCATGACAATTTAATTTAAAAAATGTGTCGCAATGCAATACCTAACAATATCCAAATCACTTCACACAAAACAAATGCTTGCTTTATTTATGTTGAGCATTTAAACAGGTGTTAATAACAGTTAATGGAGCAGAAACACCTGCTGTGTTATTATGCATTACTGTGGTTCAGGTTAGATTTTGGATGCAGAGACAAAAGCAGCATAGAGACAAATGGGGTGGTGAAACAATGCATCATATAACACAATACAAAATCCATGCAAATTATGTGGCAGCCCATTACAATTCAAAACTCTGTGCCGCATGATATATGATACATAAAAAAAGCAGCATGTATTTGGATTAAGGGGTAACAGAAGAAACCACACAACCACAGTAATGGCAAAAACACTGTGTAGACAATATTAAAACACCTTCTATATCAGTTTAATGTCCAGAAAGCCAGTCATACGTTGATTGCCCAGAAAAGAGGGACCATGTATGCTGTTTTGAAAACATTATTGATAGTGGTAATTGAAATAAGTGCTGTTCTGAAAGGTAAAAGCAACAAATATAACAGAACGAACTGTGAGCCATCAACCGTTCAGCCCCACTGGAATTGTCACAAAGTGGACCCACTGAAAGTACAGAGCTGGCCAAATTGATTTGCACCGCACAGTGGGTCACGCCAATGTTTTGTCCTTGCATCTGTAAAAAAAAAAAAATAATAATAAAAGAAAAATATATATATATATACACACACACACACACACAGTGCCCTCCAAAAGTATTGGAACAGGGGGAAGTCGTGGCCTAATGGTTAGAGAGTCGGACTAGTAATCGAAAGGTTGCGAGTTCGAGCCCCCGGCCGGCAGGAATTGTAGGTGGGGGGAGGGAATGTCCAGCGCTCTCTCCACCCTCAATACCACGACTGAGGTGCCCTTGAGCAAGACACTGAACCCCCAATTGCTCCCCGGGCGCTGCAGCATGGCTGCCCACTGCTCCGGGTGTGTGTTCACGGTGTGTGTGTGTGTGTGTGGATTTGTTCACTACTCACTGCTGTGTGTGTGCACTTGGATGGGTTAAACGCAGAGCACCAATTTCGAGTATGGGTCACCATACTTGACAATACGTCACGACTTTACTTTTTTTACTTTTTTTAACAGTGAAGACAAAATTGCTCTGTTGGCTGTGGAGTCAAGACATTTACAAATATGATTAAAAGATGAATATGAGACAAAACTACAGAATGTCACATTTTATTATTGCGTGATTCAACACACAGATGTTTTATCAGCTAAGAAGTTCAGCACTTTTAGAGTTTCATCCCTCTATCTGATGTGAGCATAAGTATTGGACAGTTGCCTCACAGGTCTTTCTAAGTGATCAGCTGTGTCCTGTTGCATTAATTCTTCAGATATTAAAAGCAGGGAATGTCTCATATCAGTTATATCCATTACTTGTGTATTCTGAATCTTGTATTCGATGATGACACACACAAACCAGGATGAAGAAGAGGGAGCTGACTTTGAGAGAAAAGCAAGCAATTAGGATGCTAAAAGAAAAGAGGAATTCAATTAGAGCTCTAGCAAAAACAAAGGGCATGGAGAAATCAAGAGTTTGAAAACCACCAGCGACACCAGCAACCAACAACGACCTGATCGGCGGAGAAAACAACAGTAGTTGATGACAGACAAATCATAAAAGCTGTGAAAATGAATCCTAAAAGATGTGTCTGTAAAACTTCCAGAAAGCTGGGGTGATGCTCCGACAATCTACTCTCCTCAGGAGACTTTGCACAGAATTACAGATGCTACACAGCAAGATGCAAACCTCTGACCAGCACCAAAAATAGAAAGGCAAGAGTAGAGTTTGCAAAAAAGCACAAAGATGAGCCAGAAGAGTTTCTGAACTGTGTTTATGGGCCGATGAGACAAAGATGAACCTTTATCTAAGTGATGGGAAAGCAAAAATGTGGAGAAAAAAAGAGAACTGCAATGATCCCAAGCATATAGCCTCATCTGTAAAGCATGGTGGAGGTGGTGTCATGGCATGGGCATGCATGGCTGCCTCTGGAACAGGCCCCTCTCAACTTTACTGATGACTTAATGTATGATGACAGTAGCAGAATGAATTTGGAAGGGTAAAAAAACATCTTTTGCTACCAATATTCAAGAAAATGCCACAAGATTAACTGGGAAGTGCTTCATATTGCATCAGGATAATGACCCAAAACACCCTGCCAGTTCAGTCAAGGAATTTATAAGGGCAAATAAATGGAAAGTCTTAGATTGCCCAAGTCAATCTCCAGATTTAAATCTGATTGAACATGAACTTCACCAGCTGGAGAGGAGAGTAAAGGCAGAAACTCCCCAAAACAAGCAACAATTGGAATTGGCTGCATTAAAGGCTGGGAAAAGTATTTCAAAGGATGAGACCAAGAGTCTGGTGATGTCTATGGGTCACAGACTCACTGCTGTGATTGTGCTCAAGGGATCTGCAACTAAATAATAGCTTTTAATCTTTTATATCTGCCTTATGTTCAACTGTCCCAATACTTATGCTCACATCAATGAGTGGGATGAACTCTAAAAGTGCTGTTCTTTTTATTTGGTAAAACATACGTTTTGAAACGGCTAATAATAAAATGTGACATTCTGTAGTTTTGTCTCATATTCATATTTTAATCCTATTTGCAAATGTCAATTTTGCAAATATGCAAAAGTTTTGTAATTTTGCAAAAAATTTGCAGAGCAATTTTGTCTTTACTGTTCCAATACTTATGGAGGGCACTGTATATATATATACAGCATATACAGTGTTTGGCTTCCTGTTGAGCTCATAACTAAATAAAACAAGCTGCTTGACTATGTAGAATGATTGCTAGAATAGTAGAGAGATGTGAGGTACTTCAATTCTGAGCTGAACAGCTAAATAAAGGATACCGTTATTCTTCCCTCTCGCTATTACTTGCTGTGCATGCCAGTGGTGGGTTGCTAAACCCTTGTAGATGGTTTATCAGTACCTGACCATATTTTGGAGGGATCCTGTGCGTGGATAGATTTCATATGTCCCCTATCTGCTGCAAATACTGTTGAGATGCATGAGAATGCTTATGAATATCTTTCCCCAGGTATGATAGACTTCCTCGTGAAAACCTATTTTCAATAAACTACCATTCAAAAGTTTTGTAAATAGTAATATTTTAAGAAGTCTTTTATGTGAGCCGAGGCTGTATTTATTTGATAAACACACAGTTGCAATACTGTATGTTGTCAAGCATTATCACACTTTAAAATAATTGCTTTATATTTTAATGTTTGCAATGTGTTCACGTGGTGGCAAAGATGAATGTTTAGCAGATATTACTCCAGCCTTCAGTGTCACGTGATCCAAGTATTTTTTTTTTTTTTTTTTTTGTGCATGTATAGTGCTTATCACTATAACAAGATACAAGTGATCCTCCAGATTTTACATCTAGCTATACTGTAGTGTTGCACACATCTGAGCAATCAAAGGCAATTAAAATATTTAAATATCAGCCAGTTCTAAAATTGTTCAATTACAAGATTCAAATAAATTTTGTTTAAAGGAAGAGTAAGCAATTATATATAAGTAATTCTAATATGCTGATTTGATTCTAAAGAGACATGTCTTATTATTACTTTTACTGTTGTTGTGCTCAGGGGTGATGGGGTTGGTGGATCCCCCTCAGTCCGTTCACGATCGTGTTCCAGTTGCACTGTCAAAAGGACGTCTCTGGTTGCGCTGGTCATTATTTTTTGTTTCATGGATTATTTGATAAATAGAATGTTCAAAATAACAGCATTACATTGAGCGAATGAATGAATGAATAAATACAAGTCTTTGTCACTTTTGATCAATTTAATGCATCCTTGCTGAATGAAAATATACATTTCTTAAAACAAAAAATTAAATGTTTTACTGATACTGAATTTTTGGTCCCCCTTTTTTTTTAAGGTCCAATTCTCACTAATAACAAGCCATTAACTACAACTTTTTTGGACTTTTGCAATAATCTCCTAATGTGCTGCCTATTAATAGTAAGGTAGTTGTTAAATTTAGATATTTGGTAGGATTGCGGATTACAGATGTAGAATATGGCCGTGCGGAATATGTGCTTTATAAGTACTAATAAACAGC
This sequence comes from Barbus barbus, assembly GCF_936440315.1. NCBI lineage: Eukaryota > Metazoa > Chordata > Actinopteri > Cypriniformes > Cyprinidae > Barbus > Barbus barbus. The sequence goes on along the minus strand of NC_136748.1, from coordinate 7,525,185 downwards.
CAATATGTTAATAATAGGCATGCATAAGCAACTAATGTAGTTAAGAGTGAGAATTGGTCCCTATACTAAAGACTTACCGAACTTTTGAACAGTAGTGGAAATCATGCAGATCAATTTGGGTACTCCTAGATGTAGAATGCAATATTTGCTTGTGCACAAATTAATGTATGCTGTAATTTCATGCTGACTGTATTATAAATGATCATTTTGTTCAAATAACCAATAACTAGTTAATGCTTTGTATTGAACGTAAATTACAGTCCACTATTTACACAGCCAGAGCCCTTAGAGGAGTCTGAGTTTAAAGGAATGTTTTATGGTCAATAGAGGCTAAACTGTATTGACAGGATCTGTAACATAATGTTGATTACTAGCAATGCACTTAAAGGGATAGCAGAAATTCTGTCATCATATACTCTCCTTTGCCAAACCTGTGTGAATTTCTTTCTTCTGTGGAACATAAAAGATACGTTTAAGAATGTGGTTAACCAAGCAGTTGCTGTTCCCCATTGACTTCCATATGGAGGGAGAAAAATTAAATAAAATATGGAAATCAATTGGGGACCAGGGGCCTCATGTATAAAATGTTGCGCAGAAACTTACAACCATATCTAGCATATGCGTACGTTTGATTCATAGAATGAACATTAGAACAGAAAACGCGCACTCGTCTCTTTCAGATGTGAAATCTATGAATCGCAAATGATCTTGAACTTGCGCGCAATTGAATGGTTTTAGCTCTCTGCCTTGTAAACGACTCCTAATTAATGTCATTAACATATAAAATATCACCAATCATCATAATTTAGAACAGCGAGCTGCAAGAACAGCTTGCATTTAAAAAAAAAACCTGCAATACTCCGACAATAAAATGTGCGTACGTCTGCTCAGACCCTGAGCACTTTTTCACATCAAAGACCGTCTTTTTAAATATGAGCGCTGGCCTGTATTTAAGCGTGTGCACACTCTAAGATCAAATCTGAGCATACGCACACTTTATAAATGAGGCCCCAGAAGCTGTTTGGTTACCAGCATTCTTCAAAATAGTATTCGGCAGAAGACAGAAATTCATACAGGTTTGTAACAACTTGTGGGTGAATAAATGTTGGCAGAATTATTAGAACTACCAGAGCTATCCCTTTAAACTTGTGCATGTTGTTGTCACTGTTTTGTTGTCACATTTTATTTTATTTTTATTTATTCAAATCCGCCGACATTGATCAAATGTAAAGGCAATGCTTAAATGTGCCATTATAAAAGCTTATGAAGTATGCATATGAATATGCTGTAACACAATAGACTTTCATGCTTACCCCATTTAATTTCCTTCCATTGCATGAATGTTTGACATTAAATATTTTAAAATTCTCGATTCCATTGAAAATTTCTCTATATTCATTAATAGTTTGTTTCTACTTTCCATTGCTGGAAACACAGGATTATTTTGGCAAACATAACTTCAGATTAGGCAGTTACTCAGATATTGTCTCAGCAGGGAGCTTTTGAAATGGATGAGATATCTGAACTTTTACATGATTCAAAGTCATTTTTTTTCTTTTCAACATTTGTCCATCATTTGAAAGTTTTGTGAATTCTCAATTTCGCCATGCTTCTTACTTAGGATGAAAGCCTGATGTTGCACCTTTGTAGTGAGGTCTTTTAATAAATGGAAAAGGCCTCTTCTCACACAATAGAGCATCACCTGTCATCTTCCATGGGTCCATGGCTTTGATTTTAATTTTAAAGCCCATCTAGGCAAATGAACAGGTATAGTCAATAAATTATACATCCAAAGACAATACTTCTTTATGTTTCTCCCCTTTATTTCTCTCTGTTTTCCTTCCATGTTTCTACTCTCATCTTGTCAAGAGACCACTGAACAGACCTCAAAGCTAGCCGTAAGTTTGCTGAGGAATCCTTCTGGAGTCTTATCTTATGCTAGTTCTGTGTAAACATAAAACAATGTCTTTTATTTATGCATCAGCGTGATGGCAGAGAGAATGTGAATGTTTGAAAGAGCTTCCGTTCTAACCTCAGACGGATTGCAATAGCCTGTGTGGTGCTTCCCTTAGTGAGTGCTCCGCCGAACGTAAGCACTTAAGAAGACCTTACATAGAGCTTGACTTTTATTTTCTCACTTTCTCTTTTCTCTGATCTCATCAAACTTTAATTACATTTTTCAAACATGTAAAACATCTTCCCTACTGAGTTTTTCCCACTAAAATTGCAAATGGTGAGGAAAAGGCAGCAGAAAAATAGTTTAAGAGCTTCTACTGTCACAGCAGCAAGATGAAGCAAACGCCTTTGGTGAAAACGATGGAAGAGCAGGAAAGGTGAAAATAAAGGGCATTTTCTGCATCTTGTTCTGGTGTAGGGACTTGACACAGTCTTCCCAAACTATTATACTAGGGATCAGGGCTTGACATTGACTTTTTTGCCCACCAGTCACTGTGGCTATTGGTTTTAAAAAATTACTAGCTACTCAACATTTTCACTGGCCACAATTTTGTTGTTGGGAAATTACATTTTATGTCACTAAAGTTACTGCATACTAAATTTAGTTAAATTGATTTTCAGGTCATGTTTTGCCCATTTAAAGGCCATTTTCATTATCATCTTTCTTTTTTTGATTCTTTATTACAGATTTTTGATTTACAACTTTTTACAGCAGCGCCCTAGATCTGCCCATATATATAATAAAAAAAAAAAAAAAAAAGTGATAAAATTACATAAATATATGTCATCTCAGGATTTTGAGAGGTCTGATAAATTGTCAATAAAGGTCCAACCAAAATTGTATTGTCTTTCTGGTGGCACCATGTATTTTGGCCGTGGTACACTCCAAACGGGCAATGTCCAGCAAGTATGACATTCACGTCAATCTAACTGGAATAGATGAATCCAGCCACAGTTTTAAAATAACCTTTTAGCAGCAGTAAGAGCAGCAGACAGAATCCTTTTTTGATTGACAGACAACGATAGCGATGAATCATCCAGCAAAAGAAAAAGCAGTGGGTCCTTTTGGATCTGAGTCTTCAGAAGATCCAACAATAAGTCCTGTACCAAGGACCAGAGCCAGGCAATTCGGGGACAGTCCCATAACATATGTATATATGTACCTTGACTAGAGCTATTACACAGGTGACAGAAGGGGTCAGACTTTCTTTTTATTTTATATAATAAACAAGGAGTGGCATATGCCTTATAGATTAACTTATAATGGATCATTTGGTGAGCTGGGTTTTTAGAGGTAGCAAAACAATTTCCCCAGACATTTTCCCAATCAATCACAGTGTCAAGTTCTCTTGCCCAGAAACCCTCAATCGGAATGTTTGAATACTGTCGTACTACAAGTGATGTATAAATTATATTCACAATACCTCTAGAAGCCATACTAGAATCTATCCAATCGACCATAGGATGAGGAGATATTTTAATCGACCAGGGTACTCTGTAAGCTTTCAGTGCAGATCTTAATCTTAAGTACAGAAAAAAGGAAAATCCTGGGAGCGAGAACTCATCCTTTAGGATCTGAAAGGACTTAAGCCCACAATCGTTGTACAGGTCTTTTAAAGTGTAGATACCACATTCAGCCCAGCATTTGAAAACAAACGTTTTGGTGCCAGTACAAAGATTATTATTATCCCAAATGGGGGTAGAGTCACTGTAAGAATCTGAAGCTCCCATAATCTTCTCTGCTGCTTTCCAGGTTTTGATAGAATGGCATATAATTGGACCAAACTTTTCCAAAACTTTCTTAAATATTCCCATAAAGGGTAAATCCTGTAGAAGCAATGGGTAAATAATATTAGTTTCTAAAGTCCGCCATGGGACAGGGGAGTCAACATCTAGCCACGTCCTAAGTGGTCTCATCTGGTATGATAAATAATAGGACCAAAAATCTGGTAGGGATAAGCCACCATGAGGTTTTAGCCGGTGCATAAATTTAAAATGAATTCTAGGCCGTTTATTATTCCACAATAATTTGGATACTACTGTATTGATCTCATTAAAATAGCCAGTAGGTGGTGTCAGAGGTAACACTGTATGGACATAAGTATGGACATAAGTATGGATTTGTTCCAATTAATCTTGTAACCAGACAGTTTACCAAATGTATCAAATCATTTTAAGCATTCCTTAACCGAGTCTGTGATGTTTGATATATACAACAAAATGTCATCAGCGTAGAGTGATATTTTATGGGATGTATTCATACAACGTATTGGAACTATTGCGGAATATTGTCTGATTGCTTGGGCCAAAGGGTCTAATGACAAATTAAAAAGCAAGGGTGACAGGGGACAGCCTTGAAGAGTGCCCCTGCCAAGATAAAAGGAAGGGGAGATAGAAGAACCAGTGATTACTCTGGCTGAGCATTTAGAATAAATAGTTTTGACTGCTTGTAGAAAAAAGGAGCCAAACTCAAAATACTCAGACCACAAATAGCGCCACTCAATTCTGTCGAATGCTTTCTCTGCATCCAGAGAAAGGATTGCAGAGGAAGCTGTATATGAGTCTGCTTGTTGAATAATACGCAGAAGCCTACGTATATTGTCTGCAGCAAATCTCCCCCTTAGAAAACCTGATTGATCATAGGTAATCAAGTCTCCTATACATCGATCCAATCTTAAGGCCAGGACCTTTGCCAACAGCTTTGAATCTGTGGATAGAAGGCTAATTGGCCTGTAACTACAGCATTCAAGTGGATCCTTACCTTTCTTCAGCAGCAAAGTTATTAAAGCTGTAGTTTGGTCCCTATGTAATGTATCATCTTTCTTATCAAATTCTTACATTTTATTAATAATTTCACTTAATATAATAAGACCCTATAGGGCTGTTGTTACAAGTTGTGCTAAGGAAGGCGCACGACGAAAGAGAAATATCTAAATTCAAACATTTAATAATAATCCAAGGAGAGACTACAAGGAAATCTTAGAAGCAGGCTGCACGAACATGTAGACATCAACAATAACCGACAAACTCAAACTCAAAGGACAGGAACTAATATAGTGCAGATAACGAGGGCTCGACAGGTGAACTCAATGACTAATTAAACAGAATGGGGAAAACTAGATCACAGGGGAAAACACAGACATGTAACAGCTGTTACCAATCAAATTAAATTAGTATTAAAGGGATATATTATGCTCTTTTTTACAATAAGTATCTGCTATCCCCATAGTGTGTATGTGAAGTTTTAGCTCAAAATACCTGACAGATATTTTTTTACAGCTTGTTAAAATTGCCACTTTTAGGGTATGAGCCAAAACGCTCTGTATTTGAGTATGTTGCTTTAATGCAAATGAGCTGTTGGTCCCGGAGAAGAGGGCGGAGTTTCAAGAGCTCACGCTCCGGCATTAGCAGTGCTAGTCTTTGCAAATAAACATTTCACTATTAGTACAAGCCTGTTATCTTTACAGAAAACATACTGTGTTTAAAAGTAAGTCATCTGATTGTACTGTGCATTATAAATTTGCGTTTATGAATTATATGAATTACACAAATAGGGAGCACAGCGCAATAAAAATAACAACATAGCTGGTCTCGTGGTGCATGGCATGCTATCACAAACTTTATAAGTCCCACTCGTGATTATGAGCTCAACAAACTCAAGTGATCGACTCACAATGCTTTCATATGCAACTTTTAATACCACATTCCTATTCACGATCATTCGTGGGCAGCACCAGTGAAAACAGGCAGAGACAATGGTAGATTTATCATCATTAGTCTTACAGAGTGCCAAGAAGCTCTTTCAGAAGGGCAGTTTGGAAAACAAACGCGTGATACTTACTTTGTGTGCAGCTGACGTTCGCGCACGAAGCGCTGGTACTGATCGCTACACGTATTGGACTTTACCGATTTTTTCTGGGACATTTCCTTAGACAATGAAACTTAACCACAGTGTCCTCAGGGGCTCAGATGGAGGGAGTCTGTGGAGACTCCTATGTTCGTTAGTGCATCCCAAGGCACAACACTTGAAAAGCCTCTTTGGTGCTGACATTGTATATCTCCAGCAGCTATAGCAAGTAAACAGTAATGGCGGAGTCGGAGTGCTGCTTCTCACTCAGGGCTGTGTCTATGCTTATAGGGCACCGTCACAAATGGGCAGGACTTTTTCCCCTCGGTGATGTGAACAGAGGGAGAATCTGAAACTGCTCGTTCTGAGAGCCTGTTTATGATTTTTTTGGATTATAAATAAATAATTGGGTGGATTTTTACCATTATAGGCTGGTTCCCAGAACCCGCTTGAAAAAAAAGGGGAAATAGAGCCTTTGAAGTGGCTAGCCCCACTCTGTGGAATAATCACCCAAATTAAAATGACTTCCACTTTATCTGAGTTTAAATCTGCTTTCAAAACTCATTTGTTTGTCTCGGCTTTTAACATGTAAGTTATCCTGTTTTTATTGTCTCTAAGTGATTGTTGATTGTGTTTCTTTCTTGATTATCTACAGGTATATTGTAATTATTGTACAGCACTTTGGTCGGCCGGCGGCCGTTAGTAAATGTGCTTTAGAAATAAACGTAACTTGAAATTGAACTTGGTTGTTTTCCAGGGGTAGACAATAAGGGAAATTTGCCACTGGCCCTCCGGGCCAGTGTCTTTTGAAGTTCACTGGCCCAGGTCAACGCGTCGGGTATTGATCCCAATAATCACGAAAAAGAACAGTTTGCTTGAACAACATGAATAACATTTATTTTTTTTAAGGTAGGTTTAGTGCAAAGTGCAGCAAAACTGTGCAAAAACATGAAACAAGTGCAAATAAACCTATTGCATAGGATTCATTCTCCGTAGTCACACAGCAATTCATTATATTATGTTCATACCATAGGTTTCATACACGTTAACTTTTCTCTAACTTACTTGTCTGCATATGTGGGCATTAATCTGCAGAGCTCACAGTAAACCTCTTTTTTTTTCTTGATCGTAGCCCAGCTAGGGGTGGGCGATATGGGAAAAATATCATATCACGATTTTTTTTTAGAAATATCACGATTCACGATTTTATCACGATTCTTTGTCATGTTGGTTTTACAAGCTGTCTGAGCATTACAGCCAAACTAGAAAGACAAAGCCTTTCAAGGTAACAAAAAACAAAAAAAAAGACATGGCAGATATTTAGGCCAAAGTGGGCGAAGATAAAAATCTTTGTCATCATTTTATCTTTCTTATTAAAAAATAAGAACAAAGATACACATTACAAATACACATAATATACAAATAAAACAAACAGTGCTTTATTTTCAGGTACAATAGGTGTATTTAGCAGAGCATTCAATGAAATTGAATGAACAAATATTATAAAACACTATATAGACTGATTCCTAAAGCAACTGTATTAAAGTTTTTCAGTCAGGAATAGTGAGTGATTTTTCTCTTTGCGTTTTGTTGTTTTGTTAACGTTAAATGAATAGTTCCCCCCAAAATAAATATTCTGTCATCTGTCTGTCAATTCTGTCATAATGTTTTATTTTTATACCATCATTTACTCAAAAGTTGTTTTAAACCTGAATGAGTTTCTTTCTTCTGCTGAACATAAATGCTATTTTGAAGAAGGTGGAAAACCAAACAGTTGCTGGTCCTCAGTGACTTCCACAGGATTGTTCTTTCCTGCTATCAAAGCCAATGTAGACCAGCAACTGTTTGGTTACCCTCATTCTTCAAAATATCTTCTTTTGGGTTCAGTACAAGAAATTAATAGAGGTTTGGGACAACATGTGAGTGAGTAAATGATGACAGAAATTAAATTTTAGGGTGAACTATCCCTTTAATGACAAGCGGCAGCACGTTTAGTGTCCTGTCCCTTTAAGAGCTGCACGCATCTAATATACAGGCACGCATCCATTTCTCTCTTAACTATTTACTTTCATTTTAGGGATAACCAACTGAGTCTGTATGTAAACCTTGTGTGTTTTGACAGTATTAGCGCAAAAGATAAGTTAGTTGAGTAATCAGGCGCTGTTAGACAGGCTTTTTAGCGCGCGTGCTTCAGGTGTATGCGCTCAGAACAAGGGCACCTCAGACCAGCGCGCGAATTAAACATTTAACCAGCAAGGCTTGTGTGCAAATAATGTACTTTTGCGATCGCGAATAAGTGCAGTGTCCTGTCAGAGTAACTCTACTGCTGTATGTCCTGTTGTACAGTATATAGAGACCGCGGCGCCAGAACTGTATTTGACATAATGTGTGCTGTAGCACGATACTACGATATTTCTTCAAAAGCAGATCGTGGAGACATTTTTATCGTCCACCCCTAAGCCCAGCCAATTCCAGCGGTCTCGCCACTGGGGCTGAAACTTTCTCTGCCTTTTCTTTTCGTATTCCCTTTCGCTTTCCCTCAATTCCTCTGGTGATTTTCTCTTCCTTGCCTTCTCTTTTTTACCCGGCGTTTGGCCGGGTGATGGGGGTTTCAGAAACATGTAGCCTAGCTTAATAGTAGCTATAGGTAGGTGCTGAGCAGCAGTGTGCAGTTTGCGCGCGTAACCGCGGGAGCGAGCATAAACCCGCTGCATCTGTAAGGCTGTCGGGATCACGTAACTTGTTAGCGGTGGTTACCGAGACGATTTAACAGAAATCAAAACACAGAACCACAGGTAATTAATGTGAAATTAGACTTTTTTTTTTTAATCGAGGCATTATTTTTACTGGCCCCACCGGGCTAGTGGTTGGAGCGATCTGGTGGCCCTGACGGTTTTAAAAGTACGTCCGGGCCACCGGGCCAATTATATTGTCGACCCCAGTTTTCACACCATACTTGGCCACATGTCACTTTCATTTCCTTTCCTATATATATATATATATATATATATGGCAGCAAGTGACTGTCTTAATGATTCGTTCAGACGGCTGATTCATTCAAGAATGAAGCAAGTGCTTGTCTTTATATATGGACCCCTGAGGAGAAAGGGGTGTAATGAGAGAGAAGAAGAAGAGTGGAACAAGTAGAAAGAGATGAACAGAGAACTGTAAGAAGATATAGACAGAGAGGAAGTAGACAGCAGGGTGGAAGGAGAAATAGAAGGTGCAGATGAATTTCAAATGAAATCAGAATTACCCTAATTGACCATGTTAGAAATCAAAGCCTCTCATTTAGAGAAGTGTTGTACTATGACCGTTGATGGTACAAATTTGCATTCCTCTTAGGACAACTTCTGTTATTTACTATAAATTTCCAAACATTTTTTTTTTTTCAGAATTGACGTTTGAGATCATTCAGGTGGACAATCAAGATTATTTTGAATGAAATAGGAGCATTGTTGACATGGTGGTCCAGAACAACATATCACCAGCCACAAAGGAAGAGGCCTGTGGAGATGTTGAGACAGGAGCTTGTCAAGCATGGATTCAATCTTCTCACATTTTTTCCCTTATGATGCAAGAGCAGCAAATATGTAGTGTAGATAAAATGCAATTCTCTTCCAAATGGAAATGAAAGGCAGGATCAATAATTCAGGATCATAATTCATGAAAATACTAGTGTCATTAGCGTATTTGTGCATCTACTGCTGAATGTATTTTATAATATACTGTTTGGTTAAGGTAATTTTGTGTTTGGATGGCTGTGCTAATTGTTTTGAGAACAAGTATATTGAATTGTAGAAAAGTCAAATCGACTGAGAAAAACTATAACTACTCATTTGAACTCTTGTATAAAATCAATGTCAAATTTGCAATGCTGGTTTTCAGAGAAAACTGCACTCTCTTGGCCGTGTAGGTTGCTTAACTAGGCTATATTTTCCGCAGTATGTTTCTTCTGTGTGCAGTTGCATTCTTTTTTGATTTCTTCATGAGATTGTTTTAAAAGACAGGCTGCGTGAGCCTCAACTGGTGTGAACTTGTTACTGATGATTATCCAAATTTGCCATTTACAGCAAATTAAATAAAATCAGAATCAGTCTCGCCTAAATTTCAGTGATTCCCTAATTAGATGTTTTAATCAGATTAGTTGTCCGGTCAGGCAAGTAATTATCTTCTTTCACTTGCCCCTTCAAACAATTCACTTGTCCCACACAAGCATTAATGTCGAGCTCTGTTACTGAATATAAAATTCAACCTGCCAGAACTGAAATGTTGGCGGGTGTTAATGTCAAGCCATGCTAGGGATTATTTAACTAAAAATAAAATAACTATATCATCATGTACTCATCCTTGTGTCAATCCAGACTTCGGTAGAGCACAAAAGAGTAAACATGGATTCAAGCTTTTAAACTTTAAGGATAGCACCCAAAGGAAAAAAATATGTATACATTTCTTGAACATGATTCTTCAAAATATTATTTTATTATTCTGACCTTTGTTTCTTTGAGATTTCCATAACAGGAAAAACTTGGAAGGGGTAGTTCACCCAAAACTGGAAACTTGCTTTTAATTTTTTTTAGTAATTTACTTACCCTCATGCCATCCAAAATAAGAGGTTCCCTTCCAGGAACTTCGAGCTACGTCCGAAGACGTTATGGGAACGCCATCAGCGTAACCGGCGCTCTGAATATTTTATACAACAGTCTAAAGGATGGGCGAGGCGTCACGGGCGGGGTGACGTCACGACCAGGAAGTTATATAAGCACGTGCGGCGGAGCCGGCATCAGCTTTCTGTCATTCAGCAAGCGCTCTGTGTGTTGTCAGTCTGATTTTGTGTCTGTGAGTCTTATTTAGTGTTGTCTGTCCTAAAAAGATGCCTAAAGCAAAGGCCAAGACAATGGGCGATCCCAGATCGCGTTTCAGGTTGTGTGTTAGTCCCTGCCCTCGCTACATTACGAGTGGGGACACACACAACCTGTGCGTGGTCTGCCTGGGTGCGGAGCTTGCGGCGTCGGCTCTCGAGGGAGCCGATTGCCCGCACTGTGAGCGGCTCGCGCTGCGCACACTCCGCACCCGGAGGGCTCTCTTCGAGGAGGGAGCCTTCGTGAGCGTCCCGCGCGGTGCTGGTCCCGCTGCTGCCGAGGCAGAGCGGCGGCTGCACTCGTGGGGCTCACACGCTGATCTGGCTGGCGAGAGCGAGACGGGCATGTCCCTATCTCCTCCCGTATCCGCCAGATCTGGCGTCCCGTCTCTCGGGGAAGCAGTTCCTTCCCCCCGAGATGAGGACTCAGCGCTTCGTCTCTCTTCCTCCGAGGAGGTTGACGCGACGAGCGTTGACGAGGTTTCGCCGCCTCTGTCGCCCCAGTAAAGAGAGCGAGCTCTCCACGCGGTGTCGGTCCCGTTTTTGCCGAGGCAGAGCGGTGGCTGCGCTCGTGGGGCTCGCATATGGATCATCAGATCCAGCGCCCGCTCTCTGTGCTCGGAAGCGGTTCTCTTCCCCAGAGAGAGGGCTCGACGCCCCGCTTGTCTTCCTCCGAGGAGGTGGATTGAAAGATGTCGATGAGCTTCGTAAGCTCCAGTGTTTGCACAAGCACAAATAAAGCCGGTCCCGCTCTGCTGAGGCAGAGCGGCGGCTGCGCTCGCAGGGCTCGCAAAAAAAAAAAAAAAAAAAGGGCTGATCTGGCTGGCGAGAGTCAGACGGGCATGTCCCTATCTCCTCCCGTATCCGCCAGATCTGACACCCCGTCTCTCGGTTTGGAAGCGGTACTCTTCCCCCCTGAGATGAGGGCTCAGCGCTTCGTCTCTCTTCCTCCGAGGAGGTTGACGTGACGAGCGTTGGCGAGGTTTCGCCGCCTCATTCGCTCTCGAGCTCTCCGCGCGGTTTCGGTCCCGCTTCTGCCGAGGCAGAGCGGCGGCTGCACTCGTGGGGCTCGTAGATCTCAACGCTTCGTCTCTTCCTCCGAGGAGGTTGATGTGACGAGCGTTCGTGAGGCTTCGCTGGGGGCGGAGCACGCGAAAATCGGCTCTCGAGGGAGCCGGCTGCCCGCATTACGAGCGGCTGCCGCGAGAAAAAAAAAAAAACACTGCCGAGGCAGAGCGGCGGCTGCGCTCGTGGGGCTCGCAGGCTGATCTGGCTGGTGAGAGCGAGACGGACATCTCCTCCCATTTCCGCCAGATCTGGCGCCCCGTCTCTCGGTTTGGAAGCGGTCTCTTCCCCCGAGATGAGGGCTCGACGCTGCGTCTTTCTTCCTCCTAGGAGGTTGATGTGACAAGCGTTCACGAGGTTCGCCGCCTCCTTCGCCCCAGTGGGAGGTGGCTGCTGGGCGGGCAGCCTCCTCCGCATACCAGCTCCTCACATAAGGCTGCGCAGAAAGAGAGCGTCGCCTCTCGTGCTCCCCCGAGGCGGGGCCGAGGGCAGCGGCGCTCCGCGCCGGGGACTTCGAGGCCAAGGGCAGACCTGAGGGATGTCTTGTCGGCCAAGAGGTCCTCGGCGAAAAAGTCCTGATGGGCGAGCCCCAGGACTTCGGAGGACAGCCCCTACTGGGGTGGAGCGGCTTACACCGCGGCACACGGTGACCGTCTCCCCTCGGTGCCCTCCGGGGATCTGTCTGTCAACCCTGCAGTTCCAGGGCACAGCAGGTCCCAGCGAGTGGTACTCTCAGGTTCTTCCGCCTGTGATTTCAGCGGGCCTGAGAAACTCGCCTCAGCCGCCAGATCATGCGTCTCCTGCCGGTGCGCCGCAGCGAGGCAGCGGTCTGGCCGCTTCTCTGACACCAGAGGTCAGTCTCGAGAGACTGATTCCCTTAGTAGATCGTTTGGCAGCTTGGCAGCGGCTGCCGAATGTGTCTCCTTGGGTCCTGCGGACGGTAGAGGCTGGTTATTCCATCCAGTTCGATGGGCCACCTCCGCTGTTCAACGGGGTCTGTGTGACTACGGTCCGCCCCGAGCAGGCTCTGGTCCTGGAACAGGAAGTCAACACTTTGCTGAGAAAGGAAGCCATAGAGTTGGTTCCACCTCACGAAGTGTACACCGGCTTCTACAGCCGATACTTCATTGTTCCGAAGAGGGACGGAGGGCTGAGGCCCATACTGGACTTGCGTCTCTTGAACCTCTCAGTCAGATCGCTGAAGTTCAAGATGCTCACGGTCAAGCAGATTGTATCTCAAATCAGGTCCGAGGACTGGTTTGTTACGATAGACCTCAAAGACGCCTATTTCCATGTGTCCATCCTTCCCTCTCACAGGAAGTTCCTGAGGTTCGCTTTAGGGGGCAAAGCGTACCAATATCGGGTTCTTCCCTTCGGCCTAGCACTCTCACCCCGCACTTTCACCAAGTGTGTAGATGCGGTCCTGGTCCCGTTGCGACTGCAAGGCATCCGCATACTAAACTACATCGACGATTGGTTGATCCTTGCTCGATCAGAGCAGTTGGCAGCTCGGCATCGAGATGTCGTTCTTGCCCACATGAAAGATCTGGGGTTAAGACTAAACGCCAAGAAGAGTGTGCTTTCTCCAGCTCAGAGAACCACTTATCTAGGCGTGGTGTGGGATTCGACCACGATGCAGGCTCGTTTGACCCCTGCTCGGATCGAGTCGATCCTCACGGCAGTCAGGAGAGTGCGAGAAGGCCAGCCATTCACTGTCAAGCAGTTTCAGAGGCTGCTTGGGCTCATGGCAGCTGCGTCCAGCGTGATTCCTTCTGGCCTGCTGTACATGAGGCCCCTACAGTGGTGGCTCAAGACCAGGGGGGTCTCCCTGAGGGGAAACTCGCTCCGCGCTGTCAAGGTATCACGGCGCTGCATCCGTGCCTTAGACATGTGGAGGAAACCCTGGTTCTTGTCCCAGGGCCCGGTGCTGGGAGCTCCTTGTCGCCGCGTCTCGCTAGCGACGGACGCTTCCCTCACCGGTTGGGGTGCGGTCATGAGTGGCCACCCTGCCCGTGGTCTGTGGAGTGGTCGCCACCTAACGTGGCATATCAACTGGCTAGAGATCCTAGCTGTGTTCCGTGCTCTCAAGCACTTCCTCCCAGACCTGAGAGATCGCCACGTGCTGGTCCGCACCGACAGCACGGCAGTGGTCTCTTACATCAACCACCAAGGAGGTCTGCGATCGCGCCCCTTGTACAAGCTGGCACACCAGATCCTTGTGTGGTCCCAGGGCAAGCTCCTATCATTGAGAGCTGTGCACATTCCTGGGTATCTCAACATCGGAGCAGACGTCCTGTCGAGACAGGGGCCGAGGCCCGGGGAATGGATGCTTCACCCCCAGGTGGTGAAGCAGATTTGGAAGGTTTTTGGCCAAGCTCAGGTGGACCTCTTTGCGACTCGAGAGTCGGCGCAATGTCCCCTTTGGTTCTCTCTAGCTCCTCCAGCGCCTCTGGGACTGGATGCTATGGTACAGACCTGGCCGAGGCTTCGTCTGTACGCCTTCCCCCCGATCGCTCTGCTCCCGGGAGTTTTGGCGAGAGTGCGCCGGGACGCGGTAAGCCTACTGTTAGTAGCGCCGTTCTGGCCGGGCCGAGTAGGGTTCTCGGACCTGATTTCGCTCCTCGACGGCGCCCCGTGGCCGGTGCCGATCAGGAGCGATCTCCTCTCACAGGCCGGGGGCACCTTTGTGCACCCCCGCCCGGAGATGTGGAAGCTGTGGGTATGGCCCCTGAGGGGGCGCAACTCATAGTTTCCGGTCTGTCAACCGAGGTTGCCGAGACCATCCTCCAATCCAGAGCTCCCTCTACGAGGAAACTGTACGCCTTGAAGTGGAAACTCTTCACTTCGTGGTGCGGAGACCGCCAGCTCGACCCAGTCAACTGCCCGATCCGCGCAGTTCTGGAGTTCCTGCAGGCCCGCTTCTCCGCAGGGCTAACCCACTCCACTATTAAGGTCTACGTGGCAGCTATCTCGTCGTACCACGCCCTTAGTGGTGGCCAGTCAGTGGGCAGACACCCCCTGGTTACACGTTTCCTCCGCGGTGCGCTGAGGCTGAAGCCGTCTGTACGACCCCGTGTCCCCACGTGGGACCTGGCTGTGGTACTGGAAGCTCGGTGCAGAGCACCTTTGAGCCTCCCGAGGAGATAACAGATAGACTCCTCACCATCGAGACCGTCTTCTTGTTGGCCATCACTCCTCTGAGGAGGGTGAGTGACCTTCAGGCCCTTTCTGTGGCCCCTTCGTGCATTGACTTAGCGCCCGGTTCGGCGAAAGTCTTTTCTACCCCCGTGTGGGGTACGTACTGAAGGTTCCGACGGTCGTATCACAGCCGGTCGTACTCCAGGCCTTCTGTCCTCCTCCCTTTTGGGAGCACGACCAGGAAAGGCACAACTATATGTGTCCAGTGCGAGCACTGGACGCATACATCCACAGAGCTGCCCTGTGGAGAAAGACGGACCAACTGCTCGAGTGCTTTGGTCCGCCTAAGAGGGGTCTTCCGGCTTCGAAGCCCACTCTTAGTAGGTGGTTTGTGGATGCCATCAATCTGGCGTACGAGGTCTCTGAGCGTCCCCCGCCGCTGGGAGTCAGAGCGCACTCTACCCGAGGTGTGGCGGCCTCCAAGGCCTTCTGGGCAGGTGTCTCAGTCCAAGACATCTGCAACGCTGCTGGGTGGTCCACGCCCCTGACATTCGCCAGGTTCTACAGCCTCGACATCAGAGCCACTCCAGGCTCCTCTGTCCTTTCAGCCTGACACCAGGCAGGGACTTGTCAGTCTGGCGGCGTTGGTATTGCGTTCCCATAACGTCTTCGGACGTAGCTCGAAGTTCCTGGAAGGGAACGTACCAGGTTACGTATGTAACCCAGGTTCCCTGAAGGGAACGAGAGCTACGTCCCGAGCCACACTTCCGGCATCCCTGCCAGCGCTTGCTTCATGACTTGAAGCTGATGCCGGCTCCGCCGCACGTGCTTATATAACTTCCTGGTCGTGACGTCACCCCGCCCGTGACGCCTCGCCCATCCTTTAGACTGTTGTATAAAATATTCAGAGCGCCGGTTACGCTGATGGCGTTCCCATAACGTCTTCGGACGTAGCTCTCGTTCCCTTCAGGGAACCTGGGTTACATACGTAACCTGGTACGTTTTTAGCTGAAACCGTGGTCCCTGCTGATTCATAAGATGAAAGTCAGCAGCTACTTGAGAGTCAAAATTAATACCCGTGGCTCCTGGTGATATATAGAGGTCTTATGAATCGAAATGAACAATCTGTGCAAGAAATTAAACATAATTTACAACATGGATTACAAGTTTAATAATGTTGTAAATACTGTTCAGTTTCTTGTACAGCCTGATAATTTTACTTAGTTTGGCTTAGATATGAGTCAAATAGCTACAAAATGTCTGGCAATAATATTATATCCCTCTCTCTGTTTTTTTTTTTTTTAATATGGCCACCATTTTCCTATCTTTATTCAGTGTTTAGGTACTCCATATCATCTGAAATTAGATATTGTCAGAAATTAGAAATTAGTAACTCAGTGCTTCAATAAATGAAGGTCCCATTGCTGAGGTAATTACTCATTTGTGCATGTGCATTTTTGAGTTTGGCTTTGTGCATATTTGTGTCCTAATGTCTACTTGGCAGTGAGGATTGTGGAAAATTAATTTATCTCACTATAGTCTAAGCCCTATGTGAAAATAGATATGGTATTTACCCCTTTTTTGTATTAGTATCAACATAATGTAGTCCAGTTGGCAACTACATTCCAATATTATACATTTCATAATGGTAATCATGTACATACCATTCAAATGTTTAGGGTCAATAAGTGTTATCATATTACTATTCAAATATTTTAAACAGCAATACATAAATATAATAAGTGAACTGTGAAATCAACAGAAAGTTCTAAGAATAGCCTTTATTTGGAATAGAAACCATGTGTCACATTATAAATAAATTCACTTCAAAGTTATTTAAATGCAGCTGGAGTTTGCATGCTGCTGCATGCTGGGTAGCTGGTGATACTACAATATTTTCAATGTTAAATATACTGCCATCATCTGATGAGACTGAATATGAATTGTCACATAATTGAGACAAATGCAAATAATAATACTAATAATAATAAAGGATCTAAGCTTTCTTCACTTTCTCTCCATTATGTAACCTTGGCTTCAGTGTGGGTAAAAATAAAAAAGATTAAGTTTGACACGGTGGATAAACCATCATTTGACAAAGGATTGTAAATCAAATCTAATTCTAACACATATCACACAAAGCTTCTCCTTTGGGCAAATAATACCTGACTAAAGCTTTTGACTGATGTTTCCGTTTCAGGATCTTGACAGATAAACAGCAAAGCCTTGATCATTATTGAGATTAGGTGGGACTTTGTTTCTTACTTTGATAGGAAATTGTGCTTCAGGCTGAGAGCTCGGGTGAGTGATCCAGCTTTAGACAGAAATCTGATCCAGATGCATGGAGAAGCATCTGCCAACTTTAGACATGAACCTGATTAGCTTACAACTTGACATGATGCATCAGATTTCTTCCCAGTCAGACATCTGATTATACTAATCAGTAATTGAGCAACAAAACAAAACAACATAACATACATGAATAAAATAATGCAATCTGACAAGAACGAACTAAAACATAGAAACTTGTCTTATTCACTATCCAACAAAATTGAACTAGGAGCTACTTGTGCTGGCATATAGTGCGACACTATATTTATTTATTTTTATTTATTTATTTTTAAATTTATATTTAACCTGATTGTGTGGTGGCTGTGTTATTATAATCTTAATTTAGGTGATGAAGAATATTCAACACTGATTACTGTCAGACTTTGAATATCCGTCATCACCTAAATTAAGATAATAATCTGCCTGCTTTAATCAAATGCAATCAGATACAATACTTGGTTACACTGTATTTTAAAGTGTCCTTGTTAAAGTGTAATTATACATTAAAGTACTGAGTAATACTAATTAACTTCATGTACTTACTATATGGTTAGGGTTAAGGTTACTTGCATGTAATTATGCTTAATGTATTGTTATTATTATAATAGTAAATACATGTAACGTGTCACAAGGACACCGTAAAATAAAGTGTTACCCATTACTTTAAAAAAAAACAATTGAAATAGTTGCACTACTCATTACATTTTTAGAAAGGCTAATTTGTAATCTGTTACATTAGCTTGCTCACATATTTAAGGAACCATTACTCAATAAATAAAGGGAAGTCGTGGCCTAATGGTTAGAGAGTCAGGCTCGTAATCCAAAGGTTGCGGGTTCGAGTCTCAAACCGGCAGGGATTGTAGGTGGGGGGAGTGAATGTCCAGCGCTCTCTTTACCTTAGAGTTGTTGCTTGGATAGTTCACTTTCCACTGGCCAGGGTTGTGTACTGAAGTGCAGAAAATGCATTTATCTAAAGCAACAAGCTTTTTTTTTCATAAAAAGGACAATATTCACAGCAATATTCATAGCAAAATGCTGCATTCAAAGTGTGCATGTTTGTTATTACTTATAATAGGCTACTTATAATACTTAACATTTATTAATTCAATTTATAGGCAAACTGAAGTTAACCAAATAAATAAATACATTAAGATTTTGTACCTTGTGATGGAACCACCAGGTGCTTCTCACTCACTGACCACAGAGGATGGGAGGGACCTATATACAGTGTGTTGAGGAAGCAGGGTACTGATCTAGTGACAGTTCTGAACGCCAACTTAAAAACCCTGAATTTAATTTGGGCAGTGCAGGTAGACAGCAGAAGAGTGGGGCCGAGAGAGTCGCTGATTAAAAATGAGATTTCCTTCCATGTTCTAGATCATCTCCAGAGGCTTAATCACACTAGCTGTATTATAAATACATAACGTTCTAAAAAACAAGGATAAAAGGGTGGAGAAGATTCGATGATAAGGCTTATTATGTGTCAAAGACGCAAAGTTTCTCATTCAAAGGCCTTTGCAACTCTGTAGCACAGATGAAAGAAACCCCTATGAGGATATTATGATCTGCTATCTAACTATGCAGAAAAAAGGAAAGAAAGAGAGAAAGAAAGCAGAGAGGGAAAGAATGTAGATTGCATTAAAACTAATTTGCTTACAGTGTCTTCAGCTAAAGATCAAAATCTGCCGAAGTCTGTCATATGCCATTACCCTCAGCCAGCCACTTCAAGTGTGAAGCACTCTCTCCACTTTTAAACATTTAAAATGGATAGGAATATGATAAAGTGTTGTTTCCTTCAAGTCAATTTCCTTTTTCTGGGACCAGCAGCACTGGCAGTGTGAGCCGGACGAAAAGAGTTCTGTTCACAAGCATTGAGCTAATTTGTTCAGCTTTTTGCGCTTTGGTTTTTGGTTAAAGATCATGAACATGAGTGAGTGTGAAAGTGAGAGTGAAAATGTGCACGGGAAATTTAACAGGCGCCGGCCGCTAGCCAAAAAACTTGTTGACAATGATGATACGTTCTGAAGTAGGAACAAGTCTTTCTCTTGCAATTACCATCTGCCTCTGGAGAAAAGCACCCAGCAGTGCAACAAAACAATTGCTGCATTTGCTTGGTTAGAACAAGAACCACTTGTTTGTAAGAATAATGGACAACTTAGCACATTCAACATTTTGCTTCTGAAAAAAAAAAAAAAAATGTTTAGACTGTTAAAGAAACCAAAATACAATTATAAATCAATGATTAAGAAAGAAGAAGAAGAAAAAAAAAAACTTTTTTCGCAAATCTAGGTAATTTATCATAGAAATGTTTTTTTTTTTTTTTTTTTTTTAGTCCAGAGAATTTTACTGCAGTTTTTTTTTTTTTTTTTTTTTTTCATATAGAGCAAAATATCTACGACTAGTTCACAAAAGGAGTTTTTTTTTTTACATCATCTCAATCATTTAACAATTTGATTTACAGGTTCTAGAGGCAAAGTTGTCTGGAATGAGGAGTTCTATCATATGATACAAATATTGTGTGTATCTGCGAAAAACCACACAACGCACAATAACTTACTTCCTTGAAAAATGCAGCATCATCCCCCCAGTGGCCATTTTCTTTCAAATTTCTCTCAAAACTTTGGGCCCGTAAATCGAACAAGCCCACCAAGTTTCGTTCCGATCAGCCTACTGATCTACTGACCTTGTCTAACAGGTGCTCAAAATTCGTCAGCCAATGATGGCCATGTTTTTTTAGATATGCTAATGTCCCCATATACACTTAGGGCACTTTAGACCAAGACCAAGCACACCCATTTTCATGTTGATAGGACAAATGGTTGTGTAGTTATAGACATTTTTATGTTTTTTCTTTTCTTTTTTTTCAAAGTTCAATTTTTTTTGATAATTATTGATATTCACTCTCCGGAGAATCTTCTCTTTTGTTTCCCCGGTAACGCTGTACACAAAGCAGCATGTGGCAGCATGATGGCATTACAGGCATGATGAAATGGAAATTAAATATCGGACTAATCAATGCAGATTAGCATCACGCAAGGAGGGGTTGCAAAAATAAATCGTTGAGCTAATGGTTTGGGAGTTGTTGAGCAAATGGCCTAATGGTTAGAGATTTGGACTCGTAATCCAAAGGTTGCAGGTTCGAGTCTCGGGCCGGAGGGATTGTAGGTGGGGGGAGTGAATGTACAGCGCTCTCTCCACCCTCAATACCACGACTGAGGTGCCCTTGAGCAAGGCACCGAACCCCCAACTGCTCCAAAACCTGCAAATTTAATCCATATAGACCAAAAATATCCATAGCTTGTCATGGTTATCACCATACATTTTATCATATCTTATGATATTGTTTTTTGCCCAGACCTACTTTAAAAACAAACTAAGTGCTTGTTAGATACTATATTTCAAATTGCTTGCACTTTTCCATGGTAATGTATAGATTGCCAACCCTTAAACCACAGGCTGATGTTTCTGTGATTTTCTAGAACAGCATCTCTATGAGCTGTCAGTGGTCTAAAGAGAGTGGCGTCACTGCATTAACAACTAGATGTTCAGTTCGATTCTGTACACAATACGTGGATGTAGTGAGAATTGTGTTTTTGCTACCTCTGTTTTTTTTTTTTTTTTTCTTTGGAGGTGAATGTATTTAGTCCCATAAACAACAAACTCTATGTACAGAACATGGTGAGAAAGTGCTCATTAGAGGAACGCCAGCTGTATTTAGCACTGTGTGTGAAATCAGTGTGTCTTTTACATTAATTGCAAACAAATGAAAAACAAATAAAATTTTTCTCTAATCCAAAATATTAGGGAAATTCATCCAATTCTGTTTTGGCAGAACACTGTGCACCAATAAAGAAAGTTCATGAGTGCAGTGAGATTTACAGCCATTAAATATTAAATATTGATCACAATGTTGTCAGATGAAATTGTGCAACATTTTTTAAACAGCCCCACATCTTTGTCATAATCTTACCACACTGTACCTAAAACATTCTGTGCCTCGCTCCTTATTTTATATATTTGGATTTTAAATGAAACTGACACATTCTTGGACATCTTTGAAGAGCTCAAAGCATTAGATGAAGCACAGATTCCTGTGTTCTCTATAACATCAAAGTCTGAGAGGACTCCTGCTGTGACTGGGATGAGTTGACCTCTATGTCGAGAAAGTGGAAGACAATGTTGCAAAAAGTATGAGGCTGCCTCTAGTACTCAAGCATGGGAATCAAACCCATGATGTTGGAATTGATAGAACCGTGGTCTACAGAAACCTACCCAGGTTCAGTGGGAATATGTGCCTCTACCTACATTTCTGCAAAACTCAAAAAAGTTCCTATGCTATGAACCTACATTACGCCTTCTGATAATTCTCACAGAATCCCTCCAACACACCAAATATGTGTATTCCATGGGGGGAAGGTTGAAATAGATTTAAGCCACATGCTTGAGTGTTTTAATTAAGGCAGATGTGTCTATCCTTTTCCACATTTCCCTTATAGATCACATGAACATGTGAACTCTAAATCAGTTAATTAGCGAGCATGAATCAGAATGTATAATGATTATCGGGAAACTTCACAGGAAGCAGTGAAATTGCTCTCCTTTTCTAAGGCTCAGCCACCCACTGACTGGCATACTGAAAAGCCAAATTAAACAGTGGAATGGCAAAGTAGCTTTGTAGCTTTGAGCTCTCTCACGGGAACCTGCGCTGTGTTATGAGTTGCATGGAAGCTGAGTATAAAATGATATCAGCTGGGCAAAATTCCAACTCAACCCGGTCAATTAAGCGTTGCTAATGAAATTGAATTAGAACATTTGGATGCATCATTTGCATTGCGTCTTCAGTAAAATTACTTTGAATGCAATCAAAGCGTGTAGAAGTTTTCTCTTCCAAAACAAACTTTTTCGGAGCCTGTTGCGCCTAAATTATTTATCTGTTCGAATCAAAAGAACAGTTAAAGTTAAAGCAATTGCAGTCATTTAAAAATAAATATTAAATAAATAAAAAAAAAAATAGTGCAATGAATAATTTCAGATTTAAAAGTGTTTAATTACTTTTTGGAAATCATTCATTTTTTAAATATGAACTCAGACACTTGTAGCCATTTCATAATCTAAAAAAAAAAAATCTAATTGCCAATGCTTTTACATATCTGCTAGTTTTGAATAATTCTATTTGATTATCATTTGTTTCAAAGTGCAGCTTTAATGCAACTCTGACTTTTAAATTAGCATACTGCATTTCCTTTGTGTGTCTGACTGTGTCCTTCTCAGTCGTTCTTTTTTTTGTTTGTTTGTTTGTCGTTAGTTTGTTTTAATCAGTCTTTGTACTATAACTGTTAACAATTAACGGTTTGCTGCAATGTGCTCTTGCATAAAAATAACACCAAAGATGTATTTCAAGATCCATTTGAGCATGTTTCTATCCTTAGACAGCTTCAAAGATGATAATGGCATATACTCATTATTCTATTCTGAAATGGATTTTCATTTATCTGCAGTAGTTCAGGCTTGACTCTAAAATGTCTAAACCACCCTCATTATTTTAATGCAGTACTGAGGAGCAGCGTCTCTCATATGGGTTTTGTTGGTAAATTGCTTTACACAAAGCAGTGTGTCTACTGTAAGTAGAGTGTGTGTATGCACTGTAATACTTATTGGATTAAGGGAACAGTGATGTATAGTTTGCACAAAGAAATATTGGATGAAATTCAATTTTACAGAATAAGTTTACTATGGCTATGAATGATAAATATATGCCTGGAGGCAGCACGTGTCAGTATGTATTCTGATTTAGTGGCTTGGGTTTTTGAGTTCTGAAAGAAATGCAGGCCTACGGCTTGTAACAACAAGGGGAAATTGACGTTTCTTCATTTTTTGCCCACTTCAGTCTTGTATGCAACACCTTTAATTTGTATCGTTTGCTGGCCTGTGTAATAGCATGAAGTTCAAAATGCCCAGACAAACTGCAAACTGCAGAGTTGGGTAGAAATTAATTACATGTGTAACACAAACAATACTAGTATTTTGAATAGCTTCAAAGAGACAAAGCTTTGCAGATCTTCTGCTCCTGTTGGTTGTTAACAGTTGTGACCGATAGTTACGGACTGAGTCAGTGAGTTGAAGTGAAAGCCATTTTGAAACTTGACATCCCTGGCCCTCATTCAATTCCATTTTATTGAATACACTTCCGAATAACCATTTCACAAGAAGGAAACTAATAAAGGTAGCGAAGAGTACAGGCTTTTTGGTAAAGTGTTCCTTCATTTAAGTGGCTTGATGTCTTAGAAACTGGCATTGTGCATCCATATCTGCAGAACCACATTTATCAGCAACAGCTCATAATTCTTTCAGGTAGGAGTTAGTGTTCCTCAATAAAAAAGCTAAAGGCTTTTCTGGATTTTGGGATTACATTCTTTCAATACTTGACTCATAGCCCTATTTCTGTTCAACATATGGTAATGAAGGGTCTGGATTCTTAAGAAATTGAAGCACTTCTAAATCTTTTCTTCTGGGCATTATGAATTGTGTTTTACATTCCTTTAGCTAAAGGGAGAGCAGCAATAGGGACCTACATCTTGGAATGAAATGTTGACAAATATGCATCTCTTAAAGATCTCTGGAACTCGCTGATGTTTTTAGGTTGTAAGCCTTTCTCCCTTATGACCAAGAAGGAATTTACTACCTTATGGAAACATTTCTCAGGCTGAACATACAGTGTAATTTATTTGTCAACAAGCTTTCTAAAGACCAACCACGCATGATTCATGTGCAATTCTACATTCTGACAAGACTGTTTATTATATATCAGAAGAGCTTGTTGACAGAAACTTTAAATACACCTGGTGACTCAGCCAAACTGTGTCAAGAGGTAATCCTAGTACACTCAGAAACACAGAATAGGGAACACTTATTCACTATTAACTACGACTTTTCCCTCAGTAAATTCCGAATTTACTGCAAAGTAATAGTTATAAGTTAGTTTAGGTATTGGGTAGGATTAGGGATGTAGAATAAGGCATTAATGTGTGCTTAATTACTACTAATAAAAGGCTAATATTCTAGTAATATGCATGCTAATTAGCAACTTGTTAAGAGACCCTAAAATGAAGTGTTAACCAGATTTCCATTTTATTGTACAGTACATCAACTTGAAATTCTTTCTGTGCCTGTTGCTATATTCATTTATTTTGTATTATCTATTTCCTTTCTCATCCAATGCTTGTATGTATTCCTGTTTTTAGTATCGTCAACTGTTTACCACTTTTATTACATTTTCCGTCCTTATTTTCCTATCTATCCATGTTGCACTTACAGTTCTTGTGGAAAAGTCCACAATAACTCACATTTCCTGACATTGCCATCTTCTGCATGAACGCTAGATTTCCCTTTTTCATGCTTTCACTGCTACAATCATCAGCTGCTGTGCTGTGCGAACATTACATTTTTTACAGCTAAAAGTTTGTAGATGAGATGTTGTTTTTGGCCATGTCTCCTGAGGCTGTTGAGCCAGAACTATCAAAAAGGATAAGTCGTTTTTATTCTGTTAATGAATGTGCAGCTTATCATTAGAGGCTTTTGTTCTATCTGTATCCCCCCGGCTCTTTGATGTGTGTATCTGCGTCTACATTGGCAAGAGTGCACGTAAAATTGCATCAGAAGTTTTGTGTGACCATTTGTTTTCCTTTCCTACAAATTCCTGGTCTGAAGAATCACGGTAACACTGAGAAGTTTCATTTAGAATAAATAAACCATATGAATTGAGTAAGTTATTCTTGAAATTAAGCGGAAATAGTAATTCATTTATTTTTTAAGCTTTCCGAAAAATGTTGTTTGATAACAACCAAGAAAAGTGTCGTATTCCTTCGCCTTGAAACATATTTAAATTAGCCTGGCTGCATTTAATTGCATCTCAACATGGCATGGACCTGCATCCTGCAAATTGTTGCCTCATTATTATTAACCACCACAATGCTTGTTAAGAACCTCAGCATCACAAATCATACACATATTTTTTTCATTCTTTCAATGAAACACAATGTTCGATAAACAAAATCATCACAGCATTCATTAAGCACTTGATGAGACCACATACAAGAGCTTTGCCAATAGTTTATGGTAATTATTACATCCATTATGAATTTTCTGTTTGTTCCTTTCTGTAAACTATTCACAGTCAGCCTGCTGAATAAAACTCTTCTTATTATATCCCTTGACTTTTGTTGTGGTGTCTGACTCATTTTGTAGGCGTTTTAGATTCTCAGATTTGGTCCGTTTCTCTTTACTCTTCATTGGCTTTATCCCTTGTTCCTCTCTTTCTTGTTTCTCCGTTCGATCTGATTTGCTAGAATCAGGGTATACTAGAAGTTATTTATCAGTCCACCTGGAAAAAAAGCCATGCTACAAAAAGGCCAGTGTTATTCAGTGGATTTGTCAAAGTTAGCAAGGCTTGTGGCATCACTTTGGTAAACGTTCTGTAGTTAGTTGTGGGCTCTTAGTAGCAAGCTTTCACTGAAATGGTCTGCCCAAACTGTCACTTTCACTTAGTTTGAAACATTGATCAGCTTCCTTTATTTCCTCTCACTTTAAGAAATGTGTCCCTACCAGGCCGTCACATTGAGGGACTGCTGATGTTTGAAGATTTTTTTTTTACACTCCAAGTATATTGAGGAACACGATGGGCTGAAGGGGTAGTCTTTCAGTCTCCAGTCCTGATGCAATCGGGTGACATACTACAACTCCAGCAGCTTTGATGGCTCCACAGCTCAAATAGTTTGAGTGTATCGGATCATAACATAGCTGCCGTTTGTTAATATGGAGTGGGGAAGAATGTGAGAAATCGAGAGATAGTAAAACTGAGCAAAGAGGCAGGGAAGTTATAGAAAAGGGCCAGTGTTAGTCACTAAAATAAATGGAAACCAGAATGTATTAATCTAAGGCTAGAAGGACTTTGAATTCAGCTCACTGATCAATGGCACATAATCAGATTTATGTCTTAAAATATTTCAAAGTGAAATACCACTTCAAAACAAGATGATTACCAGGTTCTTCAAGACTAATGCATTCTAAAACTAGGCAGACCACACAAATCAATAACACAGTGCTCCTTACCGCATTCATCACTTTCTGTTTTTACTTGTCCTACTGAGACAAAAACACATGGAATCCTGGACGTATTGCCTTTGATTTAGAGTCAAAGGAATAGTTGAAATGTAATTCTGTTTCATTTACTCGTCATCATGTATTTTCAAGTCTGACTTTCATGTATGTGTGGAACACAAATGTAGATATTTTAATTATAGTTAACATGAAAATGTTAATGTATTTGATCTTGGCAGGGTAGATCAGTTACACACACTGCTGCAGAAAAGGTATGGACTTGCGACTGCCAATAGTTTCACAGATATGCTGCTGTGAACATGTAAGATGTGCTGTTGTTGCATGAATTGGCATACATAAATCCCATAGCAAATCTAGGCAAGTGGAGCTGGGGAGGTGGAGGGTTTCAAAGGATCTCTGATAGGACACTGCAGCACCAGCTTACAGCAAACACTGAAGCATACTATTGAAATGTTGAGCAAGAATCATCATTGGCGTGGTAAATGATGACTGCATATGAAAGCAGCATTTATATCTGAGTTACGAGCGGAACATTTGATGCTTGTTCAGATCACACAACTGACGGGAGCAACTCTAGTGCAAGACAGATCTAAAACCTTAAGATGACACACAGCTCATATCTGACCCACATATGTGCAGCCCAGGGCAGCTCTCTCACACTGTATGACATGACAGGCATATTGTTGTCCAGTCCGGTTTCGCTCACAAAACAAGGTTTAACTGAAAATATGGTTTTCAGTCTTGAAAATGTACAAATGGGGATGTGAGTCACTCCCTTGTGAAAATTAAGTACACTTTTTTTAAAAACAGTACATATTACAGAAATAATATAATTTTGACCCACTTAAAGTAGGACTCAAGTACATCTTTGTCATTTCATAATAACTTCTATTTTCTTTGAAATATGGTTAAAGTGTTGTGCAGAATATACTCATAAACTAAAATATAATTAAATCTATTCATTCATTTGAAATCTGTATGTAATGTATTTAAAAAATATTGGCAATTACACATTTGTAATGATGAAAAAGTAATTTAGTAGATCAAATACCATTTAGTTGTAACGTAATAAAAGTAATATTAATATGTAATTTAAAGAAATAGTTTAATTTAGCTCAAAGGGAATCATTTATGATTTTATAGGGATTTGAACAGAATCACTGTTATGGCGATTCACTGAACGAGCCGTATAACAATCTCTGCACTGGATATTAAAATCCAAAATATAGTGAAAACACTATTAAATAGCACAGTAACAAAATTGGCAGATTAAGACATTAACTTGTGAGCAGAAAACACAAGATATTTCTCTTTTCAATATACATAAGATTTTATTTATATAAACCTAAGACATAAACTAATCTAACACATGATCACAAGCATTCACACATTAACACGTTGCAGAAAGAGAGAAAGTAAGGAAAGGATGAGTTTAAGAGAATGGAAATGTGAAATCCCAAGTTTACAGCAATATGTTCAATTGCATAGATCTGAACAACCATCAATCACTTATTTAACCCTCGCTTTGAGTTTCTCAATGAGGCTAAAATTTATATTAAATGCATCTGATTCAGTTAGAACCTGGAGGTGTACTTGCTTG
Source organism: Barbus barbus (assembly GCF_936440315.1). Taxonomy (NCBI): domain Eukaryota; kingdom Metazoa; phylum Chordata; class Actinopteri; order Cypriniformes; family Cyprinidae; genus Barbus; species Barbus barbus. The sequence continues at coordinate 7,497,270 of NC_136748.1, read as the reverse complement.
CTTTGCCTGTGTTACTGGTTTCCTTTGTGTCGTCGTTGCAGACAGGGGGTTCCCCGAAGTTGCTGATTGGCTGGAAGTTCAGTAGTCTTTGAACTGACGTCTTGGGCGTTGGCTGAGGATTCGGAGTTGGTCTGGTCAAAGTTTGAAGGAGTTGGAGCTGGACTTTGTAGCAAACTTACATTAGAACACGAAACTCCACGGAAAGAAAAGAAACTAAAGTAAAATAATAAAAGGAGGTAATAAGACTAGGTGGCTTTCTTGTCATTATGGTAGCAGCTGGCACGTGGGCCAGAGCATGCTCAAAGAGCAGCACGCAGTGGCAAAAGAGAAGAAGAGGGCGTAAGAGAGTAAGAGAGTAAGAGGGACTAAGAGCGCATTTTTACAAAGAAGAGTAAGAAGAGTTTGATCGTGTCATGAGTTTTTAAACTCGGCTTTCAGACCGTCCCATCTGGACGTCTTGACCAATTAGATACTGTCCTTGCTTGGGGTATTGCTTTGTTTCTCCACCCCACTAATAAATTGTTGTTATCTGTTCAGTCAGAGGTCCGAACTTTACAGGCTCTTGCAAAGTACACCTTTTGAACGTGATTTCTATAACCAGAATATGATGCATACATATTCTATAACCAGAATATTGATGCATATAGAATATGATGCATGCATATGATACATTTTACAATTGGAAGAAACATTTAAAGCATGAATTTTCAAACTCATACATACCAAACATGAATGTTAATCCTTCAGCTATTCAATATTTATTAAAAGCAAGACATACACAATGAGTGACTAAAACAAGGATATTCAAATGTGTGTGTTACATACATAATATGCAGTTATGCATAGAAATGATTAGTTTCATTAAAAATTGAAAATGAAAGTCTTTTATGTAGTTCTATGGAGAAAGAAGGCATGTTCTTTTAGACAAAGGAATTTTGGTTTGGTCTGTCTTCTATGTGTGGATACCTTCCCAAGAGAGTCTGTAGCTCATGATTTTCTATCACAGGTTTACATGTGTCCATCAGTCTTGATTACTTGCAACAAATTTGACGGTCTCTCTCCTGAATTGGAATTATCAATAAGTGTTCTTTTGTTTCAATGTTGAAAGCTGTTTCATGAAAGAGGCTTGCTGGTTAGGCTTGCTTCAGCTAGTTGGAGCCAGGAATCCAATTTATGACGTTGTCCCTTTACAGCTTTGATCTTTTTTTAAGATTTGAAGTACACGACAAGTGCACATTCTGTACAATTAAGCACACTCCTTTTTTACAAATGTGACCCTGGACCACAAAACCAGTCTTAAGTCACTGGGGTATATTTGTAGCAATAGCCAAAAATACATTGTATGGATCAAAATTATCAATTTTTATTTTATGCCAAAAATCATTAGGATATTAAGTAAAGATCATGATATGTGAATGTGGCCTTATCCATTTATGCCTGCAAAAATTCTGGTTGCCACTCAGAGGTTTGCGAGGTTGGAGCAAAGAGGGGTTGCTTTGAGGTATCGGAAGGTTTTGAAGGTGGAGATTAATGTATCTCTGCTGTGATCACTGATTACATAAATTTAACCTCTCCTGTGTCTTGTTTGCACAGCCTCATTCAGTTGATATTTGGGGACTTGCTTTGAGGGACTGTGCAGAATATAGAAAGACAGAGTTGCATTTAAGCTTTCATCAAAAGACTAGGGAAGGGTTACAAGTCTACCAACTACAAAAGCTTTCTTCTCTTCAATGAATTCCATAAAAATGCAATGCTCATAGACTGAAACCTGTCACCTGTCAAACTTCTCTTCCGTAGCGTCTTATTTCTAGCTGCCCGTTCCCTTGTTCCTTCATTTACATCTTTGCATAACGAGCTGGAAGTTCATCTCTTGTTCACCTGCTGCACCAAAAAGACGAACCATATCAAGCCCTTAGAAAAGGAGCATAACGAACTCATAAATTAAAGAATGTAGAAAAACATTAAAAAGATGTTTTGATGAAAGCGAGCGAAGCTTTTCGTCTGTGGAGAGAGGATAAGGCTGCATGCGTGAAATGAATCTTACTGTGAACTCAAAAGCGCATCACATCAGCATGACAGAGCGCCCTCCCACACCGAGTCTCATCTGCAGGGAGACGCTTCACGTGGGCGAGAGACCAAGCAAGGGACGATGCTACAATGTTGAGGTGATGTTTAGTCAGGGACAAGCATTAGGGTTCATGATTATCATGTTTGTAACCATTCGCTAATATAGACGATCAGCTATGGCTGATGATGGAATGAATAAAAAGAATAGAAAGAAAGTGACTGAGCTGGCAAAACATGTTGACAGATGCAGGTGTGCTCATCAAAAACAAAATATTGCAAGTGACACTATTGAGGTGTATTGTGTAGGATATCAGAGACCGAATCAGACAAAGTTAAGATTCGATCAGAACATCGAAACATGAGAAGCTGAATTCCAGAGAGGCCCAACAGGATGTCGTAAATCTGTCCAGATCCTAGCGCCAACTAGTCTGAAGAAAGCCTAACCAGCAAGCCTCTTTCACAAAACAGCTTGCAACATTGAGACAAAAGAACACTTGAACACTCAGGAAAAAGACTGTCAAATTTGGGGCAAATAATCAAGACTGATGGTCAAAGAGATGGCCATCACGTGTTCCACAATTGAAATCACGAGCTTCCTTAGACTGACTTTTCCCCCACACATAGAAGACAAAGAACTAGACTGAAATTCCTTTGTTCACAGAGACTTTCTTTTTCATATACACCTAAAATCCTCCTAAAATGAAATTTCTATGCAGAACCCCATATTATGTTTGTAACCCACATATTAGACTATCATGTTTTAGTCAAATATTATGTATGTCTTTTTAATCATTATTGAATAGCTGAAGGATTCATATGCGTGTTTGGTATGTATGAGTTTGAAAAATCATGCTTTAAATGTTCCTTCCAATCAATTCTTTGCCAAATGTATCATAGTCTTGTTATAGAAATCATGTTCAAAAGTATACTTTGCAAGACTGTGTAAATTGTCGGACCATGTGACTGATAACATGCTGATTTATGATTGAATGAACACCCTTAGCTAAGATAATAGCCTAATTGGTCAAGACATCAGATGGGATGTGTCCAGAAGCCGAGTTTAAAGACTCAGGATACCATCAAATTTTCTCTTTTCTCTCTCCTTTTTGCTTCAACTTTAGCCACCGCGTTTTGACGCTGCCTTTTAGTGCTCTCTGAGCATGTTCTGGCCTACATGCCAGCGGCTACTTAACACCATGTTGAGAAGAAGACCCACCTAGTCTCTTTACATCCCTTTATTATTTTACTTTAATTTATTTTATTTTCCGTTGCGAGTTTTGTGTACTCAGTTAAGTTTTGCCGCCACGCCTCGTCTCCGAGTTCAACTCGAGACGGTGACCGCCTCAAAGCTTCTACCAGCCACAACTCCGCATCCTCAGCCAACGCCCAACCATTGGCTTCCCAAGACGTCACTTCACGACTACTAAACTCTCAGCCAATCAGCAACTTCGGGGAACCCCCTTTCCTGCAATGACAACACAAAAGGGATTCCCTTAGCAACAAGCAAGTAACCTCCAGGTTCTAACTGAATAGGTGCAGTTAATACAAATTTTAGCCTCATTGAGAAATTCAAAGCAGGGTTAAATAAGTTATTGACGGTTGTTCAGATCTATGCAATAGCGCATATTGCTGTAAACTTGGGATTTTACATTTTCATTCTCTTAAACTCATTCTCTAAAATCCTTTCCTCACTTTCTCTCTTTCTGCAACGCGTGAATGTGTGAATGCTTGTGTTCATGTGTTAGATTAGTTTGTCTAAGGTTTATATAAATAAACTCTTATTTATATTGAAAAGATAAGTATCTTGTGTTTTGTGCTCACAAGTTAATGTCTTAATCTGCCGATCTTGTTACTGTGCTATTAAATAGTGTTTTCACTATATTTTGGATTTTAATATCCAGTGCAGAGTTGATATTATACGGCTTGGTCAGTGATTCTGTTCAAATTCCCTATAAAATCATAAATGATTCTCTTTGAGCTAAATTAAACTATTTGCTTTAAATTACATTTTACATTTTACGTTACAATTGTATGTGGATTCGGGGATACAATTTGAGTCTTATTTTCTATAATTATGTAAATGAGGCATTTGTAGCCACATTCGTACAAGGGAAATTATTTTGGACATTTGTCTTTTGCTTATTTTGCCACAAGCACTATTTTTGTTGCTGTTAAAGGTGCTGTATATAATTTAACTGTACTAAAGGATAAAAATATAAAATAAAAATTTAGGAAACTCATTCACATACTTGTTTCTCAAAAAAAAAAAAAAAATGCTACAGCTGAAATGTGTGCTCCGTTTTGGAATGTTTGTTTTTATTTTGGTCTGTGTGGTTCTGCTCACTGCCAATTTACCCAATAGTATTTCGACACCCCAGGTTGCCAGTTATTTCAAAACAGTGTGTTTCAACCATAGAAGCCAGCAAACAAACTGGCTCAAGATCACAGATTCTACCCAACCTAAAAAGCCTTGGCATTTATCTAAAAAGCTTTATGGCCAGAGGCAAATTAAAACGCAGATAAATCAACTCATTAAACTCACAAACTTACAATGTAAGGCTTATTGCCTTCAACTGTCAATTGCGCTCTTTCCTGTTGCTTCCTCAGTCTGGCAATCCACATGAGGGTCGAGTTTGAGGAGGAGAGGGTGGGAGAAATATTCCAATATTTAGAATTTTGCCTGCAGTACCTATTTGAACCGCTAGCTGTCAATATTCCATACTTCACCTTTAATATAGTATTTTACATCTTTACACATTTACATGTGCTTCTTGCTTCAGCTGTATCACTACCGCTGATGCACACTGGGTAAGTTATATATATATTACCTGTCTAACCGACTGAAGTGATGCAACCTTTCATCCTTTTCCTATTTCCTTTTTAAGTATGATTTTAAAGAATCCAGCGGTAATATTTTTCAGTTGAATGTCTGCAGGCGTAAATCAGTGTAGTCCACGGGGCTGCTCACAGCAAGGCCAGCTTTCATTCTGTCTAGCGGAGCAGAATAAACAGATCTGTCTGCTCACATGGGCACTGGCCAAGATTAACTTTATTGCGAACTTCAGATATCACAGAAATGCGCTGCCTCACACATGGATTTCTGGCTAGCTTTATCTGTCAGAGATGATGCCTGTTGTTGTAAGCTCTGCTATGTCAGGGAGCTTGGCTGCTGTTGAACCACCTGTTTTATTGCTGTCAACAAGATTAGACCCAACTAGGCTGCATCGTAATACTGTCAATGGAGAAGCTTGGCAAAATCAGCTCATCATTGGCAATTTAGAACCACATCTGGCATCTGTTGTTTTCATTAGAGTATCTCAGGGATACAGCAAGACTTGTGGGAAGGAGTCTGTGTGCCAAGCCCCTCCTAAAATGCCCCTTCTCTATCAACTTCATGGTGGGGATTGCACTAACTGGTCAGCTTGTCGATTGGTTTTGTATCTTGTTGTCACATTGGGTCTGTATTGAGTAGTCAACATGACAAGTGATATATACTATATACTGTAACAAATCTCAGCTACTTAATTGCTTGTTCTTTTTCTTTTCTTTTTAAAGCACAATTTGACAACTCATGGTTGACCCAAAGTGCTGTACAATAACAGGAATCTAATAATAATAACAATAATAAATAATCACAAAATGTAAACTATATTTTCACCCAGCTCTAATCTGCTCAATGTGACTCTAACCAATGACTACATTTAATATTAAACATTTGCAGCATGATTTTATGTTTTATGCTTCCATCGTGATTCTTTGTTCTCGTCATTTTACTGCTCCTCCTCCTCCTTCTTCTTCCTCCTTGTCCTTAATTTTATGGATTGGCTCCTGTCACACAAATAGGAATCAACATCATTGTGAATCAAAGTAGTAAATATAAAACACTATATAAATATTAAGATAAAGAAATTACCTAGTTCAACTATATAAAACGTATAAATAACATATTCGGTGTAGCAAAGTGTTAAATATTTTTCTGCTGTATTTACTTTCCCACATTTTTTTTTCAATGCAGTGTAATGTGTAATGTATTATTGTATATCTGACACAGAAGGTCAAGCTGTCATAAGCAGTTGTGCATTCTAGCCAAATCGAATAACCCTGAGCTTCCCTACCTGTGTACCGCTTTGATGCATATCCTTCCTCTGAGCTTCCAAGCTATTATCACAAGACACATGATGTGCTTCTCCCAGCGGCCTCAAACTCTACACAAATGAAATAGAGAAATCGATCAAATATGTCAGCTAGACTTTCCTTTTGAATCGGTGATGAGGAAAATCTGGCCCAAAGCTGCAGCTTCTGTCAATCAAAGATCTGCTTGTATCTGTTTGGCTCCAGAGTTCTTAAAAGACTGCCGACACATCTTCCGCTTCAACTCTGGCAGACGACCACCTCTGGTTCACAATCTTGCACAAAAGCACAAAGGTCTCATGTGGTTACAAAGCTCATGCTATGATCCGGTGTGTATAAATAACTGCAGGGCGAATGGTAACAACCTAAAAATAGGTCCTAAAAAAAAAAGAAAAGAAAATTCAATGCCAGCAGCATTTATGAGGCCTTTAAAGCTGCAGACTGCACTCTGAATATTAACAGCCAGCTTCTGCAATGACTGTCAGTTATATATATCGTAAATGCATGTGAAGTCGTTTAGACACTCATTAAATTTGAGACTAGGGGCTTGGTCATTTTCTCACTGATGGCATCGTAATTGCAAAAGACTCTGAAATAACAAAGATTTTCAAACAATCTTTTTTACAACCTGCCAAGAAAGTGTGCCGGAGGCAGTTGTGACCGGGTGGTACTTTTTAACCAGTTTGGGATCATTTGTCAAAAATGTGGTCACACTTTAGTTTGGAAAACAATTCTCACTTTTAACTAACTATTAACTGACTTTTGCCTCAATAAACTCCCAATTTGCTGCTCATTAATTGTAAGTAAGGTAGTTGTTAAGTTTAGGTATGAGATCTAAAATATGGTCATGCAGAATAAGGCATTAATATGCTCGTAATATACATGCAGTTAATCAACTAGTTAATAATAAAAATTGGTCCCTAAACTAAAGTTTTACCAAAAATGCTTATGCCAATTATGCGTAGTATTTATTTATGGTATATATCTATTATAATATGACAATAATAATTAGTGACATATATTTCTATTTTCTGAAATGTGTATTGATTTTACCAGTGCAAACAGAATATAATGGGTATGTTTTAGCGTTAATCCCTATATATAGTCTATATTTCTCATACAAAGTTTTGAGAGTTATGTTTGCAGAAAAATAATAAACAAATAGTCTGATGTTGTTTACTTGTGTTTTTAAGTTGTTTACAGCATTCAGGGATTTCATTGGCCTCCTTCTTTCTTATACAATGATGACCGTTAGCACAAAATTCTCATCTGTTTGGCAATAGGTTATAACCCAGAGGTGAAGTGTGCTCAGAATAACATAAGCATTTCGTCATTCTTCCAATAAAAGAAAATGTTTTCTACATTTCTAAAGGGGCTAATCTGAAAAGCCATTTCGTAAGTCTTTCTAGATATTTCAAATTATTTCTTAATCTGGATATTGTTTTTTGTTGTATTTAGTTTTTTATTGTTTCAATTATTTTACTTCATAATACAGTATATAATGAATACTTTTACATTTTACAAACACAAGGCCTACATATTAAGTCATTTATTCATTATGGAAGCTGCTGTGCTACACATTATTCACATCAAGTGAATAGAGGATTACTCTTAATTGTACACATAACACATGCTATTGAGAAGCTGATAACCATGCCGACCAGCGGTTCAACTGTGCAGGCTGAAGAGCTTGTGTAATTCTACCTCTCTGACCCACTGGGCTCTTTGTTGGTGATTTCTGCTAAAGCTTGACAGACTCGCAGCATGTAATCCTTTGCTATGATTACTGGCAGACCCTAATGAAAACTCTGTTGTTAGTCATGCTCTGCATTAGCCACAATTGGACACTATAAAATTAATTAATTAGTGGTGCTCATTATAGAGAGACCACGACCAAATGACATTTGATGTGTGCAAAATAAATGATCGTAAGTATGACCGCAGCAAATTAACTCATGATACAGTTTTGGTGTTATCAAAGAACCTATGGTTGCTCTTCGGGATATTAAAAGCATGTTAGTCACGAAGGTCAGTTTTCTGTATCTTTTTCATCTTCAGAGAGCCTTTGTTTTGTTAGCTTTTGGTCTTATATCTTCAAATTAATGGGATGTCATTAACAGGCATCAACTGAATGTGTATGCTGCAGATCGAACCCAAGCTAAAACACATCCTTCATGCTTCACACAGTCATGAATGACCAATGCATCAAAGTACACCATTGCCTTTCTCCCAAAGTCATTCTAGAGGTTAAACTCAGGTAAAGCTTTCCATTAAGCAGCGGTGTGTGTTATTTTATTTATTTATTATTTACACCCTGTTCTTTGCAAATTGCAAAAGTCCACCTCCGCTTTAACACATTGTCAACTTCAGTGCTCATGAAAGTAGTTATATATCGAGGCAGGCAGCAATTAACAGAATTAGGTGGCTGAGTGTGTAGCTCTTCCTGAATGTTTCTGACACCAGCCTGCTTTCTGGTGCCAGGGTCAGAGTCACACTGCATTTACTATAATGGCTTCAGCACAGAAGCTTTCTCCAGAGGTAAACAACACCTGCAACCTCCAATGCCATTATTCAGAGTGTTTCTACGTATATATGGCTGAAACAAAATTTAAATTTTTACCATTTTGATTTACTCCCCCACCCCCCCCCCCCCCATCCACTATGATTTGTACGAAACCAGCCATTAAACGCATCCAAACTGCACTCAATATACTTTCTGATGCTTACGTATCTTGAGATTACCATTCTTAACTTCTTGATAGAAGTTATAAAAATTATAAAAAGTTTAGACACAACCAAATTTACTCATGTTTCACACAAGCAAAGCTGCACAGGTATATCTATCATTCCATGCGACTGACCGACCAACCGACGACTATATATTCAGCGATCACAAAAGAACAGGGACAACATCCACATTGTGCTTAGCTATTTAGCTTTGGAAATATACTTTGCTTGTAAAGCAACCAGTTTATTTTCAATTTTTTGACACTGAGAATTCACTCAAATAAATCAAATATCTTAAAATGTGTTTCTTGAAATTGTTAAACCACAATAGGCTTCTGTTATGCTCTACAAGTACATGCTTGCTGGAAATCAAATAAATGTTTATAAGTATGTAGAAAACAGTATACAAATTTTGGGACTACCACATCATTGCATTATGGAGGTCTCTGTTTATTGAGTTTGCATCTGCATGAGAGTGGTATCATTCTAGATCATCAATGATCATTTATTGATTGATTGATTGATTTTTCAAGTTCATATACTCGTGCAAAAACATATTTGGTGTTATTACTAAATACTTAAAAATACAAACTCCTCTTATTTCACAGAACTCATTAATTCATGCATAAATTCTTTATTTATTTATAGTCACTCGGTCTAAATATAATAGTAAGTGTGCAAATTAGGATGGATTCAATATTTCTTTTTTTCTCCTGTTTTTACTTTTTTACTACTTTCCGCAGACACTAGGAAGGGACATGGAAAGGACATCATGTTACTAGACTTGTTGCTGATTTGTAGCAAGTTCTGCCAAAAGGAATTGCATAACTATAACTTGTCCACTTAGAAAATTAGCTCCACATCAAAAAAGACAATTTAGACAACATTGCATCTGAAATAACAAACTGAAAATGTATGAAAGTGCTTTACCAAAATTACAAGCTTCACATTTCTGCTTTTATTATCTCCTGCTATCTTGCCTGATGGGCTTCCATTATAAGTGCATTAGTGTAAATGTATTTTCTTTTTTTGCAAATTAAGGGACATGTTTGATAATAAACCACAGGCCACAGAATCTGTCAAAAGTTTAACTTATATTTAAATTTGTTAAAACTATATTTTTAATTTCTTTGAAATCAGTCTTTCAAAGAAATTACTTAGCAAGTTTCCTGTTTTCCATTTGCACTTTTTATATTTTAGGATGTAATTGCTGTTTATGTGACTGCTCTGGCACCTGTGCCGCATTTGCTTTGGCATTCACTAAATAACATCTGACAGGCAGTAAGACACTGGTAGCCAGGTCTTTTTATAGTTTGTACAAAAAAATAAAATTACATTCTAAAAAAGCAGAAACACACACAATTGCATCTCACAAAAGTGCATCTTAATTTCAGACAGAAATTAGTGGTTTACTGGCGTTCAGGTCCATTCCCCTGCCTGCCAACTGTTGTACCGTTGTAGATCACATTGCTCCCCTACATTTCTCTTTGCAGGTGGTGAGCCCATAAGGAGATGGCCCAATTTTGTTTAGTCTTTTTTCTCTCGTTTGCAGCCATTAAAAAAGATACAAACGATTTAGTATATTTTTGTTCTTTGAAAGTGAAGTGACATGGTGACCCATACTCAGAATTTGTGCTTTGCATTTAACCCATCCAAGTGCACACACACACAGCAGTGAACACACACACATCGTGAACAGCCAATGCTGTGGCGCCTGGGGAGCAGTTGGGGGTTCAGTGCCTTGCTCAAGGGGCTCACCTCAAGTCGTGGTATTGAGGTGGAGAGAGCGCTGGTCATTCACTCCCTCCACCTACAATCCCTGCCAGGCCTGAAACTCAAACCCTCAACCTTTGGGTTAAAAGTCCAACTCTCTATCTATTAGGCCACGACTGCCCCCACAATTTGTACAATACATATTACAAATTAAGCAAATTAAAGTCTACAATGGCAAAGGAAAAACTCCCTCAGATGTTTAACTCTTTTCCCACCATTGAAATAATTTTCAGTCATTTGTGAGACCATGTTTTCTTTCCATTTACATATTTTTTTGGGCTTTCAGTGTTTTTACTGTTATATAATAGGGGACACTATTACACATCTTCTGGTGAAGAAGGAGAAACAATCTATAGCATGTGTAAGCAGATGCATATGTAAAATAACACAATCATCAAACATTAAACAGCATATAAATCAAATCTGGCTAACATTTCCGAATGAAATATCCACCCAGGAAGTGATACAGGATTGTGCAAGCTTTGGGGGTGTTGTTGGATGTACACCATTTTGATCATCGTTCTGAATACAGATATAGTCTTTGATTTTCATATATTTTGTGAAACTGCATGATCAAAAATAATGGAGGTGACTGGGAATCTACGAAAACAAGACTCCTGAGAAAAAGAATAGCAAATACCACTTTGTTTGTTATTTTGTCAATCAAATGCCATGGCATTCAAACATTTTAAGTATGATTTAATTGTCCCAAAAACATTGTGGGGCAACTACATTCAAAAATTTATTTGGAAATCATTTTTCTTGCTCAGTGTTCAATACATTAGACAGAAGTTGGCAAGGTGAAACGAACGTCTGTCAATCATTCAGACTTCAGCAGGGCAGGATGGTGCAAGAAGAAGAAAGAACAAGAGGTTGTTGTTGGAGATTGAAAGGGTAGCCGTGATTGATAACATGCTGATGTATCTGGGTCTGCATGACAGCTTTTGGTCAGGCTGAGGAGAATTGTGTGTTGAAAGAAAGTGAGATGCCGTGAGTGAATAAACAGGAATGTCTGGAGCTGATGGAGGAGGAGAGTGGTCAATGATGGTAATGGAAGGGTCAGTCAACTGTGAAGGACTCAGAAGACACTGAAGGAGGTTTTGAAGAGTTGGAGTTGGGTGTACTGTAACTTAAAAGATGGTAGAACAGCGTGACAAATTTATACCAAAGGTGACGATGGACCACAGTGTAAACAATACCAAAGTGTTACTCAGACACTTCATATGCAGTATGTGAACAAAAAAGACAGCAGCTTGACTTGAAAGTATCTTGAGATGCAATTACTTTGATTTTGGCTTACTGATTTATCAATTTGTTGCATCTTTTGTAAAAAATAAATGAATTTTAATGTCATATTAAAGTGTCACACACCATTACACACACTTCACTGGAGCTTCTACCTAGGGGAATTATTACACTAGAAAAGTATGAGTGTACACACAAATTTCAAGATGAACAGTCCTGCAGTTCACCTTTTAAGTGATTTGTATTTTTAGACAATTTAATTGACATCATGCAGCAAATCCAGTGAAAAATGTGCACCAATAACATGCTGACTGAACTCTTTGTTTCACTGTTTACAGAAAAGACATTATGATGCACATTACAAACAACAGTTCTTCAAGCCAACAGAAAAAAGTTAGCTAGTAGTAGCTGCTTCCCTTGATCTTCCTTTCTTGATCCTCAGAACTCTCACAATGTATCTGTTTTTCACATCCATCTTTTGTTTTTCACTTTAATCTGTAAGTGTTATAACATTCACTTTTGTATGCAAAATTGATGCAATTAATTCTGAAGCGTTGTCATCTGTTGTGTAAAATCCCCAATTTATAAAGTATCATGTTACTGTTTCAACGTGAGAGACCTTTCAACATGAGTGAACTGTCCAAATAAATCAAACTGAACCACAAACAATTTCATAGATCAAAATCGATGCTGTTATATGATATCCTTTGACAGACAAGGGTTTGTCATTAATATTAAGGAGAGAACTATTGCTGTAACAGTTTTATTTATATTTTAAGTTTTATTTGTTTCTCCCACAACATCTATATTGTTTTCTCCTGTCATTGCAATCATGTATATATGTAACCATCTCATGTATCCATCCATCCATTTTCCATACAGCTTTATCTTCTGCAGGGTCACGGCCCATTTAAAGTATGTTGTATGTATTTTTTATACTGGAAGCAACATTTAGTTGCATTCTGTTATTTAAAGTGGTCATCGGATGCCCATTTTCCACAAGTTGATATGATTTTTTAGGATCTTAAAGAAAAGTCTATAACATACTTTGGTTAAAATTTCTCAATGGTAATGAGATCTGCTCACCCCACCCCTCTCTTCCGTGGGGTGACGAGCCATTCTCATGATACTGTTTACTTTAACCACGGAACTTGCTAACTAGCACGTTGTTAGAAAAGGATTCATAAAATAACCTTATACTCACTTCTGTAGATGAGGCTGGATCACAAATGATTTGCGTGAACATAAACATATTTAGGCAGATCGGAGGATGCATTCCCTTCAAAACAAAGGTAATCCACTGCATCTTCAGCGACTCAGATGTCGGGAATAAATGACGACTGCTATGTTCATTATTACATCCAACAACAGAACACCAGACGAGGATGTAACTCAAAATATAGTCTTTAATGACGACATCAAGGCAGGGCAAGACAAGTTAAGGCTGACACAGATAGGAACACCGGGGAGTAACGAGTAGACCAGATGAAATCAAACTGAACAGACAGGACTATAAATACACAGGATAATCATAGATAATGAGACGAACACGGCTGGACAAAAATTAACTAATTCTTGTCCAGTAACTAATGATCACACTAGACGAGGACAGGAAACAAACCAAATATGGAAACGTGTAGGGCGGGAACACATGACACACACGACAGAGGACTGACAATTACTTGCACTAAGTATCAATAGCATCTAACAGCTATTTATTTATTTGATTTTATTTGACTTTATTTTATTATTTTATTTTAGTAGAGTAGCATCTATCACATACAGGCCCAATATTGTTCAAATTTCCCAAATTGTCAACTGTATAAACAGTGCAGCTATTCATGTGTCTGCGTAAATCTGCATAAGGAAGAAAAAATCAGCACAGATCTTGTATTTCTTGGAACATACTATTTTGATGTGAGGGAATACAAGGACCTTAAAATAACCCTGGAACTGATATTTGGATAATACAAACTCATATGCACTACAATGAGATGTTGGTTAGTCTCACACTATATGTGCTAAATGCATGAGGCAGACAAGTGAATGTGTGCAATCTACTTGAGAACGATAAACATTTGATCAATTATTCATCAGGCAGTATCCAAGACATGCATATGTGAATTAAAGAAAACTTAAAGTGTGTAATTTATTTAAAAACATATTATTTCCTAAAAGGTTTTGCAAACATTCCAACCTCCCCTCGGATCTGACCTCCATATTCCATTGAAAACATCAATGGCTTGCTCTAACAAAAAGAGATATATTTTGAAAACGTCACAATCCAAAGTTTGCGAAGTCAATCTGTGAAAAGCTTACTTAGAGTTGTTTCTGCACATTAAATTTTAATTGTAGAGAGTATTCCCAAAAAATCCTAGATTCATATTCTAAATAATAAATGTTACAAAAACATCTACTGAATATTTTAACAATGTACTGCAGGTGGGCAAAAAAGTGACATCATCTAGCTGAAAATGCACATATCAAATAGTTGTTGTGCCAATGTATGTGTGCCAACTGGTTTAGCTGTAATCCTGAAGAACGTGATTGACAAGCCAAGTCAGTCAAGCAGGCTGCTCTGAGAAACAGATATGAATTAATTTTGTTCTTCAATTCCTCCTTCTCACGTTCTTTAACAGGGCAGTGTTGAGTGTCGGGTTTGTTAAGGCTAAATAGCAGTGAGCCAAGCTGATGAGAGCTTTCTAAAACCATGAGGGACCCTATCATGCTCTGTGGAATTTTAAATATGCTGCCCGCAGATAAAAGCTGATTATTCTGAGGTCATGCCCATTTCTGCTGCTGTGCTAAACCCTTATTTTAAGCACATTAATAAGTGTGCTTAACTGTATGAATTGTGTACTTGTAGTGTACTTCAAATCTTAAAAGTATGCATAAAATCTCATACTTGCATAGGACCACTATTAATGAATGAAAAGGGCACTTATAGAGATCACACTTTTATTACTATGTTTCTTAATACACTACACAAAGATTATATATTACATACAAAATATATAATATAAAATATTTATTATACGTTCGTATAAATTATAAATGCATTCAACTGCAATTATACATTTATCAGTTTATATTTAAATGCATAAATCCATCCTTCAATAGAAATGGAAATGAAATAAATTTTAGTTAAACAAAATGTCAGTATATTCAGAAATACATTCCACTATTTTTCAAAAACAATATACATGATTACGAAATTACATATAAATAGGTTTTACGTCCTACTTAATTGGGTCAAAAAAGTTCAAGTAATTGCATTTAATATGCATGTAAACTATAATACATTTGTATTTAATTCCAAATAACATGCTACAAGTGTTTGAAAACATTATATTCAGTTTGTACTTCAGTATTAATTGGTCAATTCTAACGTGTACTTCTGGTAACACTTTGTTTTAAGGTGTCCTTGTTTCGTGCTACATATGCTTACTATTATAATAACAATAAATTATGCATAATTACATGCAAGTAAAGGCTAGTTCACACTACAGGATTCTAAGCCCGATTTGCAAGTTAACGAGCTCGCCGACAGGTCGGGCTGTAATCGGGGGAAAATCTGCGGGTGATCAGCGCTCCGCGATCTTTATGTGTGAGCTACACAACGATGCATCAAAGACGCTCTCTGACGCGTCGCCGACACTGATATGAAACGATCTCAGGACCCTCAGCTTTTAAATCGAGTCATTTCAAGAAATTCAAACAATAAATACCTTTTTGTGGCTCTTCAATGTGTCACTGTATTGCCTCAGTTCAAACACGTGAACCGATCATCTTTTCATATTTACTTAATGCACGAAATGAACATGAATAAACATCAGAAGGTGTTTAATTTCAACCGCGGAACACACCATTTTAAGTCCACCGAAGTTAATCTACTCCTGTCTGATTTGTGGTTAAGGTTAGAAGGGATACAGCTGCGGCTACTGGGCATGTGCATTTACATATTTTCCGAGCCCACAATATAATGTGAAACCAATGAAAATGGTTTTAAATAGCACATAGCGCCATAGTTTCATCACTTTGCGAGTGTCGCAGTGACGGTCTTTTTGCAGTAAAGGACCTGCCATAGTTTAATGAGTGGAAGATGACATGAAGCTCGCGGTTAACCTGCAATGAAAACAGATGCGCGCACATGTGCATATACAGCACCTGATCGGGGGGAAGTTCACGGGATTTTGTCCACAGAATGATAAGAGCACACTTTTTAACATATTATTTTATTATTTAACACTCAGCATTTAACTTTAGCGCTGCAAGCTATGCATACAGTGCATGAGCAGATTTTCTGGTAAGCAAAACAAGCACTTTTAAATACCTCAGCTTATTGCCGTTACCATGGCAGCCAACAACAGCACAGCTTAACCCTCCGCACATATTTATATTTAGTTATATTGAAAAACTTTCAATTCAGTCGATCTTTTTCACCCCGTTTTAACATGTATTTCTATGAAGACTGGGCAGCTGTCAGGCAAGATGGCGGATAGCAGCGGTTCTAATTGGTCAGATCGCCTGTCAATCAAGCTCTTTGCGAACGGTCAATTCTCGCGTGTTTTCATGACAAAACGTGGTTTAGGGACCGAATCGAGTAGTTGGGTGACAGAGTTGTTGTCAGCTCGTGTAGTGTGTAACCCCTGGTTGCGGATAATTTACATAAAGTCATGTAGTGTGAACGCCACAACGACTAAAAGACAGACAATCAAGTCATGTAGTCTGAACGGCACAACGATCTGCCGACGTGTAAAGTCCTGTAGTGTGAACTTGGCTTAACCCTAAGCCAAACCCTAACCCTACATGTAGTTAATTAATATTACTCAGTACTTAAATGTGTAGTTACACTGTAACAATAACATTTTAAAATAAATTGTAACCGTATTTATTTTTAAAAAGAGATTACTATTTTTATATTTGAATTTGTATCTTAAAATTAAAAAAAAATAAAAAATTCTGATCTGAGTGTACATTTAACCTATATATGGCCTACTAATAGAGACTCTGACCTACTAATTATGCTACATATATGAGACCCTGAACCACAAAACCAGTCATAAGTAGCATGGGTATATTTGTAGCTATAGCCAAAAATATATTGAATCGGTCAAAATTATCTATTTTTCTATTATGCCATGAATTGTCCAATGTTCCATGACGATATTTTGATAAGTAATATGCATTGCTAAGGACTTCATTTGGACAACATTAAAGGCAACATTTGGACAACATTTTTTTTTTTTTTTTTGTACCCTCAGATTCCAGATTTTTACATAGTTATATATCGGCCAAATATTGTCCTTTTTCCTAACAATGCATACAGCAAACCATATGTCAAGTCAAGCATATGGGAAGCATATTCGGCTTTCAGATGATGTATAAATCTTAATAAAAAAAAAAAATTGTCCCTTGTGACTGGTTTTGTGGTCCAGGGTCACATATATATATATATATATATATATATATATATATATATATATATATATATATATATATATATATATATATATATATATATATATATATATATTCATATCTCTATAATTTTCGTTGCCAAAAGCTGTATGGATGCGTAGTACTAATGTACCTATAAAACTTTATGGACTCCTCTTTCAGACAGCTAATCTATATCCTGCAAAAATACGACAATACCTTGATGGATTTGCAGCTTTCTTGTGTGTTGTTAGATTTGCATCATTCTTTAATAAATTATCTGGCATATTTTATATCTACTCTGGTTAAAAACAAAACATCGTGAGCTGTTGTGATTTATTAATGTGGTCTCTTTGAACTTTTGCGTCTTCATTTGTGTCCCTGTGTTGAGTAAGAAGTTGACCTGGTTTTGGGGGACAAAGCATTTGAATTAAATCTAGAGAGAGCTTTGCCCTGCCTAGTTGGATGGTGTCCATGTTGCATGCTATCTATTTTGCATCCATTTTATTAACAAAACTGCATTTTCCCAGCATTAAAGATTCTGAATATTTCTGGCGCAACAAGCCTTGTCCCTTTTGATCATCAGCATTTAGACAACTTGAGACCAGAGGCATTTACAAAATCCACAAAAATCAATGGTTGCTTTAACATTTGGCACATGATTTTGGCAACCATAATAATACTCTGTCATCCCACAGTGGCTTGCTTGCATCAGTTGTCGTTGAGCGCCACATAGGGATGCTCACGCACTGATGAAAGAACATTGGCTTCAACAATAATTCATTCAGCTTTAAGTCATTCTACTTTCGTGTCACAACGTGAGAAGTCATACCCATCTCCAATGCTGCAATAGATTGATATCTAATTCATTGTGGCATACTGGAAATCTCTAAAAATGTTTGATTGATAGGACTAAATCATAGGTTTTAGTAGCATCACATGGGAAATTGCACACTAAGGGACTAGCTTTATTTGCCATTTTCAAACACCAGTTTGTGTTTATAAATTACATGAATAAAGAACAAATATTCTTATGTTCTAAAATCAATCAATCAATCAAAACCTCTGAAGCATGTTGATACAGTACAGTGTAATGTATAGAATATTATAGTGCTCTCAAATGATTAATCACAATTAAAAGTGGGGTATGTAATTTTTCAAAAACACTTTAGAAAACTGAGTCGGAGCGAGTACCAAAACTAACTTGTAGCCAATCAGCAGTAAGGGGCGTGTCTACACATGATGTGCAGGAGAGAGCGTTCAACAGCGTAACATTGTTTTTTTTTTGTTTTTTTACATAATATGTAATATGTAAAGTGTGTGTACAGTGCATATTTTTAAGTATATATAAATACACACACATGCATGTATATATTTCAGAAAAATATGTTGTTTATATATTAAATATATTTATATATAATATAATTTTATTTTATTCATTTCAATTTTAATGCATATTATATACATGTAAATACATGTAAATGTTTTCAAAATCAACAGTGTTTGTGTGTATTTATATATACATAATAAATATGCACAGTACACACATATATTGAGTAAACAAAAACTTTTATTTTGGATGTGATTAATCACAATTAATTGTTTTACAGCTCTAGTATATTATCATTAATAAAATTATTATTATTATTAACAACAACAATAAAATGGTCACACTTTATTTTAGGGACAAATTCTAAATATTTTCTAATTACTAACTATGACTTTTGCCTCAATCTTAATTTGCTTCTTATTAATAATTATAAGGTAGTTGTTTATTTTAGGTAATGGTTTGGATTAAATGGACAGTTCACCCCAAAATTAAATTTTGTCATTGTTTACTCACCCTCATGTTGTTCCAAACCTGTATGAGTTTCTTTCTTATGCTGAACATAAAGAAGATATTTTGAAGTATGCTGGTAATCAAATCATTGATATTGACATCCATAGTGTTTCTTTCCCTACTATGGAAGTCAATGGGGACCACCGTTTGTTTCTTTAAAATTCTTCAAAATATCTTATTTTATGTGTAAGAATGAAATTTCTACAGGTTTGGAACAACACAAGGGTGAATAAATAATGATACACATTTTAATTTTAGGGTGAACTATTTGTTTAAGGGATCTACAATAAGGTCATGCAGAATAAGGCAATAATATGTACTTTATAAGTACTAACAAACAGCCAATATATTAGTAATATGTATGCTAATAAGTACTGCTGTCAAATTATTAATCACAATTAATCGCATCCAAAATAAACGTTTTTGTTTATATAATTTAAAACAATATGTATTTACATGTGTATATATTTATATAATTTATATCAAATAAAAAAAAAAATTTATATAATTTATATCAAATAAAACAAAAAATATATATATATATATATATATATACAAAACATTTTTCTTAAATATATGCAGTACGTGTAATATATAAAATAAATAATACATATACACAGTACACACATATATTATGTAAACAAAAACATTTATCTTGGATGTGAATAATCATGATTAATCGCTTGACAGCACTACTAATAAACAATTAGTTATTAGTGAGAATTGGTTCCCAAAGTAAAATGTAACTTTTTTTTTTCTTCATTCCTTACAGTGCAGAATGCACACTACTGAATACACTATTGTCCATATTATACTGTATATTGGAAAATAATGTATTCATGCTTTCACCCTTGAAGGGACTCAAATAACATTCAGGCATTGTTGATCAGAAGGCCTTTTTTTTCTTCTTCTTTTTTTCAGACAGCATAACCTGTACTATTTAATTCAGCATCAATGGTAACACTTTAGAACAGGGAACATTTATTCTATGACTTTTCCCTCAATACATTCCTAATTTGCTGCTTATTAATAGCTAGTAAGGTAGTTGTTAAGTTTAGGTATTGGTAGGATTAGAGATGTAGAATAAGATCATGTAGAATAAGGCATTAATATGTGCTTAATGTGTACTAATAAATGGCTAATATTCTAGTAATATGCATGCTAATAAGTACGGAAGCGTATTGCATTCACTTGAGGAAAAAAAATCTACTCTGTTTTTCTGAATTAACGAGTTAATTATCTCAGAATTACGAGATAATTTTTCATTAAAAAAAAGTTTTTGCTCTGTTTTTCTGAATTAATGACTTAATTATCTCGTAATTCTGAGATAATTAAGTCATTAATTCAGAAAAACAGAGCAAAAACTTTTTTCATGAAAAATTATCTCGTAATTCTGAGATAATTAAGTCATTAATTCAGAAAAACAGAGCAAAAACTTTTTTTTTCTTTAAACATTATCTCATAATTCTGAGATAATTAAGTCGTTAATTCAGAAAAACAGAGCAAAAACTTTTTTTAATGAAAAATTATCTCGTAATTCTGAGATAATTAACTCGTTAATTCAGAAAAACAGAGCAAAAACTTTTTTTAATGAAAAATTATCTCGTAATTCTGAGATAATTAACTCGTTAATTCAGAAAAACAGAGTAGATTTTTTTTTCCTCAAGTGAATGCAATGCGCTTCCGTAAATAAGCAACTAAGAGACCCTAAAATAAAGTGTTACCGCATAAATTATTCAGACTCAAAACATTAACTCATTCAGTTTGTTCTGACAAAGAAATGTTCCTTTGCATTTGACCTTCTTAAATCTCAAAAATAAGAAAAATAAATGTGTTGGAAATGCTGGATAAAGTTGGAGAAGGGGCAAAGAATAAAGAGAGAAAAGTAATTAAGGGAAAGGAAAAAAGAGAGGGAGAGAGCGCATTGCAAGAATGGTTATATGTGCTTGAAAAATAAGAGGAAAATAATGACAAGCTGTTGGAACAAGCTCAGTAAAGGGAAGAGAGGAAATGTGGTGGTGTTGCTAATGAGGTCCTGTCCATGTATATTTTTGAGTGCTTTTCCATTAATTTGATCTTTAGCATTGGTCTGGCATTTTGGGGGGATCAAATAACCGGTCAATATTCTTTTCTTTTTTTTTTTCAATGATGCTGTTGTATGTTTACTCAATGCTCGATGACCAGACCTCACAAGCAACAGTGGCAAATTGAGTGAATACATCAAGGCCTTCTTAGAAGAAGGAAAACTGCTCTCAGGCATCAACCTCGCATATTACTCACTGACCTCCATCAGTATGGAGAAGGTCCCATGACGCACTGATAATTCAGGAATTCAGCCAATGCTCAGAGCTTTAGCGTTTTGTCGGATGAAGCTAGATGTCAAAAATCAGAAAGCCGGAACTGCTGGTGATGAGAAATTCAGACGTTTATCTGCTCCTATATCAAACCTTTTTTAAATATCACTTCTGCCTCCCCCAAATGTGCTGAGGCAATAATTATATGTACTGTATGAATTTTATTGTAGTAAGATGGTGCTAGACTTTTCTCAGAACCAACTTGATTCATTCATTCATTCATTCATACTTTATTAATATTTTATTTTATCCCCCCCCCCCTCGGTAAACACACTTCTTACATATTCACAGCCCACTCAACTCTATGTATATATATATATATATATATATATATATATATATATATATATATATATATATATTGATTATCATTTAATTCAGTACGAGTTTTAAGGATGTTAATATATGCAAGTGTAGCATCTTTTGCCACATGAAGCAGTTATATTATATAAGAAAAACATAGGATAGTTCACTTTTGCAAATGAATAAGCCTCAAGAGGAGAGAGCATAAATCTACTTATGGTTCAGATTTTTTCTTTTTCGCCCACATTAGCTTACACACATCTAGTATAAATATGTGATCTTGTTTCATTAATACGGTGTAAATGTTTCTTTATTTTCTCTGAAAGAATAAAAGTGAAATGTGATAACATGCCCCATAGGTGGGAAGCATTGTAACATGTGAAGGACATGTTGTTAAATGAGGAGCAAATAGAGGAGGAAATTCACAGATTTAGAAAATTAATTATAGTGTTGTTTTGTGACTTATAAATACAAAAAGTATAAAGTTTCGTTATGCTAGCCTTTTTGGAAGCTCAAGGACAGAACAGAAACATTTATATGAATATATTAGTAGTCAAGAACAGATATTGATGGCTGGCACTTGCATTAGAGCCAGACTCACTATGGCCCTTGTCAATCACCACAACTGCAAGGCAAAGAAAGCAAATGTCAGTGCTGTTAGGAGGTCCACTCAGCAAATAGCCAATGTGTATAGCGGAGCCTCTTGAACGCAGGCCTCAGCAAATAGTTTGTTTAAGCGAATACTAAATCATGGCAGTCAGATTCAGAAATGTGATGTTTCAGTTTGGCAGAAACTTGGTGAAAAGAAAATATTGAAAAGAATAAGGTCTCGGTAGAAACAGGTACTTTGAACTGTGCTTAGACTAGATCTATTTTTGGTGTCTGTACCAATCTTGTTTTTGCGAGGATTAAACAGTTCTGTGTAGGCAGATGGGTTCAGGCACTGTTATGTGATGGAGCCACCTGTGAAGGGGTCATCATGCACCAAGTAAACAGCATCATTAAGGGATTCTATTTTCAGCCTGACAATGTAGCGATCCAATACTATATATATATATAATAGCCACCTGCAGCTACTAGTAAAAAAGATCCATGCGTGGTACTTCCACTGCAGTGCTAATCTTTAGTAAACATGTAAACAAAATTACACTTGAAAATGTACGTAAATCATTCAGTGCCATGGTAAATTATAGGGGGATATTTAACCCATAAAAACTCGAGATGAGTCCAGAGATGAGCTTTACCCCAATGGTAAACTTATCTCAACTGTCACCTGAAAATAGCAGAATATACACAGTACATTGGATATTTTTTACGGTTTGTTTGTATGCTTGTTTGTTTGTTTGTCATTATTCTAGATGTTCAATAATATTACAATATTATATATTCTAATAATAAGGTTCTCAACCAGGACTCCGGGGCCCACTAGGAGGCCTCAAAAATCTTCCAGTCAAAACAGCTTGAACTTATTTAAATGTAGCAATATTAACATCATATTGATTAAAATCATTGGGGATAAATAAATAATTTGTACTGTTTTAGAAATTCTGATAGCTGAACCTTTGATATTTATTGCATATAGGCCTCGGCAGTTAATGCCATGCTGTTTCAGTGTATGAAAGACAGCAATGGAAATATCAGCTAATATACCAACTCTATGGTAGCATGATACCAAAGCAAAGCTGAAATGGATTAGCCTTCGGCTAATTTGCAAGCACAAAACTGTGTAATAAAAAAGGGATGCTATACAATAGGACCAAACGTATTTCAGTCTTGAGGTTGCATTGAGTGCTCAAGGCCTCGTCTCAGGTTTATTTGTTTCATTGTGTGCCTTTGAATTTCAGCTGCCTCTGAGTTTTACTCCAAATACAGGCAGAAAATAAAGCTTTGCATTCAGAGCTGAACAGGCAGAGACACCATTATAACGTGAAACATGTTGATCAAGGACATTGGTTGCATCACCAAAGGCCTGCCAGTTAGTACAATGCAACAATTGAAGGTGGCTTTATTTAACATACGATTCAGTCAGTGGGATGTGCAAACCAATTTTTACAAGGTCAACATTCTGTAGATTTTCATCCCCATTGGTCAAATAGGTAACGCAAACCCTTTTCCTAACTATACTGAAGCACCAAATGAAAGTGAATAAATGTTCTATGTTCAGGAAACACTACAGTAGCTATACACATACAGATTTTCACAAACCAGGCTCATTGAAAATACAAAACTCTGCCTACATTTCTTCAAAACAGTAAAAGCATGCTTATAATTACATTTCACTGCAGTTTCCAGCAAAATGAACACTAGAAGCAATAAAACGCCAACAAATTTAGTTCCTTTTCAAACTAATTACGATTACAGGGGAAGATTATCAATTCGTAAAGACTTATTTTAATGCAGTTCTTCGCACAATGCAATGTTATCACTTTAAAACACTTATAAAATGCAATACATTTGAACTTTTGCATCACATAATCTGCACTATATATAGGGCTTTTCTGTCTAGTAAAGCAACCCAAATTGTCATGAGAGCAACCGATGTGATGAAACGTTTAACAGTTTGGGAGATATATTGATATATTTTGCGACAGTAATTGGACATTTGGACATCAACTATAGCACTTCTCGTGAACAGCAAAATGTATGTTCACGAGAGTATCATATTTAGTCAATGTGAATACATTTTAACTTTCAGAGTCCTACCTCAATGTATTTGAATGTGTGTAATGTAGTGCAAAAATATCTGTTTACATGTGTATCACATGTGCATTACAAGAGAGAACATTAGTATCATTGATAAACAAGAAGTGCTCCATGTTCCTCTTAGAGAACATGACCAAGCATGGCTCCACAATTTGTAACTGGTAATACAATTCTGCAACTTTGATTTCCTCAAAGAGGTGTTTGAACAAGTCATTGTTTGTTACTCGTTTTCCATGCAGTGACTCAAAAAACGGATTATCCTTTAAAATGTTAAGAAGATAGGTAGTCTAACATGAATAGCTTTTGGAGCCACTTTTATTTCCATAATGTGACATTTTTTCTGCATGAAATAGGATACTGAGCAACAAAAATGTGTAGTGGAAAATGACGTAAAATATCAGAACAGAATCCAGCCTAAATGTATGTTTACTAAAGCAACACCAAATAGTAATTTGGCTGTTGGTCAACATTTTTCAAAGTATGCTTAACCAATGTCAAGCAACCTTTATTTTAATTAAAAACAGATTTACAGGAATAAACAGAGAAAAGAATGGTTAAATGATGGTTCAGAGATCATTACTGCTGTAAAGCATTGTTCTGCTGAGGTCAGTTCCGTATTGATTCACTATTGTTCAAATGTTGTGTAAATGTGATGTTAATGAAATAAAATAAAAATAAAAATTTAAAAGGAAACTTACTACATTTGATTATGACATTGGTTAACAATTATGAAGACATTCACAATAAAACCATGAAAATGCAGTTAAAAAGTACATTTTGATTTCATCGTCACTTAAAATGTTATGGCTACATTTTTGAAATAGTGTGATAGTTTCACAGACACTGTTATTAGACATGAAATTTCAGAGAACTAGAAGAGAAATACAGAAATACTGCAACATCAAAACAGAGCCATCAATGAGTTCAAAGAGTGCAGAAAACAAGTGGGATGCTGGGAAAGAGAGAGAGATAGAGCATGGTTCATTGGATGCATTATTAGCAAATAATCTATTGTTTGTGAGGAGAGGTGGAACAGAAGAGAAAAAAGATCAGAAATGTTAAAGTGCAGTCGAAACGGTTGTTTATTTTCGTTCATCGACTTTCTTCTTTTTTTCTCACATACTTCCATGCAAACACAGTGCAACCTCTCTCTGTAGGCCTGTGTTCCCAAACACAATCTATCAGCTGAACATGAGGTCATATGTCATGAAGTTGAATTGGAATTTTTTGGACGACAAATGAAAAACAGACCAGCGGAATGAAAGTGTGATTGAATGCATTGCATTAATACAACAAATCACCTTGAATTCTATGTAGCATTGACACAGTTTCACAAAACCACCCAGGCCTTCATACATACTGTAGCTGCAGTTCCCTTCCAGGAACTCGAGCTGCGTCGAAACACTAGGGGAACGTCTTCAGCATGACCGCGCTCTGAACCACGGGTGTAATCTGTCCAATGGAAGGGCAAGACGTCATGGGCGGGTGACGTAATCGACCAAGAAGCATAAAAGCACGTGCGGTGGAACCGGCATTTGCTTTTTGTCATTCAGCAACCGCTACTCTGTGTGTGTCTGTCAATCTGTGTTGTGAGTCTTATTTAGTGTTGTTTGTCCAACACTAACATCAAGCACAATCACTTGAAATAAGCTCCACAATGTGTGCAAGCACTTGGGCGAGAGCAGATCGGCTTACAGGCTGTGTGTTCCTCCCTGCAAAAGTTATATCACTGCTGGGGATACACACACTCCGTGTGTGGTCTGCTTGAGAGCAGAGCACGCATAGTCAGCTCTCGAGGGAGCTGACTGCCCGCTTTGTGAGCGTTTGTCACTGCGTCTGCTTGCTCTCGGAAGGCTCTCTTTGAGGAGTGAGCTTTCACTAGCATTCCTCGCGGTGCCGGTCCCGCTTTCGCCAAAGAAAAATAAAAAAAGGCGGAGCGGCAGCTGCGCTTTCGTGGGAATCGCACATGGATCTGGTGGAGGGAATGAAGACGGGCGAGCCCCTATTTTCTTCCTTTCCCATCAGATCCAGCACCCGCTCTCTGGGATCGGAAGCCCGCCCCCCGGTTTCTTCATCGTGCTGGAGTTCCTGCAGACCCGTTTCTCCGCAGGGGTAACCCACTCCACCCTGAAGGTTTACGTGGCTGCTTTATCGGCCTACCACGCCCTTCTCTGTGGCCTCTCAGTGGGTAGGCACCCCCTAGTTACATGTTTCCTCCAGAGGCTGAGGCCTCTGGCCAGAGAGCTTATGCTATGTGGTGGATCTGGATGCTATTACATAGCCTCGAGTCCTCTGCTCTCCCCCTTCTTGGGGATCAAGACTCACTTCTCAGAAGTTGGCCTTTGGGACGCAGGCCCGCCCACTTTAGCCACTCGTGGCCTTTTTTCTCTCGCCCTCGTTGTGCTCCTGAGGGATACACACAGGGCAGGGACTTAGAAGTCTGGAGGCATGGGCATCTCGTTCCTCTAGCATTTCGACGCAGCTTGAGTTTCTGGAAGGGAACATCTCAGGTTATGTATGTAACCCTGGTTCCCTCAAGGGAACGAGACGCTGCGTCTCGAGGCCATAATTCCGGCATCCCTGCGAGCGGTTGCTTCATTCCTAGAAGCAAACGCCGGTTCCACCGCACAGGCTTTTATGCTTCCTGGTCAATTATGTCACCCGCCCGTGACGTTCAGAGCACAGTCATGCTGAAGACGTTTCTCTAGCGTTTCGACGCAGCGTCTCGTTCCCTTCAGTGAACCAGGGTTACATATGTAACCTGAGACGTTTCCCCTTTTTTCCTCCACTTCCCTTTTTTTTAAGTCTGAGGATACTGGGAAATTGAGTTTCGACCATAATTCAGTCTAAAATCCAAGCGGCTTGTCATGTGATGTGACTTTTTTTTATCTCCATATTCTTTCATCTCTGCAATTTCATGACTTGAGGCCAGGGCGACAGCATATTCATTACAGGAATTATACATGGGCTTTAACGTCAGCCAGTTTTACATCATGTGTCTTGTAAGGTAAATTGACAAATTTTTTAAACATGTATTTGCAGTTGAATATGGTGTGCACATGAAAAATAATGAGCATGTTATTATGTTTCATGAGAGAGAAACATATAGAGCAGAAGTATTCTGTTGAAGTAGATCAAAGATCTGTTTTTCAGACTCACCAGTCATCAAACTAACCAAGTAATTGGTTTACTCATACTTGTCTCTGCATATTAAGAAGCAAGTACTTTATCACTGAAAATATATTTAAATCAATTACATGGGCACAACAACAGTATGAAACATTTGAGTGGAATATATACAGAGAGATCAAGAAAGCATTGCGACAAAGGAATATAGAGTGTTTGAGGATAAACCCACAAAAAAGTGAAGCTAACAGTGACAGCTCAATTGAAGATCAATGAATGAGAGGGGACAGGGGAGGAATGAGACAGGTGAGCGACTACAACTTCAGAGATCAATTCAAAACTCAAAGACACATAAAGCAATTCAAAGAGACTCTGTGAGACTCGAGAGAGAAGTAAAGAAATGTGTCTTCTTAGATCTGACACAGCTTAACAACCTGAAAGAGATCGTAACGTTATGCTTCATATTATGTAGAGTGTAGTTTATTTTATTTTATAAGCAAGCACAGAAAAGTATGATAAAATAAACACTTAAACAAATCTAATAGAAAATTGAATTAGTTAATACGTACATTAAGAAAAGATTAATATTAAATATAGGTTATCTTAATATATAGTTTATCTAAATAAGTGTGTGTGTGTGTTTTACATTATTATTATTATTATTTCTGATTATTAGTGTGACATGGAAGTTACAGTAGGTTATGATCACCACTTTGTCTATACATTTTATTTTATCTTAGATTAGTTTTGTTTAGTTTAGTTTATTTACTATTTATTTATTTATTTATTCACAACTTAGTCTACACTGTAAAAAATAATACGTTATTTTAAGTTTAAGTAATTTTAAGGCAACCAGCTTCAGCAGAAATTTGAGTTTTCTCAACTTGTTGTTTTAAGTTTATACAACAAAAAGTTGAGAAACTCCTACAAAAATAAATTGAGAGAACTCAAAAATCTGCTGAAGCTGGTTGCCTTAAAATTTTAAGTTGGCTAAAGTTTTTTTGTTTTTTGTCTTTTTACAGTGTATACATTTAATTTTATTTACAAATACTATTTATGTATTTATTTACTTATGGACGAACAAACAAACAAACAAATGAATGCATGTATGCATGCATAAATGGATGATATACAATATAAACCCACCACTAAACGGCAGCTCAGCTTTTCAGAGGATATTTCAAATGTCCATCAAACAATCTCTTATTCTGAATGGGTCTTGATCTGAATAAATGGGCCTGACGTTCAATTGGTTAGTCAAAGGTCTTTTTATGCAAGACTAGTGCACCACCCACTAAGCTACTTTATTTTTTATTTTTTCTGTGCAGATAGTATTATATCTGTTCAGTAAGAAAAGAGTTTCTTGTTGCTTGGCAAAAAGGCAACCAAATGTCAAATGACGTGAGATATGGCAGAGATTACAGGATTGAGTATGAACATATCTGCACAGCGACACAGAAGTCTGCTTGAGCGCATACACAGCCTGAGCTTCTTTCTGCCGCTATCTTGTGTGCCGAGCTCTAAGTGTGTCAGACACATTGCAAAACCAATTACAGGTATAATGTGATTAGCTCTGCCAGAGTAATGCAGTCCAGTGGATTTAAACTCACAGGCACCCTCACAAACACTCTCAGAGCCTAGGACTGCTACATAACGTTTGGCAGCCAACTACCAAAAGCCTGATTTGTTCTGCCTCTCATTTCTTCACAACAGCATCCTTCCCTCGCTTCAACCTTCACTCCACCCGTCCGGATGGATGGAGCGGGACAGCGTGAGGCGGGAGCTCATCCATGTCCAGTGACAGTTTAATGATGTCATATTTGTTTCATTCCACTTCCCATCAAACACCCACTGTGTCTGGCTCTTTTTAACCTTACAATATTTACACACATGACCAACCGCTTCACCCTGCCCTGATACCCCCGAGCTGCTTGGCTCCACTGTGTGGGTTATATGAGGACGTGGGGCAGAATTGAGAGGTAACACAGGTTAACATTCATGTGCTGTGTATGTGTAGGTGTGGGTTCAGCATGAGTCTTGAGTCTGGCTCTGGCCATTGAGGTATTGGGTGGATAACACTGTGGTCAAGACCCGGACCAGTGGAGGCTTTCCCATCTTATCTCATGCTGTCTTGACAGATCTCTGCAGCTTTTTTCTGCTCTGGTGATGCATTGTTTTTCCATGTGCTGGAAACAAATGGCATATGAAATGTACTTAACTTACACTATGTGATGCATTTCCGACTGAAAGTTAATATTCGGCTGGAAATAATGAGGGACTGGATCCATTTTTCGGGGGTGTAATACATGTTAGGCTAATTCAGGTATATTGTTCATACTTTGTACCAGACCAAGAGATGCAAACACAGACGAATGGATGGATTGATACTTTTTCAGGTTTTCCAAAATTTCACGTTTAACGATGTATTACTTGCTGTTTCTTTGTAGTTGTGAAATTTACTAGGAATTTCTGAGTGAAAATTGTTTCTGCCATTTAAACATGATTTTTATGGAGACCAGAACACTTCCTAACAGAAGTTAGAATCCATCATGGCAGCGCTCAATAGTTGCTCAGGAAAACGGTGGATACAGAGGCAAGATTAAAAGAAAATACCATCTATACTGTTCTAAAGACAGTCAGTTCTCCTCAGAGATAATTAATAAAAACTCCCACCCCCAACTTTATTGCAATTAATTTAACATCTCAACCGATTAGAATCATCAAATATTTGTATAGATATTCAACGGCTCGGGATGCATCGTTGCATCCCTAGAAATAGAAAGACAGAAAGACAGACAGACAGACAGACAGACAGACAGATAGACAGACAGACAGACAGACAGACAGACAGACAGACAGACAGACAGACAGACAGACAGTGCATTATGTATTCGCAAATCCGCAAACGACAGACAGACAGACAGACAGACAGGCAGTCAGACAGACAGACAGACAGTCAGACAGACAGACAGACAGACAGTCAGACAGTCTGTCTGTCTGTCTGTCTGTCTGTCAGACAGTGCATTATGTATTTGCAAATTCGCAAACGACAGACAGACAGACAGACAGACAGACAGACAGACAGACAGTCAGACAGACAGTCAGACAGACAGACAGACAGACAGACAGACAGACAGTCAGACAGACAGACAGACAGACAGACAGACAGACAGACAGGCAGTCAGACAGACAGGCAGACAGACAGACAGACAGACAGTCAGACAGACAGGCAGTCAGACAGACAGGCAGACAGACAGACAGACAGACAGACAGACAGTCA
This sequence comes from Barbus barbus, assembly GCF_936440315.1. Classification (NCBI taxonomy): domain Eukaryota; kingdom Metazoa; phylum Chordata; class Actinopteri; order Cypriniformes; family Cyprinidae; genus Barbus; species Barbus barbus. Next base: position 7,466,282 of record NC_136748.1, on the reverse strand, counting down.
GACAGTCAGACAGACAGACAGACAGACAGATAGATAGATAGATAGATAGATAGATAGACAGAACCCAAAGCATCCTAACAATAAGGTCATAATATAAGGTCATGTTTACTATTCAGTGAACTTGGCAAATTATAACACTTTTTTTTTTTTTTTTTTGTGATTGTGTCATATTAAAACAATTATAAATAAAGTCACTTTGTTCCAACACTTCCTCCTTCAGTACTATTAAATTACCAGAAAAATATCATTCTTCAAAGGAAATGCCAACTGGTGGTAAACATGCTCTTTTATTTGGGCTTTTTTATTTCCTTCTTTTTTGGTCTTTTATTCTCTCTCACTTTGCTCTATTTTGTTTTCTTTGTTCTTCTTTTTCATCAGTCACTAGAAACATGCAGTGGTAATGCTGAATGCCAGCAAGGTCTTTTCATCTCTTGCGGTAATTTGCCTCAGATCAGGAGACATGAGCCAGAGACGGAAGTACACGGTTGTTAATTTTAGCCTGCAGGGAATTATAACCAGTGCATTATGTATTCGCAAACGTTTCCCAAGGTACATTATTCTGCTAAATAGTGTCTGGACTTAAACAAATATAATTGTTCCTTTTCCTGTTGAATTGATAGCAAGTGATTTCACAAACTAATTACCCCAGCTGACCCCTGCCACAATGTTACGGTTGCTCACCTTTATGAATACACAGATTGTTTTTTTTTTTTCTCCAGTTGATGTCATATTAAGAAAACCAAGGGAAACGGCACGTCTGTGCTCTGGAGAATTGTTAATAGATTGGTGGCCTGAGACATTTTCACAGTTTGACTCTTGGGCTTCTTACAGCAGGACAGACATTGAAATCTTAATGTGACGCACATTTGATCCATACATGACTGCATACTATCTCAAGTAACCCAGAATAACTGCCCTATTTGCCAAGACCGGGGAAAAAATAAAGTTCTTCCTCTTGATAGTATTCAAATATGTTCCATTCCATTTGAGGAAGTAGCGTTTATTTGGCCCACCTTGTCAAAGTGCTGCATCTAATCAACAGTTTGTGTAGTCCATGCGCCATGTGATTTGACAGTCAAAATCAATGCCACTTAAACGGGTGGTGCGATTTTCTAAAAGCCAGAGCCGCTGGTTTGCCTCCTCCTATATTGATCTCATCTATCTGCCGTGATTCTGTGGATCCGTTGCCTTGGGTTTCATGCCAATCATCCTCAACATTAGCATGCAAATGGTGTTTTGTTCTTCTGTATAATGCTTTGCCTGTGCAGTCGGCCAGCAGTTTGATGTGTCATGATAGAATGGTGCCTTTTGTTTTTTTGAAAATGTTGTTCATTTATGATTTAATTAGCATATATTAATAATTGTTCATTGCAGTAGTAGTAGTAGTAGTAGTAGTAGTAATAATAATAATAATAAACAAATAAACTTACATATTTGACAAAATAACTACACATTGTCAATCGTGTTTGCTTGGGTAATCAAAATGTCCATTTCATTCATTCATAAATAAATAAATAAATGCATACATGCATACAGGTGCATCTAAAAAAATTGAATATTGTGAAAAAGTTCTTTTTTTGGAACTTATTTCAAAAAGTGAAACTTTCATATATTCTAGATTTATTACATGTAAAGTAAAACATTTCAAAAGTGTTTTTTTTTATTATTATTATTTTTTATGTTTATAGCTTAGAGCTCATGAAAGTAAAAAAATCCAGCACCTCAGAATATTAGAATATTTCCCAAGATCAATCAAAAAAGGATTTGTAAAACAGAAAAGTTCAAGTTCTTTAAAGTATGTTCATTTATGCACTCAATACTTGGTCGGGGCTCTTTTAGCACAAACTCCAGCATCAGTGAGGTGTGGCATGGAAACGATCAGCCTGTGGCACTGCTGAGGCCCTATTGAGCCTTCAGCTCATCTGTATTGTTGGATCCACTGTTTCTCATCTTTCTCTTGAAAATATCCCATAGATTCCATATGGGGTGCAGGTCAGGAGAGTTGGCTGGCCAATCGAACACAGTAATATCATGGTCAGCAAACCACTTGGAAGTGGTTTGGCACTGTGGGCAGGTGCTAAAGTCCTGCTGGAAAAGGAAATCAGCATCTCCATAAAGCTTGTCAGCAGATGGAAGCATAAAGTGCTCCAAAATCTCCTGGTAGATGGCTGCATTGACTTTGGACTTGATAAAACACAATGCACCAACACCAGCAGATGTCACAGCCCCGCAGATCATCACTGACTTCAGAAACTTCAGACTGGATTTCAAGCAGCTTTGATTCTGTGCTTCTCCAATCTTCATCCAGACTCCAGACCTTGATTTCCAAATAAAATGCAAAATTTACTTTTATCTGAAAAGAGGACTTTGGACCACTGAGCAACAGTCCAGTTCATTTTCTCCTTAGCCCAGGTAAGATGCTTCTGACGTTGTTTCTGTTTCATATGTGGCCTGGTAGCCCTTTTCCTGAAGACGTCTGAGCATGGTGACTCTTGATGCACTGACTCCAGCAGTCCACTCCTTGTGATGCTCTCCCAAGTGTTTAAATCGGCTTTGCTTGATAGTATTCTCAAGCTTGTGGTCATCCCTTTTGCTTGTGTACCTTTTCCTACCCAATTTCTTCCTTCCAGTCAACTTTGCATTTAATATGCTTTGATACAGCACTCTGTGAACAGCCACTCCTTTCAGTAATGACCTTCTGTGATTTACCCTCTTTGTGGAGAGTGTCAATGATTGTCTTCTGGATGATTGCCAAGTCAGCAGTCTTCCCCATTATTGTGGTTTCAAAGAAAAAGGGATACACAAAATGTATACTGTAGGGATGGTCATTAATTGAAACTCAAATGTATATATTCTAATATTTTGAGATACTGGATTTTTGACTTTCATGAGATATAAGCTCTAATTATCAAAATAAAAAAATAAATAAAATAAAAAACCTTTTGAAATGTTTTATTTAACAAGTAATGAATCTAGAATGTATGAAAGTTTCACTTTTTGAAATAAGTAAAAAAAATATGAACTTGTTCACGATATTCAAATTTTTTGAGAACCACCTGTACATACACGTTATCAATCATGTTTGCTTGGGTAAATAAAATGCCCATTTCAAACCATTTAAAACTACAAAATACACTGATTGTCGGGATTGTGGACTGTTGTGTGTGTGTTTTGCTCCCCATGTGTTCCCTGTGACCCAGTCTCTCCATCATGTTGATTTGTCTTCCAACCTAATTGTTTGTGTATTTAAGGTCGTGTCCTTTCAGTTAGCGTGTAACACCTGATTTTAAAATAATGTTTTTGATGCTACATAATCAAGGGACTAGAGACTTTCTCACTTCAATGAGCCATGTGTATTACACCACCAATCAACATACAGCCAATAACTTACAATGTACATATAGTTACGCAGATGCATGAAAAAAAAAAAAAAACAGCTCAGTTCAGACTTTTGTAACCGTGTCTTTGATTACTCAAGGTTCAGTCTTAAGTGACGTAGAACAAGATGAAATAGTACTTAAGCACCTTGTTGATGAGGCCTCCTCTGCCAGCAACTGAGCTTCCCAATAACTGTCCGTAATGTGAACTGTAGTTTATATAATGAATCATAGATGGCAAAAAGATGTTGTAGACAAACGAAGATAGTTAATCCCATTTTCTGATCAAGGTCCTATCAATAGCTCAGCTTCCAGCTCATGCCTGCATGTTGAACCCTATTTGAGTTAAAGAACCTCAGGTTCCTCAAATGAGGGACAAAAACAGGACAGCATTGGTGAGAAAGTTTCTCCATGTGGTTAACACATACTTCCTACTCCATACTTCTTCTCTTACCCTTTTATGCTACTAGGCATCTCACTGGCTAGAGCGCCCCTAGTGACAGGATTAAATAATACGTTCTAATGGGACAAAATGTAACTGTAAAACTGTTACACACCCCTCCCCTCAAAAAAAAAAAAAGAAAAATCAATTAGTCCCAAAAAATCTCTTTAGCTTTTCAACATGGTAAGTATCAATTTGGTTTGAGTTGTCAAGCATTACAACCTTGTAATTGACATTATTAACCCTTGTCAAGATTTTTGCTGGACCTTGCCATTTTGGAGCTAACTTGGCCATAAAATAGTCAGCAGCACGAGACAGAGGGTGAGTAAGGATCCAAACGAGATCTCCTTCTTCGAAGGATTTAACCTTTCTACGTTTACTGTAGTATTTGCCTTGCCTCTCCTGGGCTTGCTTAGTCTTCTCCCTTACTTGGTCAATAAGAGCTTTCTGTCTCTCAACTGTGCTGTAGGCTACATGATCGGGATTAGGCGGCTTACTGATTAACCGCTCAAGTGGACCTTTTAACTTGCGTCCTAGTGCAATTTCTGCCGGAGTGAGAGACGTGCTCTCTTGCCATGCTGAATTAATGGCATACCGGAATTCTGGTATCCACTTGTCCCAGTCACGGTGATTGTCATGGACGTAGGAGGCTATCATTGTTTTCAAGGTCCTATTGACCCTCTCAGTTAAATTGGTCTGGGGATGATAAGCTGTAGTGAGTTTTTGAACTACCCCCCATCGTTTACAGGTATCGTTGAGTAGCTGGGCAGTGAACTGAGGCCCACGGTCAGAAACTAAGTATGCCGGAGCTCCCCATCGTGTGAACATCTCTTTTGTCAAAATGTTGGTTATCAGATGAGTTTTAGAAGACTGCAGAGCAAAGAGTTCTACCCACTTGCTGCAATAATCCACAAAGACTAATAAGAACTCATTGGAGCGTGGGCTTCTTGGGAAAGGACCCATCAAATCTACCCCAAGCATATAGCCCGGCTCTACTACTGGGGTTGACTGCAACAATCCAGATAGCTTAGAGATTCTTGGTTTGTAAGCTTGACACGTCTTACATTGGGTACAAAAACTCCAAACGTCTTTCCGAATCTCAGGCCAATAAACATTGTCCAATAGCCTCCGTAAGGTTTTCATTCTTCCCAAGTGTCTGCTCAATGGATTTGAATGAGCAAATTGCAAAAATGCTTCCCTCAATGATACAGGTATAATTAATTGACTAGTGCTCTCTTGTTGCTTGCCAGGTACCCTGCGAAACAAGTAGTCATTCTGTACAATGTAAGCAATACGGTTTGGATCGGGATTGGGTTGTTTGGCTGACTCCCATAAAGACTGTAAAGAAGAATCAAGCTTTTGAGCCTTCCCAATCTCATCCCAACTGACTGGTAAATTAGGATCTGGTTTTGTAGGTTGACATAGGGCAATGTGGCCAACCACTTCTTGCACAGGTATTCCTCTGGATAGGGCATCAGGTACAACATTACATAATCCCTTACGGTACTTAACCGTAAAGTTAAAACTTTGCAGCCTTAAAGCCCACCTGGTCAAACGGGAGGATGGTTTAGGCTGATTAAATACCCAAGTCAGGGCTGAATGGTCTGTGAGCACTTCGAAGTTCCTTCCCTCTAAGTACTGCCTCCACTTTTCTACAGCCCACACCACAGCCAGACACTCTTTTTCTGCTCCCTGTATGAGTCTTGAAGCATAGGCAATGACACGCTCCAAACCATCAATTTCTTGGGTCAGCACAGCTCCTAATCCTATATCACTAGCATCAGTTTGTACTTTAAAGTCCTTAGTGAAGTCAGGTGGCATTAAAACTGGTGCTTGTTGGAGGGCGTTTTTAAGATCATTAAAAGCATCCTGGCACTCAATGGTCCAATCCCAAGCAGTGTCTTTAGCCTTTAGAGCATGCAAAGGTGCTGCTCGCTCAGAAAAGTGAGGAATGAAACGATGGTACCAACTAGCTAGACCCACAAACCTTTGTACCTCCTTAACATCCTTGGGTACCGGAAAATCATGGACTGCTTTGACTTTAGCGGCTTCGGTACGGACCCCTTCTTCAGAAACGACATGTCCTAGATATGTGATGGTTTTCTGTAGCATGGAACACTTCTTGAGGTTAAGTGTTAATCCTGATGCTTCCAGTTTGGCGAAGAGTTGTTTGAGATGTTGGAAGTGGTCCTGAAGGTTTTTGGAATATATCACAATGTCATCAAGGTAAACAAAACAAAACTTCCCTAAATACTCTCTCAGAACATTGTTCATTAGTCTTTGAAAGGTTGCAGCAGCATTTTTGAGGCCGAAAGGAAGACAAACAAATTCAAACTGATTGTTTTTGGTGACAAAAGCAGTTTTTTGTATACTGTATTCATCCATTCCTACCTGCCAGTAACCAGACTTAAGGTCCAATGTGCTGAATACAGTTTCTCCATACAAGGACTCCAGGATATCTTGAATCTGTGGCATTGGAAATCCATCAAGAGGAGTCTTGGAATTTAATGCTCGGTAGTCAACACAGAAACGGGTACTACCATCTTTCTTTGGCACTAAGACTACTGGTGCTGCCCAAGGGGATACAGAAGGCCTTATAATGCCTTTGTTAAGCATATTTACAACTTCTTCGTCTATGAAGTTTTGCTTGGAATTGGAAACAGGGTAAGCTTTCTTACGCACAGGTACCTCATCGAGGGTATGGATCCGGTGACGAATTAAAGTTGTCTGCCCCAAATTATCTGTGCATACTGTTGGCCAATCAAGCATCAAACCTTCTAGTTGACGTCTTTGCGCTTTAGTAGCATCAGCTCGATCTACTAACTCCTTTATGGTGGCAAGCGTAGGGGAAGTCGTTGGCACTAAAGGTAATGCAAGATGCAGACTAACCGTCGGCGAAGGTGAAGAAGTGTTGAAGGTGTGGGTTGTATCACATTCTTCAGCCATGTATACGTAGAATTTTTTAAATCAAGAAAGATTCCTGAGGTCATCAGAAATTCAAGCCCCAATACAACTGAGAAAGTCAAGTCACAGTCTCTCATAACATAGGCTCTTAGAGGATAGTTATGCCCATGGATTGTACTTTGCCAAGATATCTTTCCTAAGGCTGCCTGTACATAACCATTAGCAAGGGAAAACGACTGTCCTCTACTGGATTGCATGACTTCATGTTTTGATGTCAATTGTTGCCAGCATGACTCTTGCACTAATGAATAAGTGCTTCCAGTATCCAGTATGGCTTGATATTGCTGGCCTCTGATAGTTATGGGCAATGTTAAGGTTTTTATCGGCTTTCCGTCGTTCTCTGAAAAGACAGCAATATGTGGATTAGATTGTCGTCCTCTTGGGAATTTATTAGTTTCAGCAGGCTTAGAGGTGTTTTCCTGATGTCTTTGCCTCCAGAAGGCTCTCTCCTCACCCATATCTCCCTCTATGAGCGTTCCTACACGTACCAGCTCGTCCACGGTAGTTGCAGTACCTCTCAAAATACTGTCTATCCTTGGATTACAGTTCCGAAGTGCTGCTTGGAGAATCTCACGTCCCGTCATAGCCGGTTTCAACCTCAAACATAATGCTCTGTACTGATACGCAAATGTCCTAATGCTTTCATCAAATCTTTGTTTCCTTTCTCTTATCCTCCTCTCCACCTCAACTTCATGATCTTCAGATAAAAAGGATTGAAGGAAAGCAGACTTAAATTGTGACCATGTTCTCACCTTCCTCTTCTCTGCCAGCCACCAGTCTTTAGCTGTATATGTTAATACAGAAGGAAGCATGGATAAAATTTCAACGTCATTAAGAGGCTTGTATAGCCAGATACTCATCGCATCGCTCCAGATACGTAATGGGATCTTCTCCGTCTAAACTTCCGAACTTTGGAAACTCTAATTTGATGGGGGTCTGGCAATGTACAGGTCGAAAAGAACTATGGGTTGCTACAGTGTGGTTAAAACCTGGAGTAGAAGTGGCTCCCCCAGAAGACTGAATTAGAGATTTCAGCTGGCTATCTCTACGTTTCAGGCAATCCATAGTCACTTGTCCCAACTCCTGGATTTTAGTTTCCAAAGTGACCTTTAGTTGGCTGCAACCAGCCTCCAATTTGGCAGATAGTGAGTTTTCTAAATGCTGCATATCTGTGTGATGGTCCTTATGCAGGTCTAATATATGTTGCAGCTGACCTTCAATAGCAGTCATCCGATTACTTTGCTCATTCAACTGGCGTTGCATATCTTTAAAATGAACATCAGAGGAACCTTCTAAACCCTCCATTCTAGTTTCAACTTTATGCATTCTTGAGGCTATTATCATAGTTAATAAACTTTCATCTTCTTCATTTTCAGGAGGAGGAGGTAACAAAGAATCATCGAAATCACCTTCTTGTTCTACATTTTCCTGTTCATTTTCCAGATATAAATTACTGAGAGAATGGATAAGATCATGGACAGGCTCCCGATGCCTAGTGAAATTTTCTGAAGAATAGTCTGGGCTTAAAGGAACATCACCCCCTGCCTCTCTTTGTGTGAAGGCCATTTTGCAACTAACAAACTACTAAAAGTAACCTTAATTTAAAGACCCAAGTTGACAGCAATGCAATAACACCTCAAAATATGGTCACAAAGTTTTGCTTTTTCTAAATCAATCAGGTCCCTGTTCGGGCGCCATATATTATTTAACACCTGATTTTAAAATAATGTTTTTGATGCTACATAATCAAGGGACCAGAGACTTTCTCACTTCAATGAGCCATGTGTATTACACCACCAATCAACATACAGCCAATAACTTACAATGTACATATTGTGCCAGCAACTGAGCTTCCCAATAACTGTCCGTAATGTGAACTGTAGTTTATATAATGAATCATAGATGGCAAAAAGATGTTGTAGACAAACGAAGATAGTTAATCCCATTTTCTGATCAAGGTCCTATCAATAGCTCAGCTTCCAGCTCATGCCTGCATGTTGAACCCTATTTGAGTTAAAGAACGACCTAGGTTACGTATGTAACCCAGGTTCCCTAAGGGAACGAGAGCTGCGTCCGAAGACGCTATGGGAACGCTCTCAGCGTCATTCCGCTCTGAATATCATATTTAATCAGTCCAAATAGAAGGGCGAAGCGTCACGGGCGGGGTGACGTCACGACCAGGAAGTATATAAGCACGTGAGGCGGCGCCCGCGTCAGCTCCATGTCATGAAGCAAGCGCTGGCAGGGATGCCGGAAGTATGGCTGCGAGACGCAGCTCTCGTTCCCTTAGGGAACCTGGGTTACATACGTAACCTAGGTCGTTCCCTTTCAGGAACGTCGAGCTGCGTCCGAAGACGCTATGGGAACGCTATACCAACGTCTCCATACTGACAAGTCCCTGCCTGTGTCAGGACAAAAAGGACAGAGGAGCTTGGAGTGGCTCGGACATCAAGGTTATAAAACCTCGCAAAGGTCAGGGGCGTGGACCATCCAGCAGCGTCGCAGATGTCCCGTATTGGGACACCTGCCCAAAGTGCCTTTGAGGCCGCCATACCTCTAGTTGAGTGCGCTCTGACTCCCAGCGGATGGGCAAGCCCAGAGGCCTCGTAAGCAAGATTAACAGCATCCACAATCCACCTACTAAGAGTGAGCTTCGTAGCAGGAAGACCCCTCTTAGGCGGACCATAGCATACCAGCAACTGGTCCGACTTTCTCCACAGGGCAGCTCTGTGGATGTACGTGCCCAGTGCTCACACTGGACACATACGGTTGTGCTTCTCCTGGCCGAAGGGAGGAGGACAGAGGCCTGGAGTACGACCGGCTGTGGTACGACCGTTAGAACCTTCGGTACGTACCCCATTTTTCAGGGGTAGAGAAAGACTTTCGCCGAACCGGGCACACAGTCAACATCGAAGGGGCCGCAGACAGGGCCTGAAGGTGACCACCCTCCTCAGAGAATGATGGCTAACCAGAAGACGGTCTTGGAGGTGAGGAGTCTATCTGGTATCTCCTCGACATGCTCAACGGTGCTCACACCGAGCCCCGGACCGCAGCCAGGTCCCACGTGGGGACGTGATCGTACAGGAGGCCTCAGCCTCCGCGCACCGGAGGAAACATGTAACTAGGGGGTATCTGCCCACTGCCTGGCCACCGATAAGGGCGTGGTATGACAAATAGCTGCCACGTAGACCTTAGTAGTGGAGTGGGTTAACCCTGCGGAGAACCGGGCCTGCAGGGACTCCAGCACTGTACCAACTGGGCAGTTAACTGGGTCAAATTGGCGGTCTCCGCACCAGGAAGTGAAGAGTTTCCACTTCAGGGCATACAGTTTCCTCGTAGAGGGAGCTCTGGATTGAAGGAGGGTCTCAACAACCTCAGTTGACAGACCGGAAGCTACGAGTTGTGCCCCCTCAGAGTCCATACCCACAGCTTCCATAGCTCCGGGCGGGGGTGCACCCCCTGCCTGTGAGAGGAGATCTCTTCTGACAGGCACCGGCCACGGGGTGCCGTCGAGAAGAGCAATCAGGTCCAAGAACCATACTCGGCCCGGCCAGAACGGCGCTACTAGCAGTAGACTGACCGCGTCCCGGCGCACTCTCTCCAGAACTCCCGGGAGCAGAGCGATCGGGGGGAAGGCGTACAGACGTAGCCTCGGCCACGTCTGTACCATAGCATCCAGACCCAGCGGGGCTGGCGGAGCTAGAGAGAACCAGAGGGGACATTGCGCTGACTCTCGAGTGGCGAAGAGGTCCACCTGTGCCTGGCCAAAGACCTTCCAGATCTGCTTCACCACCTCTGGGTGAAGCATCCATTCCCCGGGCCTCAGCCCCTGCCTCGACAGAACGTCTGCTCCCACATTGAGATGCCCAGGGATGTGAATAGCTCTCAAGGATAGGAGCTTGCCCTGGGCCCACACCAGGATCTGGCGCGCCAGCTTGTACAAGGGGCGCGACCTCAGACCTCCTTGGTGGTTGATATAAGAGACTACTGCCGTGCTGTCGGTGCGCACCAGCACATGGCGGTCTCTTAGGTCCGGGAGGAAGTGCTTGAGTGCACGGAACACAGCTAGGATCTCTAGCAGGTTGATATGCCACGACTGGTGGCGTCGACTCCACAGACCACGGGCAGGGTGGCCACTCATGACCGTACCCCAACCGGTGAGGGATGCGTCTGTCGCTAGCAAGACACGGCGACACGGAGCTCCCAGCACCGGGCCCTGAATCAAGAACTGAGGATCTCTCCACGTGTCTAAGGCACGGAACCCACGGCGTGACACTTTGACAGCGCGGAGCGAGTCTCCCCTCAAGGAGACCCCCCTGTTCTTGAGCCACCACTGTAGGGGCCTCATGTACAGCAGGCCAGAAGGAATCACGCTGGACGCTGCTGCCATAAGCCCTAGCAGCCTCTGAAACTGCTTGACAGTGAATGGCTGGCCTTGACGCACTCTCTTGACTGCCGTGAGAATCGACTCGATCCGAGCAGGGGTCAGCCACGCCTGCATCGTGGTCGAATCCCACACCACGCCTAGATAAGTGGTTCTCTGAACTGGAGACAGCACACTTTTCTTGGCGTTGAGTCTCAACCCCAACTCTCTCATGTGGGCGAGAACGACATCTCGATGCCGAACCGCCAACTGCTCTGTCTGAGCGAGAATCAACCAATCGTCGATGTAGTTGAGTATGCGGATGCCCTGCAGTCGCAACGGGACCAGTGCCGCATCCACACACTTGGTGAAAGTGCAGGGTGAGAGTGCTAGGCCGAAAGGAAGAACCCGATACTGATACGCTTTGCCCCCGAAAGCGAACCTCAGGAACTTCCTGTGAGAGGGAAGGATGGATATATGGAAATAGGCATCTTTGAGATCTATCGAGACAAACCAGTCCTCGGACCTGATCTGAGATATAATCTGCCTGACTGTAAGCATCTTGAACTTCAGCTTTCTGACTGAGCGGTTCAGAGCTCGCAGATCCAATATGGGCCTCAGCCCCCCATCCTTCTCTGGAACAATGAAGTATCGGCTGTAGAAGCCGGCGCGAGTCTCGTGAGGAGGAACCAACTCAATGGCTTCCTTCCTTACTAAATTCTCGACTTCTTGTCCCAGAACCAGAGCCTGCTCGGGGCGGACCGTAGTCACGCAAACCCCGTTGAACGGCGGAGGTGGCCCATCGAACTGGATGGAATAACCATGCTCTACCGTCCGCAGGACCCAAAGAGACACATCTGGTAGCCGCTGCCTGGCCGCTAGATGATCTACTAAGGGAATCAGTCTCTCGAGACTGACCTCTGGTGTTAGAGATATGGCCAGACCACTGTCTTGCTGCGGAAGTCCGGAGGAGGACGCGGTCTCTGGCGCTTGAGGCGAGGTTCTCAGGCCCGCAGTCACTACCGGCGGGGAATTCTGAGAAAAGCACTCGCTGGGACCTGCTGTGCCCTGGAGCTGCAGGGTTGACAGACAGATCCCCGGAGGACACCGAGGGGAGACGGTCACCGTGTGCCGCGGTGTAAGCCGCTCCACCCCAGTAGGGGTCGTCCTCCGCAGTCCTGGGGCTCGCCCGTCAGGACCTCTGAACGAACCAGGCCCTGCCAGGCAGGGCCCAAAGAGGCGCATTCGGCAGCTCACTGCCCAATGGTCTACTAAGGGAATCAGGCTCTCGAAACTGACCTCTGGTGTCAGAGAAATGGCCAGACCGCTGTCTCGCTGCGGAGCTTCGGAGGGAGACGCGGTCTCTGGCAACTGAGGCGAGTTTCTCAGGCCCGCAGTCACTACCGGCGGGGAATTCTGAGAAAAACCACTCGCTGGGACCTGCCGTGCCCTGGAACTGCAGGGTTGACAGACAAATCCCCGGAGAGCACCGAGGGAAGACGGTCACCGTGTGCCGCGGTGCAAGCCGCTCCACCCCAGTAGGGGTCGCTCTCCGCGGCCCTGGGGCTCGCCCGTCAGGACCTGCTGCGCGAGGAGCTGGTATGCGGAGGAGGCTGCGCCCGCCCAGCAGCCGCCTGAATTTCGAGAGCGCGCATACCATCTGCCCTCAAAGATTCCACCCGCGATCTCAACACCTCGGTGGAGATCGGGGGAAACCGAAGGCTCTTGTGGCTCCTCACACTGGGGCGAGAGAGGCGGCGAAACCTCGTCAACGCTCGTCACATCCCTTTTCCTCGGAGGACGCAGCGTCAAGCCCTCGTCTCGGGGGGAAGAGTACCGCTTCCGACCCGCGAGACGGGGCGCCAGATCTGGTGGATACGGGAGAAGATAGTTTCTTTTCTCTTCTCTTCTATATGCTCGCCAGCCAGATCAGCCTTTTTTTCTACGAGCCCAACGAGCGCAGCCGCCGCTCTGCCTCGGCAGAGTGGGGATGGCTTTATTTGTGCTTGTGCAACACTAGAGTTTACAACGCTCATCACCGTCTTTCTCATCCACCTCCTCGGTAGGAAGACAAGCGGGGCGTCGAGCCCTCTCTCTGGGGGAAGAGAACCGCTTCCGAGCACAGAGAGCGGGCGCTGGATCGGTTTTGATGATCCATTTGCGAGCCGCGCGAGCGCAGCCACCGCTCTATCTTTCTTTTGCACAAAGCGGGGCCGACAGCGCGTGGAGCTCGCTTTCCTTATATATATATATGGGCGACAGAGGCGGCGAAACCTCATCAACGCTCGTCACGTCAACCTCCTCGGAGGAAGACAGACGAGGCGTTGAGCCCTCGTCTCGGGGGGGAAGAGACCGCTTCCGAACCGCGAGACGGGGCGCCAGATCTGACGGATACGGGAGGAGATAGGGACATTCCCGTCTCACTCTCGTCCGCCAAATCAGCCTGTGAGTCCCACGAGCGCAGCCGCCGCTCTGCATAGGCAAAAGCGGGGCCAGCACCACGCGGGGAGCTCACAAAGGCTCTCTCCTCGAAGAGAACCCTCCGAGTGCGAAGTGTACTTTTCTCACAGTGCGGGCAGTCAGCTCCCTCGAGAGCCGCTGCCTCGCGCTCCGCACTCGGGTAGATCACACACAGATCATGTGTGTCCCCACTCGTAATGTAACACAGGCAGAGGACTAGCACACCATCTGAAACGCGATCTAGGATCGCCCCCTGTTTTGGTCTTAGCTTTAGGGATGTCTACTTTCTTTTCTCAGGACATACAACACCAAATAAGACTCACAAAACAGATATGGACTGACAACACACAGAGCGCTTGCTGAATGACAGAAAGCTGACGCGGGCGCCGCCTCACGTGCTTATATACTTCCTGGTCGTGACGTCACCCCGCCCGTGACGCTTCGCCCTTCTATTTGGACTGATTAAATATGATATTCAGAGCGGAATGACGCTGAGAGCGTTCCCATAGCGTCTTCGGACGCAGCTCGACGTTCCTGAAAGGGAACCTCAGGTTCCTCAAATGAGGGACAAAAACAGGACAGCATTGGTGAGAAAGTTTCTCCATGTGGTTAACACATACTTCCTACTCCATACTTCTTCTCTTACCCTTTTATGTTACTAGGCATCTCACTGGCTAGAGCGCCCCTAGTGACAGGATTAAATAATATGTTCTAATGGGACAAAATGTAACTGTAAAACTGTTACAAGCGTTGTCGGGTCTCTTATGTCAATGGTGCTACAAGTGTTCCTGTTTGCCCTGTGTTGGAAGAATTAAAAGACTATTGCTTGTATTTTCTCCTCATTCATCGCTCTGCTCCGTAGGCTAGTGTGACACTGATGGCTTCCTTTCCCTTTCCTTTCCTTATACAGCAGAGACATTTTAATTGTTAAATTTATAGCATTTTGATGTTTATAAACTTTCACAGCTTCGTTATTATATGTACAAATGATCCATCTTTGTTGCAGTATTTTTTTTCTGCCTTCTATAAATACCTCATATGTGTTTGTTCTCTTAATTTTGCATAATTTAATGTTCTGTCACTTGAAAAGATTGTTTTCATAGAAATAAATCATAAGATGCATTTCCATTCCACTTCAACCCACCATGTCGCTCTACTGCAGAATAGCTGGTGCATCTTTCAACATGTTAATACATCATGTAGCCAACTGCAACAGCTGCACCAATGCAAACAAACACCCACAGCAAGCAAATCATATTTTATAGGTGGCCTCTGTGACCTCAAAATTCGCTGAGGTTTAATCGTAACAAAGCATTAGACCAAAACAGAAAAATCTAATTAAAGATTGTTAATGAGACACACATGATGAATTGACCTGCAAGAGTTGCTCGCCACCCATATATTAAACTTGATTTTGTAATGGCCGCGTGTCCACATGAAAAGACGCTCAAAGGTCAGAGCCAGCATTCCAGAGCTTGTCGGTCGGTACGATGATGCTTTATGAGTTATAATGCTAATAATATTGAAAAATGTTATCAGTGGTGCCGTGTATTAGTCATGTTAATAACTCTTGCATGAGAGATTTTTATTTGGAGTTAGGGGATGTCCCACTGGACACTTGATTAATTAGATCAAAATGTTTAATTGAGGTGCTACTGCAAGGCCCAGATGCTAATCACAGCAATGGAGGAGAAGAGATCAAGAAGGTGTTTTACTGCTTTATCTCACCCTGTTTTCCATAATAATAATCTTATGAATTAATTAGTACAGGAAATGAATGCGATAATTGCAGTGCTTGCTAATTTTGCAGGAGGTGATAACCAATACACTTCCTGAGTAGCATGTGAGGGCCAGCATTATGTGAATGCAGTGTATAATTGTGATCAGGACTCCGACATGAGGCGTAGATGTTTATTAATGATCGCCTGACTTTATTCTGCTTATTACACGGCTACTTACCAAATAAATAAATGCACTTGAAATATTGATTTTAAATTATTTTATTACATGGGACAATCTGGGACTACCAATTAGCCTGTCACTGTTTATTTTGCAATAGTGACCCACTGAGGTACTGACTGCACATGCATCAGGTGTTTTACATTTTGAATAAATTATTAAACATGGATATTAAATTCTGATTCATGCAAATATAAAGGCAGTGTTATATTTTAGGTATAACAACCCATTTACTGTGGGAATGAATGAATGAATGAAAATGTATTCATTAGCTTTTATATTGTCATTACACTGAAACCAAAGTCCTTAAAATATTATCTGAGAAGCATGTATATTATATTATTTTGACAGTGTAACCGGGTAGCCATTTTTAGGTTACACTTCTTTTTTTTCAGTGATAAATATTTTTTCCAATACCGTTTTACAGGTATAATATTACAAACCCCATTGAACAAGCTAAATGCAACAGTGATGAGATTATTCTGCTGCAATATTTGAACGTTTTTCCACAAAAACTGTATGTATAACTTGTTTTTGATGTTTGAAAATGCTATGAAAATGGCAACAATAAATGCCTTATAAGTCTGCTATCAACTCAGATATGTCCGTTTGCTTTCACAGTTTGTCAGCAAGAGGGGTTGCTTTATAATTGATTTTATTGCATTTTGGTTATATAAATCCCTTGTACATATGAAGAAAATATGCGAGTAAAGAAAAACACCTTTAAAAAATACAGTTCACTCATTCAATACTGAACAAACTTTAGCGTCTCAACAAAAGGACATGCAGTTTCCGTGTTTGGCAGCATTTTCTCATTATCTCTTTCTGGATGTGTTCCCATAATTATACTACACTTAATTAAATATTAATACCACAGTGCACCCCTTGCTGCATACTGTTTGTCTTTGTAAGCATTATTCATTTTCATACAATTCATTATCACGTAGGTTTATACATTTCAAATGTGCTTTGGCAGCTTGAAAACAGAACAAAACAAAAAAATAAAGTTAACTGAAACATGCTCTTCTTCTGTTAATGAGTTGTGAAAATATTAGCCACAAAGCATGCCCAAACACTTTTTTTAAAGTAATATTGTGGTAGTAAAGAACACTGCTGAAACATTGCCTTTTGTTGTCTTGTTATAGAATAGAAGTGCTTTGTAATGTGTTTTTGCTGGATATTATTAGTATTTGACTCTGAACTTGCATCTCAAAGAAAGTTTTATGTTAGATTCTAACATGCATTTAGTGTGTTTTAGTCTATTCTACTTCAGAATTTACTCAGCTAGAAAATGTTATTTTCTATGCAACATTGACTATAATAGTGCACCAGGAGACAGAGACTATAGTATATCAGTGAAGAGCTGCTGTAAAGCAGCAATGAAGGCACCAAAATTATATTCAAAATGCCATGAGCATGTATGCCATGTATTACCACACATCTAATGACAACACTGTCCAATGGAATTAATATGTAGATATAACTGTATGCCTTCTGCCCATGCAGAGGAGGCAATTTAGCCTAAAATAGTGCTGAATTTGGAATTATGCAAATGACCTGTTCAACTCATTATTCCTTGCATTTTATTAGATAAAAAGCACATATCTAACAGAACAATGTTTGTGTTACAGTAAGTCAGCTGTGTTTGTGCAAGCGTGTGTTTTTCAGTTTTCAAGTTAAGGTTGACTGCTGAAAGCATTGAAATCATTTTCCAAATATAACCCTAATGATAAGATATTACGCATTTGTGCACATTAATATGCATTATTCTAGATCTACAAAACAACATTAGCAATGATGAAAACCAGAGCTTTTGATGACAAGTTCAATTCTCCTCTCACTTTTTTCACATTTACACATGGGCATACGATTTTATTGCAGGAGGACAACCCTGGGAATATATTTTTTTAAACAAACCAGCGATTAAAGCAATGAATCACAGGCCCTTGATCAGCATTTATTTATTTCTGGTAATTTAAAATGTTAGTGGTGAAAAATTGCTATTACACCATTAATACAGGGAAAATAATATTGTTTTCCCTGTAAGCCTGACTATACTCTGCAAATATGGTCTATTCCTGTAAGAAAAAAATAAATAAATGTCATAAGTAATCTTCCATACAGTCATTTGTTAAGTGTTTTGCATTTTATCATTGTTCTTGTTCTTATTCTTCAACAATAAATAAATAAATACGTGAGTGGTGAAGAGTAACAAATTATTTATATTTATTTTCAAGTATCTGGACTTTAAAACATGTTGTTCATTGTTATTTTTAATTGGATACATTCTGTAACCCGATAGCAGTGTCCGATTCATGAACGAGCTGATTCTTTTCAATGAACCTGTTAAATCGGTTCTTAAATCTCACTAGTGATTCGTTCATGAATTGGACTGAACAGATTCAAAAGGATTCGGTCATAGCAAGTAGCCAGTTGTCCTCAGTGTGAAAAGATGGATCTCAAAATCATACAGTCACTTGTAAAAGGCTCATACTGTATACAGGTACATATAAAAAAAATGGAATATCATGAACAAGTTCATATTGTTTTTTACTTATTTCAAAAAGTGAAACTTTCATATATTTTAGATTCGTTACATTTAAAGGAAAACATTTTCAAAAGTTTTTTTTTGTTTTAATTTTGATGATTGGAGCTTACAGCTCATGAAAGTCAAAAATCAGTATCTCAAAATATTAGAATATTTACATTTGAGTTTCAATTAATGACCATCACTACAGTATAAATTCCGGAAATCTCTTGTTCTTTGAAACCACAATAATGGGGAACATTGCTGACCTGGCAGTGATCCAGAAGACAAACATTCACGCCCTCCACAAAGAGAGTAAGTCACAGAGGGTCATTACTGAAAGGTGTGGCTGTTTACAGAGTGCTGTATCAAAGCATATTAAAAGCAAAGTTGACTGGAAGGAAGAAACTGGGTAGGTAAATGTGCACAAGCAACAGGGTTGACCGCAAGCTTGAGAATACTGTCAAGCAAAGCTCATTCAAACACTTGGGAGAGCTTCACAAGGAGTGGACTGAAGCTGGAGTCAGTGCATCAAGAGTCACCACACTCAGAAGTCTTCAGGAAAAGGGCTACCAAGCCACTTCTGAACCAGAGACAACGTCAGAAGCGTCTTACCTGGGCTGTGGAGAAAATAACTGGACTGTTGCTCAGTGGTCCAAAGTCCTCTTTTCAGATGAAAGTCAATTTTGAATTTAATTTGGAAATCAAGGTCCCAGAGTCTGGAGGAAGACTGGAGAGGCACAGAATCCATGTTGCTTGAAGTCCAGTGTGAAGTTTCCACAGTCAGTGATGATTTGGGCTGCCATGTCATCTGCTGGTGTTGGTCCACTGTGTTTTCTGAAGTCCACAGTCAATGCAGCCATCTACCAGGAAATGTTAGAGCACTTCATGCTTCCTTCTGCTGACAAGCTTTATGGAGATGCTGATTTCCTTTTCCAGCAGGACTTGACACCTGCCCACACTGCCAAAGGTACCAAAAGCTGGTTCAATGACCATGGTGTTACTGTGCTTGATTGGCCAGCAAACTCGCCTGACCTGAACCCCATAGAGAATCTATGGGGTATTGTCAAGATGAAGATGAGAGACACCAGACCCAACAATGCAGACA
Organism: Barbus barbus; assembly: GCF_936440315.1. Taxonomy (NCBI): domain Eukaryota; kingdom Metazoa; phylum Chordata; class Actinopteri; order Cypriniformes; family Cyprinidae; genus Barbus; species Barbus barbus. The sequence continues at coordinate 7,447,082 of NC_136748.1, read as the reverse complement.
TGAAGGCCGCCATCAAAGCAACCTGGGTTTCCATTACACCTGAGCAGTGCCACAGGCTGATTGCCTCCATGCCACGCCGCATTGATGCAGTAATTCATGCAAAATGAGGCCCAACCAATGAGTGCATAGAAATGAACATACTTTTCAGAAGCCTGACATTTCTGTTTAGAATATCCTATTTTTATTGATCTTATGTAATATTCAAATTTTCTGAGACACTGAATTTTGGGTTTTCATTATCTGTGAATAAGCCATAATTATCAAAATTTCAAGAAATAAAGGCGTGAAATATTTCACTCTATGTGAAATGAATCTATATAATATATGGGTTTCACTTTCTGAAATGAGTGACAAAAAATATTGACCTTTTTCATGATATTCTGTAAACAGGTACATCTCAAAAAAATGCAGGATTTAGAGGATTTTTCTTAAAAAAAAAAAAAATCCTTGTGGATTATCCAGCTGACGACAACAAGGTAAAGTTCACTTACTTCTGGGATGTATTCAATAAATATTATAATTGTGTATTGTTAGCTTAAGCACATTGTGCTCGTCTTTACTTGTGACTTTAATAAAGATCACATGGGTTCACATACTTTTTCTTGCAACTCTACATTAAATGTATAACACTGTAGGGCGTCTATTCTATTAAGCATTATTTATAGCACAACTCACATTCAGTAATTTTTCTTGATAAATAACCTTTTTCACATTTCAGATGTAAAATAGGCTTCAAACAGCAATTCACATTGACTTTAATAATCTGAAATCAGTCATACAAACACTAAATCGTTGCAAACTGAAATGTGGAAGAATAATCTTTACTCAAGTGTATCCGAGTGCTTTATTTCTGTCAGAGAGCTGCCCGTCTTCATTTCCCTATGATTGCTAGCTGTCTGCGTATTTGTTTAGAGGTTCACCACCCACTTAGTCATGGATCTCGACTTCTGTTGTTGAAGCGAATCAGACGTCGATGCAAATCCCGCAGTGAGATGTGAAACAACACAACAGGCAGGTTACAGGTCTGGAAAGACAAGCACAGGAGAGGGAGGAGAGAGAGGGAGGAGACTGAAGTCATTGGTCACTAGCCAATAGCAAATTGAAATCTAAGCAATTTGCTTAATAAAATTAGCTAGGTCATTGACTTCCTTATGAGAGGTAGTTTGGTTAAAAACGCTCAAACCCACAGAGCAACCACACATCCGTGCATTCTTCCACAGGTACCATCCAGTGGAGACAGATACACACATAAACACGTACCTGCTCTTTCGTTTCAACCGACAGAGCTTCCACAAGCAGAGTGGATATCTGGAAGTGTAGGGGATGTGTGATACGGCAGCAGAGGATGACCCTAAAACGGCAGAGGGGGCTGGTTTGGTGTCAGACGGCCAGACATCTCCCTCCGTCAGATCTCCAGTGACTGCTGAACTGACCCAAACTGGGGACGGTCTCCCAGGGGCCACCCTGACCTCCTACAGCCCACTGCGGGCACTGCATCGGCCCTGGTGCTTGGTTATGGTGCTCATCCTGCTGGTTCTCTCTCTCCTTTTCAGCTGGGCGGTGGTACACCTCAGCTTGGGGACTCGGAGCAAACCCTTCAGGATTTCTTCCAGCTATAACCAGCCCGGCGACATGGAGACAGCAACCTATGACCTCCGCTTCACCACCAACTGCACCATACGTGAGTGTTTCACATCTTGGGAATGTTTCGGTTTCTCAAAGTAAATGGTTTGCTTCGTTTTTTGCATGCAAGTAGAAACCAAAGTTTTTGATGTGACTGTCAAGGTTTACATTTGTATGCCAAAATCAATGGTCAAAAATGTGCTTACTTTTTGATTCAAATTTTATTTTGTTGTATATGCTTTTTTTAACTAAACCTTTTTCTGCAGTTTTTACTTTAGTGCTTTCTGCTGCCATATACACATTTGTTTTTAATGTTTTTTGAAAGAAGTCTCATATATGCTCACCAAGGCTGCATTTATTTGATCAAAAATGAAGAAAAAAAAAGTGAAATATTACTAAAATGTGTTTTAAATATTATTCATTCATGTAAATGCTGTAAAGCTCAATTTTCAGCAGCCATTACTTTAGGCTTCAACATCGCATGAATAATCCTTAAGAAACCATTCTAATAAACCAATTTTGTATTCAAGAAAATGTTATTTTTACTATCAATGTTGAAAACAATCTTTTTAATTTAAAATAAATATATATATATATATATATATATATTAATTAAATTAGAAGACAGTTCTTTTAAATTGCAATTATATTTCCCAATATTAAAAACCATCCAAAATTAACCGATAGTATATAACTAGTCCTTGACCAAGTAATTATTGTCAAAGAGGGGCAGGTTATGTGATTTTTAATTTTTTATTTTTTATCTTCTGCTTTAACAAGATTAGTATAATCAAAAAAAATAAATAAAAAATAAATATATATATTATTTTTTGTTTTTGTTTTTGAGTGTAGAACTCAAAATGAGACTGCAGTCGGTTTAATTTCTTTAAAACCTCAAAGTCAGAAACTTTGAATATAAAATACTGCAAATGGTTTCAGGGCAGAATATTGCAATGCAAATGTGTCTGTGATTTTCGACTTATTGGCAAAGTACAAAACTAGTTACATTATACATTCATATTTTTGGGTGAAATAGTGTTGTAATCCTTTCAATCAAAAGTAGAAAAAATAAATAAATATGTGTTTGATGCCTAGAAGCAAAGCATTTCCTCGCTGCAAATCTTTGTATGAGTGTACTGAATGCATTTGTTTCTAACACTGAACCTATGTAAGGAGAGCAACTGCCTCATGCCACTTCCTCATTTGAACTACAACATTACTATAGAGCATTCATGCTTTTTAGATCAACGGCAGCAACTTGAATTTTGCCCCTTGCTCCTTTTTTTTTAAATTTGCTCTTTTTTCTGCTCTGTGCTTCCTGATTCAATAACTGGCAGGGAAATTGCTCATGTCTGACCGCAGGGACCAGAACACTGCTTGTCATGCAAATTCAGAGGCAGACAGATCTCTAATTGTTTCAGGGTTGTGTAGTTCTCTCTTGCTCTAAGAGAGCAACCCCCGCTTGCCATAATAGATATTAGCAGATTGACATGCTTTACAGCGTGGCTTACCTTCCTGAAGCACCTGCCACTACAGCTCGAATTACCTGCCACCCGTAAACACGCTCACTTGACGTACTGATTTGCAAAGCTGAGGATTGCGTGTGTGTGTGTGTCTGCAAGAGAGATGTGCTTGATAAGGCTTGAAATTTCCCTTTAATGAAATGAAGTAATTGTTGTAATCAAAAGAGCTCTAAACGTGACCCTTTTTACTTTATTTTTGGCATATCAGCTTTACTAAATGATCTGGAACTAATGTAAAACAATATAAGGCCAAAACATTTTTATATTTTCTGAATAAAATGTGGGTGGTTGCAAAAATAACTGTCATATTACTAAGTTGTGGGTGGTTATTAGCAGAAATAGTTAAATTTAGTTGCTAAAGTGATCTGAGTGGTATTTGGTGTGTCTGTGTATACATTGTATATATTATGATTGGATAATCTACACCATCATAGATATACATTTTTTTTTTTTTTAATCAGTGTAGTATAATGGCATACTGTCTATGATATATGCAGTCACAGATAAACCTAAAGATGGATTATTTTCTGAAATAAATAATTAAACATTAATTATCTGATTATTACGATCAACATCCATGTCAAATAAACTTAATATGGAGTTCCACAAAAGTTGTTTGCACCGCGCTCTTCCGTCGCTTGATCTTTCATTTAGGTGTGTTAATCCATTAAATCGCTTATTATACAAAACCATGATCCGCACTCACATGTCTTTTCTTTTACCAATAGGACAACGTTTCGGCTCAAAGGCCTTCCTCAGTGTTAAAGAATACAAACCCTACACCCACTTTTTAAATCACTAATTTGATGTCACCGTCCAAATAAACTTAATATACCTTGTGCAGTCATGGCCAAAAATATTGGCACCCTTTGTAAATATGATCAAAGGCGGCTGTGAAAATTAAACTGCATTGTGAATCCTTTTGATCAATTATTTTAAAAATTCACAAAACTCTAACCTTTCATTGGATAATAAGAATGTAAAATGGGGGAAATATCATTAATTTATTTTTTTTTTCTCTCAAATTCACGTTGGACAATTATTGGCACCCTTAGAAATTCTTATGAGTAAAATGTCTCTGAAGTATATTACCATTCATATTCACAATTTTGAGCACTCCAGGGTGATTATGAACATGAAATTATCCAGCCATGGCTTCCTGTTTCACATAAATATTAATAGGAGGGAAAACAAAGCCCAAATTCCCTTAATCATCCATCACAATGAGAAAAACCTAAGAATATATTTCTGATGTGCAGCAAAAGATAATTGAGCTTCACAAATTAGTGAAGTGGCTTTAAGAAAAGAGCTAGAGCAGTGAAAATTCCCATTTCCACCATCAGGGCAATAATTAAGAATTTCCAATCAACATAAAATGTTACGAAACTGCCTGGAAGAGGACGTTTGTCTATATCGTCCTAATGCACGGTGAGGAGGAGAGTTTGAGTGGATAAAGACTCTGAGGACCACAGCTGGAGAATTGCAGAAAATAGTTGAGTCTCGGGGTCAGAAAACCTTTAAAAAAAAATTAAAAAAAATTGTCAAACAGCACCTGCATCACATGTTGTTTGGGAGGGTTTCAAGAAAAATTCTCCTAGCTCATCCAAAAACAAACTCCAGCATATTCAGTTATCAGACACGACTAGAACTTCAAATGGGACTGGCTTCTATGGTCAGATGAAACTAAAAAGGTGCTTTTTAGCAGCAAACACTCAAGATGGGTTTGGTGAACACAGGGATGAAAAATACCCCATGTGTATACCCCAATGAAACACACTGCTGTATTTTCCAGTCCTCTGACCTGAACCCTGTAGAAAATGAGTGAGGTGAACTGAAGAGAAGCAGCACCGTCATGGAGCTGGGAATCTAACGGGTCTGGAGTGATTCTGGATGAAGGGATGGTCTCTGATCTCTTGTCAGGTGTCCTCTAACCTCATCAGGAATTATAGGAGAACATTTAGAGCTGTTAAACTGGCAAATGGAGGTTTCAAAAAGTATTGAATAAAAGGGTGCCGTTAATTGTGGCCAATGTGTATTAAAGAAAAACATTTTTCATAATGATATTCCCACCATTTTAAATTCTTATTATCCAATGAAAGGTTAGAATTTTTTTTTTTTTTTTTTTTTTATAAAAGATCAAAAGGATTAACAATGCAGATTAATTTCCAGAGCCTTCTTTGATCATATTTACCAAGGTTTCTGATATTTTTGGCCATGACTGTAAATAACGTCCTCAGTAGCTCAAATTGTATCATCAAACATTAAAATGAATATAAATTCTTAACACTCCAGAATACAATCAAATGCAATTTATTTTAACTTCAATATAACATTCAAAAACAAATTAAAGGCTTTAGCAACCTCAAATTGCAATATAAAATATGATATATTAATCTGTAACTAATAATAATAATAATAATAATCCCACATTTTCAAAAGGTAGTGCAAGCCAGTTGGATGTTTGGTCACCTAGAAAATAACAGCAATATCTCCTGAGTTACAGTATGTGGCTTAATTTATTGTAGTTGTTTATTCAAAGTATGAGCATGTAATAGTAATAGTGATGCTCGATTTGCAAATTAAAACAGATATTTTTGGTTATATTGCATGTACACCACTCATTTGTGTTCAAAAGCGCGGCAGAGCTACAATGAGCGCTGCCGTCACCTCAGACTCAAGACAATGCGGAGGTGTAGATCATCCGATCACAAAACGTTAACTCACTCCCTGTTTGTTGCGGTCTGAGTCATCTGCTTTTTGCTCCCTACAGCAAACCTGATTTTGATTGCACCAAATGTGTCTAGCAGGCTGAATCGAGTTCTGCAGAGGTTTGATGAGGTCCATTTATATTCTTTGAGTTATCCTCTCCTTTTTTTTCTTGCGAAACAGCATAGTGAAAGGCCACTGCAGTGCCTTACTGTGAGTGCAAAGTGAAGGTGTTCAATTTCCCATCATCTCTCACTGCGAGTCAGATGACTTCAGAGAAAGTGTCCCTGCGTCGATTCATTTTACGATCACTTATATAAGATGCTTCTCTAATTAACTTGTTTGAATGCACGGAGAAGCCAGTTAATAGAACATTTAGTTTAAAGGTTAGAAACATTACTGGTCACGGATTTTTTTTTTTTTTTTTTGGCTGCAATGTTATTTATTTATTTGATAAATAATATGTGCACTGTATAAGACAATACTTTTTGCTTTTTACTAGATGGATACACCACAACATTAAAATGTTTCTTGAAGTTTATTTTATTTTATTTTTTTTGCTTTGTTCTGCCCTTTTTGCTTTGCTGCATAAGTATCTTTCTCTTTTAACTTAACAGTCTTTTATAGTAAGAAAAAAATAATATTTTAACAGTAGAACACTGAGTATTAATGATTGATGTTAATATTTGTAATATATAATTAATAATTGTTATTATATAAAAAAAAAAAAAAAAAAAAAAAGAGTATAAGTAACTTTTTAACTACATGTCAAGTAATTATCATTAATTTGCAACTACATGTCTACTAACTCTCAGAGTAGACTGTTTGGGTAGGTTTAGGGTTAGTAGAATAAGTTGACATGTACTTGAAAAGTTACTTACTGTTAGTAGAATGTCTAAAGTGGATACACTATCGAACTAAAGTGTTGATTTCCACATATACTTGGAGCCCATGTGCACAAACAACTCAATTTCCCTCAACGCGTGCTTATTTTGTCATCAGCCATTCAAGAAAATAGGCTGCATCCATTCATTCATTTATTAGAGCAACTGGGACCCATAGGGGCTTGGACCAGCAGCCTCATGTTCCCCAGTCTATATCCTTCCCCATTAAGCTGTGCAGCTGTCAGGGTCTAACATGATGATGCTTGCTGCTTTACAGCCTGGGATGGACCGTGGAGGTGTGCCAAGCCTTTCCCCCAACCATCAATCATTCAGGCCCGCGAGACTGAGTGAGTGAAATGAGCTGTGCCGTGAGCGGGCGAGAGGCGAGAATGTGAATCCCAGGAAAAGTCCAGTGGGGATGACGCTTAATGCTTCTCTAGTCAGACTATGGTGTGCTGAGGGATGTGTGCACAAGGGCTCAAAGAAGGAATCTTAAGTCTTTCTCAAGGGACAGCTTGTCTAGATATGTTTAAAGAGAATCATATTGATATGTTGACTTAAGAAAATCTCGATCTATCAAAGCAGTATGTTTATTGCTGATGATGTCCTGAGGATGATGATGACGACAATCATTAGTGATGATAATCAAGACCAGATGCCAGAGCACACTGAATCTGATTATCCCTTCTGAAAAACAAGTGCACTTAATTGTATTGAATGTACTGTAAGTTTAACCTTTTAAAAAAGTGCACTTCATAGTAGTGTTAAATTAAGAGCTTTACTTTAACGTTTGTTTTAATAAAATTCTGGCATGATTTAAAGAACTTACTTTGCTGTGTTCAATAAATATACTAAAGCACATGTAAAACATTAGATTATAATTTTATTAGTTAACATAATATAATAGTTATTTAGTTAACATTAAAATTCCACCTTCATCATTACAAATATTTAAAAATGCATTACATAATAATTTGCATAAAAAAACATTAACATATATTTTAGTTTATAAATTATAGCTTAGTTTAGTTTTAGACTTTTTTCTTCAGTAAAACTGTAAAGAGGATTGTTAGGTGAAACCATTGTTTTGGCCGATTCATACATTGCACATCTCTAGTTGTCTGCTTTTGAGAGTCAAATAATAATAATAAGTAAATAAGAAAAAAGAAAACAACATGAAATAAAATACAGGTAAGACCAAATTAATACCCATGGCTCATGGCGATACATTGAGCGAAACAATCAGAAATTGAACAAGAACTGAACATTATTTACACATTATTTACAACTTTATTATCTTTAATCCTAAAGCAAACAGTTTTCAGAATGACTCATGTTAGCTGATGCTGATTGTTTACAATGGAGAGTAAGGACCTGTGTGCAGACCTTCACCAGCAGTACCAACATCACAGCATAAAAGTTACAATGACTGATGAATTTGATGGAAAAAAGGAAATTTGTACACAACACTACTTGTTTGAACCTGAATACTCTGACCAAGAGCTGACAGAGATGACCAAGAACACACAGTGAGGATGTGTGTTTTATCGTTTGTCAAAATTGTACTTACCTGTGCTTCTCCTGGATGCTGGCTGCCGCTGCTTCCTCCATCTCTCTCAGTTTTTGGTTCTCTGTTCTCAGTCACTGAAACTTTAATGTTGTGCGCTTTAGATCTTGGTACTGCTGGTGAAGGTCTCCACACGAGTCCTCACTCTCCGCTGTAAACAAACAGCATCATCAATGGGTGAGAATGTGCCCATGCATACGTCATTATGCACTGAGAACCGGCAATCACAAACCTGCAGTATATGAATCATCAAGGACAACAGTTTCTCCTAAAATCTTCTTTACTGTTCTACTGAAGAATACAAGCCACCTACATTTTGGATGACCTGAGGATGAGTAAATGGTAACACTTTAAGGACCTATTCTCACTATTACCTAGTTGTTTATTAGCATGCATATTACTAGCATATTGGCTGTTTATTAGTACTTATAAAGCACATATTAATGCCTTATCTGCACAACCATATTTTAGATCCTTTAATCTGACCCAATACGTAAACTTAACAACTATCTTATTAAACATTTAGAAGCAACAAATTAGGAGTTTACCGTGCGTTCCCTATTCTAAAGTGTTACAGAGTAAATTAATAGCTCATTTTCATTTTTGGGTGAACTATTCCTTTGAGTGTCTGAAAACATTACATTCAGTTCACACTTAAGTATACTGCTTAGAAATGATTCCCTTTTTCCTTACATGTCTCAGTGCAGTGGTCTATAAACCGAATTAGAATTTTTGAAGGGGTCATAAATAATGCAGTCTCGTCAGAGGCAAAAATCTGGCAACGTGAGAGTATCAATAAAGTTAGGCTAATTATGTAGCTAATTCTGGCCAAGAACATAGGAAGAGTAAGTAACTACCCAGTTTAGGGCAGGGGTAGGCAAGTTCAGTCCTAGAGAGGCAATGTTCTGTAGAATTTAGCTCCAACCCTGAGAAGTAAGTAAATAAATACATAAACAACAAATAAATAAATACTCGCCTACAACCTTAGTAAACCCATTAGATAGAGCTGCAATTGTTTTGTCATGTGATTTGATTGAATGATTGATTGATTCAGTAGAATTAGGGTATAATCTATTGCTGTGACTACTGTGTCTTCCCTCATTCAACAACTTTTTCCTGCATGCACAAACATTAACAATTTTGCCCTGCATCTAAAATGAACAGTTGTCAAGTAACAAATGCGAGTAAAATTTGGCTCTGGAAAGTGAATAAAATGGGGATAGCAGCCAATTGACTGTTAACTGTATTAGGAGCTGCAGAATTTCATAATACACAGCAATGGCAATAGTCTGACATTTGCTGTTAGCTGGTTGTAAGTGACATGAGCGACTCAAAGACAACCAAGAACTCTACTAAAGTAAGTGTTTGGGCATCAACATGTGTTCATACAAACACACAGCTCACCTCTTCTAATTCTTTCAGATGCAACTTTATCACCTTTACCAAGTGGAAAATTTGGCCATCGCATACCAAATAAAATAACAGAAAATAAATAAAAAAGTAAAATACTGTTTCATGGGAGATAACCAATATTATGGAAAAAAATAATATATATATATATATATCTTTTCCACATCAGTCTACACTCCATACACAATAATGGTAAAGCAAAAAAAAAAAAGATTCCATTGCATAAGTACTCATACCCTTATCTGGGACAGTTGGAATTTAGCTCAGGAGCATTCATATTGCTTGTTGGTATTACTAGACTTTGAGTGAAGCTATAACCTGTGGCAAATTCAATTGAATGGGTATGATTTGGAAAGACACACGTCTTAATAAAAGGTCCAACAGCTGATAATGCATATCAGAGCAAAAAACAAGCCCTGGGGTCAAAAGAACTGTCTGTAGAGCTCAGAAACAGGTTTGTGTCAAGCCACACATCTGGGGAAGAGTTCAGAAAAAAACAATCTGCTTCATTGAAGGGTCACAGAAGCATATAGTCTCCGTTACCCTTAATGGAAGAAGTTTGAAACAACCAGGATTCTTCTTAGAGCTGGCCTCCTGGCCAAACTGAGCAATTGATGGAGAAGGGCTTTGGTTAGAGTGGTGACGAAGAACCTGATGGTCACTCTAGTTGAGCTCCATGATCATGTGTGGAGATAGGAGAAATCTACAGAAGGACAAACATCACTGCAACACTCCACCGATCTGGGCTTTATGGCAGTGTGGCCAAACTCAATCCTCTCCTCAATGAAGACAAAAGAAAATACTTAGAATTTACAAAAAATATATATATATAAATCACCTAAAGGACACTCAGACTCTGAGAAACAAGATTCTCTGTTCTGATGAACCTCAATTTAAGCATCATGTTTGAAGGGAACCAGCTCTGCTTATCACCTGCAGAGTACCATCCCAAAAGTAAAGTGTGCTGGTAGCAGCCTCATGTTATGGGGCTGTTTTTCAGCAGCAGGGACTGAGGGACAGAGTAGAAGAAAAGCTCAATGCACCAACATATTGAGAAAAACCAGTCCAGAACCTCGGACTAGGCAGAAGATTTGCCCTCCAACAGGACATTGACCCTAAGCACACAGCAAGAGTGTCTTATACACAGCGCTGTGAATGTATTTGAGTGACCCAGCCACAGCCTGGACTTCAAATATTTCTGGAGAAACCTTAAAATGTGCATCTGCTCCAATCCAACCTGAAAGAGCTTGAGAGGTGAAGAGGTGAGGATACAAATTCCAGATAATTGCCTAATGTCGATGAGCAAAGCTTGTCGCATCAAAAAAAAAAAAAAAAAAGACTTGAGGCTGTAAAGGTACTTCAGCTAAATATTTAGTTAAGGGTATGAATACTTATGCAATGTACTTATTTGAGTTTTATATTTTTAATAAATGTATGAAGTTGTGACAATTCTGTTTTTGCTTTGTCAATATGGTGTATGGAGTGTAGATTGATGTGGGGGAAAAAAAAGTAATTTAAAGCAGTTTAACATGAGGCAGCAACATAAAATGTGAAAAAAAATGAAGGGTATGAATACATTTGCAAGTCACATACATATATATATATTAGGGCCGGGACTCGATTAAAAAAATTAATCTAATTAATTAGAGGCTTTGTAATTAATTAATCGAAATTAATCGCATTTTAATCGCATATAAATATTTGACCTGAGAACAGTGAGAAGTAAGTTTTTTTATATGGATTTTTAAATTTCCCATCCCGTCCATGTTCACTGCGGTTTGTTTTTGGCTGTTTCTCAATATGCGTTCTTCAGCGATTTTTTTTTTTATTTTTTTTATTTTTTTTGGATTCTTGCTGAATTTTTCTCTGGGTTTTTTGTATTTTTTATTATTTTTTTATTATGAAAATCAAAAAATGTACAAGCAAAATAGGCTTTAACTGAACAAACTTAAGACATAGAAAAAAATCACAATTTCAGATACAAGGCAGACACAACTAAGTTATATACATTGTACATCATTAACATCAATAATTAAATATGATTTAGAAATAAACTAAATAAATAAAACAAATAAATAAAAAGAAAATACAGAAGGGGTTACAATATATTATGAGTCACTAAATTGGTTGAAAAAATTAGCTAATGTAATAGCTTTATTACGTTCAAGTGTATGTAGAGAAGAAGCAATAATTCTAAGCTCATTTATGAGAGGTATGCGTTCTTCAGCGATCTTGCGTCCTTGTGTTCTCGTTCTACGTCATCATTAACCGTCGAAGTTCAAGTATAGAGGATGCATGAAAGTGCCCGGATATGTTCTTGAAACTGAGGATGCATCGAGTGCAGACTTGAGAGAATCGAGCCGTTAGAAATCCCAGAAAACGCTGTGGGTGGCCGGTGTACGGAAGCCTGTAAGCTTTAAAGTCGCTCTCACAAATACTTAATGGCTCTTCAAGTTGAAAGTAAACATTTATCGTTTTGTTTTGGTTAATTTTAATAAAGTTATAAGACCCGGAGAAAGTCTGCATTTTTATTGGCATATTAAAATGAATCTGAACAGTAAAACATATAACGCTGTAAAATAAAACAATACAATTATATGAAAGTAATATCTATAATAGTATGAAATGTTTTAATAAGTTATGACATTTTGTAATATTTATTGTTCATTGGTCGCTGCTTATGCTGAGACTATGCGGTCAGTTAAGCAGGAACGCAGTACATCTCAGTTCTCATAAGTGTGCGTTCTGTGTTCTCGCGTCCTTCCGAGTTCGTTCTTCCAAGGAAGCTTGGCAAGACCGGTCTCCACGAGAACGCAAGTCCGTTCTTTACTTTTCTGAACGCTAGTTGGTGCTCCAGTATAATCGGTCCGCCGAAACTCATCCAGTGAGAAACGTTCCGCGGTGCAAAAATAAGTGCGATTAAAATGCGTTAAAAAAATTTAACGCGTTATTTTTGTGTAATTAATTAATCTAAATTAACGCGATAAAGTCCCGGCCCTAATATATATATATATATATATATATATAAAAAAAAAAAATCAAGCTGCACGTGCAGTTTCAGATGTTGCTTCAAGGGTGTATGGGACAAAAAAAAATTCTCTCTTTTTTGTTTCTGTCCATCCAAAGTTAATGAGAAATGATAACTTCACAGCCATAACTCAACATACACGCACAACATAGACTTTGGCTTCAGAACATTACCAACTACACAACGTCACAATGTTCTTGCTGTCTATCATGCAAACATGATTTTATTTTCAGGCAGACTGCTGTTTTGCCTCAAAGACCAATGCAATTTGAGATCAATTGTTGTACACAAATCAAATTTAAAAAGCCAGGAAATATTTGTGATATTTTCTTTTCATTTACCAGCCATTAAAATGTCAAAGTAATAAATGTTTGGCCCACCGGTCTGGCCTAACTGGTTGTATAAATCAGCAGTAGCAGATGATCTTGGACTGAGCTTTGCTTTAGGTACTGAGCATAAATGGTAAAGAAAAGCTTGAAAAAAAAAAAAAAAAAAATGTGCAAATTTATAAACAAACTACATGCCATTGGGGACTGCGGATTGTCGCTAAATTGATAATTCAAGTCATGACATGTAGGGTCGTTCACACTGACAACAATTTGCAGCGACAAAGTGAGTGGAAATCATTCATTTTCAATGAGATTTGGCAATTTGAGGGAGGCCCATCAGGAGTTGGTAATGCAAAATGAAGTAGAGTTCAACTTAATGCAAACGAGAAGAGATGCAATGTTGCAGCTACCAATAGGAGAACAAAGAATGAAGCTCATCTGATCTGCCGCATTACACAACTCTGCAGTCAAGTCGACATGGCTACTTAAAGGGGTCATATGATGTTACTAAAAAGAACATTATTTTGTGTATTTGGTGTAATGCAATCTGTTTACGTGGTTCGCGGTTCAAAAAACACATTACTTTCCACATACTGTACATTATTGTTGCTCCTATATGCTCCGCCTTTCTGAAACGCGTCGATTTTTACAAAGCTCATCGTGCTGAGAAGCGAGGTGTGCTCTGATTGGCTAGCTATCCAGTGCATTGTGATTGGCCGAATACCTCAAGCGTGTGATGGAAATGTTACGCCCCTTACCATGTTGTGATGCCGTGTCCTGGCGCGACGAGACTAAAAAAATAAAACCTGCTATAAATGAGCCATTTGTTGCATTCAGTGAGGACATAATTGCAGATTATAATGACTCATATGGTCTTTTTACGCGTTGTGCAGTGTAAACATGTCTGCATTTGTGATCGTAGAAACACCAAACAAGCACTACTCTACACTGCTCAAAACTCGAGTTTGAATAGACAGTAGCAAATTCTTTAAATATCGAAACATACTTACAGGCTGTGAGTCAGCAGCACCAGACTGTCCTTGAGACGTTGGAATTGCCCCACTTTATAGTGTTCACAGCCATTCATAGTGTTCACATTGTAGACTACTCTCTCCCAGGTTCAGGAAATAGTCCTCTGTAAAATGCGCTGCACACACTCTAATATTTCTAATCCACGACATGTCGCCGGCAGCAGCAACAATACTACAGCAAGAATACAAGTTCTCTCATTTTAATCACTTCGCATACCTGGTTAAAAAAAAAAAAACAGTCACCGCTCTCCACTGTTGGTTAGTAAGATAAAAAAAATATATATAAATGTAATAAAAATAATAATAATCACTCTGATCCTCTATTTTTGTCCCGTCTCCAGCACCACTCATCCTCTCTCACTGTCCCTGCCCTGTAGGTATTCACATCTGATTTATTTTTTTTCTTATTTCAAAGAGTACAAATTGTTTGTAAGAGTCTGCATTTATTAAGCTCTTTTGCCCCAGGTTCTTCATAGAGACATTTAGAAAGTCGACCATTGCCAGAGCAGATTGTTGCTGAGCTAACATGTATTAGAGATTTCCAGAGGACCTGCGTTTAATGTTTTTTTTTTTTCCAGGATAAAGGTCAGGCTGTGTAGGTGGCACTTACATATATTTCCTTTGATAGAAAGATAATATATCATAAAATGATTAAAGTTACCACACTTGACGTTTTATGGACTTGTTTCACTTCATCTTGTAAAATAACTTGAACTGAAAAGAAAATGTTAGGGCGTATGTCTGATACGTAGATCAGTTTTCAGACCAAAAGGACAATTTTTTAATTTTTTTCCTCCAGCTGTAGTTGCTACAGATACAGTACAACATTTTCAACCTTACTTAACTTCACTGTATGATTTTCTATTACTTTTTTTTTTTAAGAATATTCTGACTATTTTCAACTGAATAAGGTTACCCGTCTCTTTTTCAGTTTATTAGGCCTGAATGATTCAATGTTTCAGCTCACTCAGTTGAAAGATTATCATTGAATAATAACTCACATTTTGGTCTGTCGATCACACAAAACAATTTAATCAGTTCAGAAGAAAAGGAAACAACCTATAATATACATTAATTATTTTTATGGTGTTTCTGAATCCTTTTTGAAGCTTCAATCTCCTTTAATTTGTAGTTACATGAAAAAGATTGACGTAGCCTACATTGTTAAAAAATTCTCCCTTTGACAAAAAAGAAAATCATTTGGTTTGGGAATGAAGGTGAGCAAATGAAGACATTATCATCATTATTGAATCAACTGTTTCTTTTAAATTTGAATCTGACTGTTCTTCTAAAACCAGGTCTTATCAATAGTTTCAGGCAAAAGCCCGGTACACACCAAGCCGACGGTCGGCCAACATCGGGCCGTCAGGCAGCGTCCATTGGGCTAGTTTTTTTGGGGTGTTCCACTTGTCGGCTCTCGTCGGGCTCACGTCAGCGGTAGTTTGCCTGATTCAACATGTTGAATCGGCGTCAGGCCGTCGCTGTGAGAGAAAACTCTGATTGGATGTTTATTTTAGCTAATGAGTCTGTGCAGGAGAATTAAAGCGAAAATGATGAAAAAGGGCAAGTAAATGAAGGCGGCACAGACAAAAGGCTGTTTTTTGATGTGACATGATCTTGCCCAAGCATTCCAATATGCAAATATTTTCATAACAACATGAGCTGCTTAAAATAATGAAAGTTATCAACGTTACTGATATTCAAAATGGTAAGCAAGCACTGCTTTTTTTATATTTTGTATATCTGCTTTTCTTATATATCTTTGTTTCGATTTCTTCGTTTGAATAACGAATATTTACTATTGATAGAAGCTGAAATAGACAGCTAACTCCCCTCACGCAGGCGCAGAACGCATGTGTTCAGTTTGCAGTCGGCTGAAGTCTCTGCGGTGTGTACACGTGCAGCTTTTTTGTCCGACGTTGCCGTCAAGAGACGACAACACCGTCGAGTCGACAACACTGTTGACTTTTGTCGCCGCAAGTTCTTTGAAGTCGGCTTGGTGTGTACCGGGCTAAACAGTAATGCCACACTGCCAGAGAGTGTCATAAATCTACTCTCCCAGACATGTCTGAAGTCTCTAAACCTGCTTGTCACGGTTTATGAATCCATTATGTTCTTCATGTCACGTGTACTTGTGTAGGTCTGTGTGTTACATGTCTCCTGGTGTTTCTGGTATTTGTCATTGTTCTGATTTGGTTTCTCCCATTGTCTCCCCCCATCGATCTGTCTGATTTGGTTTAGCCCTCATTATTTTGTATCCCCGTCACCTGTTCTCATTACCCTCTCCAGCTGCTGCTCATCTTCTCTTGGCTACTTAAACTCACTGCAATCTCTCCTGTTTGTCAGATCGTTGTTTGATGTCAGTGGATTGTTTCATCGTGTGTTCGTCCGTGGAAACTCTGGTTTGTCTTGTCTTGATTATCGTGTCTTTGGATGTTCTACGTTGGATCACTCTTCACCATTCATCACCACGCTGACCATCAAAGTCCCTGCACCACCTACCCATCCGAGAGACTTCATTCATCCTTTCTGTTCATTTCTGCCATTTCACCGTCTGTCAATAAACTGGTTACTTGCATCTTTGTTTCCATCATCCTTTTGTTTCATAACAGAACGATCTGACCAACATGGAAACAGCAAGTTCCAACCCTTCCATGTTGGAGGAGTTCATTCGGGCCAGCGTCTCTCGGATGGACGCTCAGGAGAAGAGCATGAGTGAGTCAGGACAGGCCATTCGTGCTCTTGTGGTGCAGGTGTCCGAGCTCACCCAACGAGTTCAACAGCTACAGGTTCCCGCTGCGCCGCCCACACCGCCCACTCCCCTCGCACCATCCAGCGCCGCCTACCAGTCAGAGCCCCGATTACCAACTCCGGAGCTCTACAGTGGTGAGCCGAACTTTTGCCGAGCTTTCCTCACTCGTTGTTCCATGCACTTTTCATTACAGCCGAGGACCTTTGCCACCGAGGAGAGCAAGGTGGCATTCGTGCTCACCCTGTTGACTGGGAAGGCAGCATTATGGGGAACAGCGGTGTGGGAGAACCAGGATCCATGCTGCGCCTCGTTCCAAACACTCTCCGCCGAGATGAAGAGGGTGTTTGACCGCGCGGTCGCCGGGAGAGAGGCCGCGCGGGTCCTGGCGGATCTCAGACAGGGGGAGAGATCCGTCTCCGACTTTTCCATTGAGTTCCGGACCTTGGCGGCAGAGTGTCAGTGGAACGAGGAGGCGCAGTGGGACATGTTCCTGCATGGGCTGGCTGATCGCGTCCAGAACGAGATCTACGCCCTGGATCTACCCGCTACCCTCAACGGACTCATCGACCTGGCACTGCGGGTAGACGCTCGACTCTCCCGAGCCGAACGGCGGAGGTTACCCGTTCGGCTTCCCCCTGCGGAGACACCTACAGCTCGAGCCAGCGGCGGGGACGCGGTCAGCCCCGTCTACGATCCCGAGCCCATGCAGGTCGGGCGAGCTCGGCTGTCTCGGGAGGAGAAGGAGAGGCGGAGATCCCAGGGCCTGTGTCTGTACTGTGGGGCGGCGGGGCACTTCGCCTACAGCTGCCCGGTAAAAGGGCCAGCCCGGCAGTAAGTTTGAGGCTACTGTCGGGTGGGATCTCCGCTGATAAGACCTCACCCAGATCGACCTCCACACTCCTCCCGGTGAGACTTAGATGGTCAGACTGCACTCACGACTGCTCTGCACTACTGGACTCAGGGGCCGAAGGTAATTTTATGGACCATTCCTTTGCACGCCGGACTCAAGTCACACTTCAGCCCCTCACTCACACCATCGCTGTCCATGCCCTCAATGGTCAAACTTTGCCCACCATCTCATTCATCACTGAACCCATCACACTCATTGTATCTGGCAACCACACCGAAACCATTTCATTTTACATTCTGGACTCCCCCCTGGCACCCATTGTCTTAGGACACCCCTGGCTCATTGAACACAACCCCCGGATTGACTGGCAGCTTAAGACCATATCAGAATGGAGCAATAAATGTCATGAGTCTTGTCTTGTGTCTGCTTGTCCGTCTGTCTCTGTTTCTGTGTTTCAGGAGAACGCAGTGGATTTGTCTAACGTGCCCACGGAGTATCTAGACCTGAAGGAGGTGTTCAGTAAGTCTCGTGCTGCTTCTCTCCCTCCTCATCGTCCCTATGACTGTGCAATAGAGTTACTGCCAGGTACGTCTCCGCCCAAGGGCAAGTTATATTCACTTTCAGTCCCAGAAAGGGAGGCCATGGAGAAATATATTTCTGATTCTCTAGCAGCGGGGTTCATTCGACCCTCCTCTTCTCCAGCGGGGGCGGGGTTCTTTTTTGTGGGGAAGAAGGACGGATCTCTGCGACCTTGTATTGACTACCGAGGGCTGAATAATATCACGGTAAAGAATACTTATCCTTTGCCATTGATATCTTCAGCTTTCGAGAGGTTGCAGGGAGCGTCAGTCTTCACTAAATTGGACTTAAGAAACGCTTATCATTTGGTCCGCATTAGGAGGGGAGATGAATGGAAGACTGCTTTTAACACCCCCAGGGGGCACTTTGAATACTTGGTCATGCCCTTCGGTTTGTCCAACTCCCCAGGGGTCTTCCAGGCACTCGTCAACGACGTGCTGCGAGATATGGTCGATCGATTCATATATGTCTACCTGGATGACATATTGATTTTTTCATTATCTCTCCAGGAGCATGTGCAGCATGTTCGACGAGTGCTTCAGAGGCTGCTAGAGAATGGGCTTTTTGTCAAGGCGGAGAAATGCGATTTTCATGCACAGTCTGTTCCTTTTCTAGGGTACATTGTGTCGGCTGAGGGAATGCGCATGGATCCTGACAAGGTTATGGCTGTGGTGGATTGGCCAACTCCAGATTCCCGTAAGGCCCTACAGAGGTTTCTGGGGTTTGCCAATTTCTACCGGCGTTTTATTCGCAACTTCAGCCAACTAGCCTCTCCTCTGACCGCCTTGACCTCCCCCAGAACGACGTTCAGGTGGTCAGACGCAGCCGAGGCTGCGTTTGCCAAACTTAAAAGCCGCTTTGTTTCGGCTCCCATCCTTGTTACCCCTGATCCATCACGTCAGTTCGTGGTGGAGGTTGACGCGTCAGAGGTGGGGGTAGGTGCAGTGTTATCGCAACGCTCTCCGACAGACGACAGAATGCATCCCTGCGCGTTTTTTTCTCACCGTCTATCGCCTGCCGAAAGTAACTATGATATTGGTAACCGAGAGTTGTTGGCAGTCAAGTTAGCATTGGAGGAATGGCGCCACTGGTTAGAAGGGTCGGGGGTACCTTTTATCGTATGGACCGATCATAAGAACTTGGAATATATCAGAACTGCTAAAAGATTGAACTCCAGGCAGGCTCGGTGGGCACTTTTTTTCGGACGTTTTGACTTTACTCTTTCGTATCGCCCGGGTTCCAAAAACATCAAACCCGATTCTTTATCGCGCATTTTTGACCGTTCCGATCGCCCGTCCACTCCCGAGTGCATTTTTTCGGAGACACTTATTGTCTCCACACTCACATGGGAGGTCGAATCGAAGGTTAAAACAGCCTTACAAGGGGTAACGCCTCCGGTCGGTTGCCCACCAAACCGTTTATTTGTGCCAGAGGGATTACGGTCCGACGTCATTCAGTGGGGGCATTGTTCCAATGTGGCTTGTCATCCAGGAGTCAGTCGCACCACACATTTGGTCAAGCAACGATTTTGGTGGCCTCGTATGGCTCGCGACGTTCACAATTTTGTTTTGGCTTGCTCAGTTTGTGCCACTGGTAAGACTTCTAATAGACCCCCGGATGGGCTCCTTCAACCGCTGCCGATCCCTTCGAGACCCTGGTCCCATATCGCACTAGATTTTGTCACCGCCCTCCCACCCTCCCAGGGTAACACGGTAGTTTTGACCGTGGTGGACCGGTTCTCGAAGGCGGTCCATTTTATTCCCTTGCCCAAATTACCCTCAGCCAAGGAGACAGCGGTTACAGTCGTTGACCATGTCTTTCGGTTACATGGCCTCCCGACGGATGTGGTTTCTGACAGGGGACCCCAATTCGTGTCCAAATTTTGGCTAGAATTTTGCAAATTATTGGGGGCGACTGTTAGTCTGTCATCTGGATTTCACCCTCAGAGCAATGGTCAAACTGAGAGAGCCAACCAGGATTTGGAGAGAACGTTGCGATGTATGGTTGCCAAGAATCCTTCCTCGTGGAGCCAACAACTTTCTATGGTGGAGTACGCCCACAATTCGTTACCAGTATCATCCACGGGCCTATCCCCATTTGAATGTAGTATAGGTTACCAGCCACCAATTTTTCCTAGTCTGGAATCCGAGGTCGCGGTCCCCTCTGCTCACGCCTTTGTCCAGAGGTGTCATCGCACCTGGACTAGAGCCCGCGAGACTCTAGTCCAGGTGGGAGCGCGCACCAAGGCCAGGGCCGATCGCCACCGGTCTAGGCCTCCCGTATACGTCGTTGGTTCCAAAGTGTGGCTTTCTACTAAGAACATTCCTCTCCGATCCGTGTCTAATAAGCTTGCTCCGAAATTCATTGGCCCGTTCCCTGTCACCAAAATCATTAGTCCGGTGGCAGTCCGCCTCAGACTTCCTCCAGTGTACAGGAGAATCCATCCCGTGTTCCATGTATCCAAAATCAAACCCGTTTTTTTTGCACGCATTAATCCGCCAGCCCCGGTTCCTCCACCGCCGCGACTCGTAGATGGGGAACCCACTTATTCGGTCAATCGTATTCTGGACTCAAGACGGAGGGGACGCGGATTCCAGTACTTGGTGGACTGGGAAGGTTACGGTCCGGAGGAGAGAAGTTGGGTACCTGCTAGAGACATACTGGATCACTCCCTTATTGATGATTACAATCGACAGGTAAGGGAGTCTGGGAACGCCAGGAGGCGTTCCTAGGAGACGGGGTACTGTCACGGTTTATGAATCCATTATGTTCTTCATGTCACGTGTACTTGTGTAGGTCTGTGTGTTACATGTCTCCTGGTGTTTCTGGTATTTGTCATTGTTCTGATTTGGTTTCTCCCATTGTCTCCCCCCATCGATCTGTCTGATTTGGTTTAGCCCTCATTATTTTGTATCCCCGTCACCTGTTCTCATTACCCTCTCCAGCTGCTGCTCATCTTCTCTTGGCTACTTAAACTCACTGCAATCTCTCCTGTTTGTCAGATCGTTGTTTGATGTCAGTGGATTGTTTCATCGTGTGTTCGTCCGTGGAAACTCTGGTTTGTCTTGTCTTGATTATCGTGTCTTTGGATGTTCTACGTTGGATCACTCTTCACCATTCATCACCACGCTGACCATCAAAGTCCCTGCACCACCTACCCATCCGAGAGACTTCATTCATCCTTTCTGTTCATTTCTGCCATTTCACCGTCTGTCAATAAACTGGTTACTTGCATCTTTGTTTCCATCATCCTTTTGTTTCATAACACTGCTTGCTTTAATCTCTGGAGTCTCTTTCTCAATCATCTTTGAAAGGCAGCAGTTTGAACTGCAATGTGACTGTCCAGCTTTGCCAAGCACTAGGGTGGTCAAGGAACGAGGAATGGAATCAAAGGGGCTTTATGCCTCCGAGATGTAATGAAGCAGACAGACTTGCCTCCTATCTCTCTCGGGCTTCTTTTGATATAAAGACACTGGCCTTTGTGATGCATCCTGCATGGCCTTTCTTGACCTGGTCTCAAACATGGGACTGCCATGTGAGATGTGCTATATCCTGTGAATGTGTAGCCTCAGGGTTTGACATTGTTTGTTACTTGTCATGCCTCCACAAAAAAAAAAAAAAAAAAAAAAAAGGTCAGGTGGTTTGTTCTCCTTTTTTCAGATGGTCAGGGCTACAATATAACAGTGGGCATAGCAAGGGATATAATAATAAAATTTTAAATAAAATATTAAAAATAAAATAAGATGGAGTTAAACTTCACATACAAAGAAGCATTCATGGAACATTCAATACCTGCTAGGCCACATCTCCAATAAACTTTAGAGTTTTGACAATAAAAGCTAAAAAAAAACCTAACCTCTAGAAGTGAAATTCTGAGGTAAAAGTTGTTAGAAGTCTCACCAGTTGTACAGCCACTAATGTTGTCTATAGTAGACATTTGGATGTCTTTTGATGTGCAGTTCTGTGCCTGGACCACCACTATCCTGCAGAGTTTCACTCCAACCCTAATTAACTACACTTCACCAACTAATCTTAAACCAAGGAGTCCTGCAGAGTTTAGTTACACCCCTGCTCCAACACACCAACCAGTATATTTTTTTGGTAATCCCAAAAACCTTTATTAGCTGGTTCAGGTGTGTCTAATTAGAGTTGAAGCTAATCTCGGCATGATAGCAGCCTACCAGGAGTTGAGTCTGGCACCCTTGATTTGACCAACTCACCAAAACTAATTAGCCAATATTTAGTTCCATTATCTGGGGTTGTTGTAGCCTTCTTTCAGTCGAATTCAGCAAGTTTCATTGTGAAATTCTTTGTGAAATTCTTTTGAAAAGTAATTACAAAAAAGTGGTGAATATTTTAGGCTTTCTTTAGAGAGATAGCAGTCTTCACTGGTGAACAAATCAGTCCTTTTTGTCTGATTGTTTCAATTAATCAGTTGATCCAGTTCCCAAAACTAGTCTGAATGATTTGTTGAATCAGACTGATATGGTCTGTGAATTTTTCAAAATATGTCAGAATTCATAACGCAAGTAGGCATTGAATTATCAGCGTTTTAAAGGGGTCATGAACTACTCCGGGTTTTTTTTTTTTTTTTTTGTACTGTTCTCTGAGGTCCACTTATAATGCTATCAAGATTTTTACACCAAAAAACATCATAATTTTCAAGTAATAGGCTTTTATCTGTCCTGTTTTTGACCCCCCTCTTCAGAACGCTCTGTTTGAATAGGCGTGGCAGATTGTTGACTTGGAAGCAAACACCCATTGCATTGATTGTCTTGTGTGTGTTTGACAGCCTACGTTCTTCACAGAAGGACGCTGCTGTGATTTAGGTTAAAAAAAATCACGCTGCTGTGATTTAGGATTAAAAAAATACTCAGCACATATCAAACAATCTATTTAAAATACAAAGCAACAGTGACCATGTAATAAAAACAGTTAATAACAATAAAAACGACTGTAGGATCCAATATAGTTGGCACAGCATTGTCTTTTAGTTTCAATCGTTTTGTAAATCCTGCATCGAATTGTGCCTTGTTTGTAAATGAATCTGCGGTAAAATGAAGTGTACAAAAGACCAAGTTCTTACTGACGCTGTCTGGATCTTCATTAAAAATAGTTCATACACTCTTTCCTAACGTTGGGATCAAAAGGAAGGCAATGCAAATACTGTTTTTTTTTTTTGCTTTTTTTTTCTCACAACTTGGCACTGAACAGCTCCCTGGTGTCTTCAGAGCATCTTTTTCAGAGCACAGGTTTTCTAGACCTGTGCGTTCACGTCTCATGTTAACACTAGGCTACATTTGTGAATCGGTGTACGGGGCTAAACAGGCAGCAAAGTCGATCTTCTTCTGCAGAGGCGGTGCTTATCCACGCTATTTCATCATAGAGTAGAACTTTCCAAAAGCTGTCGTTTTGGCAGACTGAATTGCATGATTGCACAGAGCAGTGTTTCCCAACCCTGTTTTTGGATGTACTGTACTGTACTGTACTGTACGGTACTGTAGACCAACAGTACACATTTTGAATGTCTCACTTATCTGACCCATTAATTTCAGATCTTGGAGTCTCTACTAATAAGCTACACTCTAAAATATGCTGGGTATACAAACCAGCGCTGGGTGAAATATGGACGAATCCAGCGACTGGGTTACTGCCCAGAAGGTTGGGTTAAACATTTAACCCAACTGTTGGTTGAAAACAAGCCGGCATGTGTTCTGTTTAATATTTACCCAGCACTGGGTTGTATTTAACTCAGCGTTTTTTAGAGTGTACCTAATCAAATTAGGAAGAGTCCGAAAATGTGTAGCCTTTGGGATCCTCCAGGAAAAATGTTGGGAACCATTGGTGTAGCCGTAGAGTATGTTTATGGCCTTATGGTCAACACAGTTGCAAAAAGGTAGAGGTCAGCAAACAGATACACTGTGAGCAAGAGGTGGCGGTTATAGCATATATGCTCTGGCTTTTATTTTTGTCTTACAGGAACACATACCATCTTTTAGCAATAAGGGCTTTGGTGTATCATCTCACTTTGTCTTCCTCACTGGCTTGTCCTCTTTGATTTGTCTCCTCCTCTAATGCAGCAACCCCAAAACGTACCCAAAAAATAGTCAAAGAAAATGAACCAGTTATTTCATTGCATGCTTTTGCCCCTCAGGCGTTGTGGAATAATCTGACAGAGACAAATGATGCCATGGCTTTACCTCAGCCAATCAAGTGTGGGTCTGAACAGTTCATTGAGCACCTAAATAGATGCCCCCCCCCCCCATTTCATCTGTAGTCCTAAGGGAGAGTCCAGTGTAATTCAAGGGCATTAACTTTACGCCTTTCCCTGTAGATCAAACACATTGGCTTGGACTGCCCCAACTAACATGAGGTGCGCTAACCTAACCATTTCTGGAGGCCTGTGTGAAAATCTCATGTTCGGGGCTGATGACTGATTCTTTGATAGGAACACTGAAAGTGAAGTTCACATTTTCATATAATCGGTTCATATAATTCAGTGAGATGAGGGTAAACAGATTGACTTGCTGTGCATGATCAAGGGCTCAGGCATGAGACTTAAGATCTAAATTCCCCTTGGACTACTTGATTAATGAAGGAAATATGAGTTTTAATACATAACAGAAATGAAGAGAAATAAATGTGCAGTTAATAAACCCTTTTTCAACTGTGACTGGCAGGATAAGAAGAACATGCTTTTCCTGAAATTGTAGTACTTTTGATACGACCAAATTTGGTGACTTGCAGTTTGCTCAGTCAGATATAATGCAGATTGATTGAGTAGGCATGAATGAGTTGTTCTGGACAGATTAGCTTGATAGTTATATCTGAGTTCTTTTGATTAATTGAGAAAATTAATCATTAATTTCACAAATCAACATGAATCATAAATCAACATCTGAAAAAAAAAATCTTAAAAAATTGCCAGATCTGCATTGTAGATTGACTCGAAACAAGGAAGGGGAAATAGATATTAAAAAGGTAAGAACATAATTAAAAGGTCAGAGGAAGGAAGGAGAGAATTGATATGTGATGGAAAGGATAGGAAAATGCAGGTATGAATGAAAATAATCATGATGAGGTTATCAGGAAGATAACAAGGTCAATGTTTTTAAGCCTGGTCTCTATTAGCATTATCAGTCTAGTCCAATATCAGATTCATTGTCAGCTTATTTTATAACAGCAGACTCCAACCATCAAACATATACCACTTTGCAGTGCTGAATTATCAGAATCTTTCAGCACTATAAGGACGTCAGCAACGTGGGGAAAAGAAAAAAAAAAAAGCAATTGCAGAGAATCTTATTTTTTCTTTTGTCTGGTCCCATTAGGCAGGTTCTCAGAATCAGGACGAAGAAAGTTTCTGCTCTTTTTTGAACAGTGTGCTTAATGCTATTGAGAAAAGCACAGCGTGTCAGACTGGCTTAGTTGTATCTGTCTAAAGTGTGCAATATGGGCTGTGATGTTTTGATATAACGAACATACACACATACCTCATAATCACTCAGATCTCCAAACTGTGTTCTCTTCACATTCGATACGTTTACCCTACGGGCCCCCCATTCACCTTCACATTAATGTCCTCTGTCTGTTGAATGAAAAACTTTCATATTTAGTCAAGGCCAAAGTGACTCAAACAAATATTTTTAATAATTAATTCCAGTAGCTGGTGCATGAATTACTTGATGCACAAAATAATATATTATATATTATTAATAAAAGTTATATAATTAGCTAACTAGCTACTAACCCTTCAAGCAATTGTCTGTGTTGATGTAGATGTGAAATAGGCCTCTTGTTTTGGTTTGCATTTTCACATTTTATGTTGAGAAATGTGAGCCATTTTTTAAAATATGCATGAACTTAGCATGCTGCGTGGCCTACTTCTTGTTACACAACAAAGATGGAGGAAATGGAGTCTGAAACCAAGTCTCCAACTGTCTTGCTGTGACCTTCATAGGCAATGTGTTTCTGAAGGAGTCATTAAATTCTCATTCTGTTGGTAATCTTTCTTGTTGTTTGAGAGAGAGTTTAAAAGTGAGTTCAAATATTTCCTGTTGATATAACTGGAGCTCTGAACTTTCCTTTTGAATAAATAAAGTATATTAATTGTGCTTATACACAATAAACATTGGTTTAAAAAAAGACAAAAAAAGTCGTTAATGTGAAATGCAGTGAAATCCCAAGTTTATTCCAGTATATATATGTGTGTGTGTGTATATGATGATGATGAGGATGCATTTATATAGCGCATTTATTGTGTATTGCCGTACACCCAAAGCGCTTTACAATCATGTTGGGGTCTCTGAAGAATATGAAGAGTTTGTTTCCAAAACATTATACACGATGAAAACCACTATTTTCTGTTTCCAACTTTCACATAGCATCTTTAGGTTATAATAACATAAAAAAAAAAAAATCCAGATTTTTATTTTCAAAGATTTAATATAAAAACTGATTATTTTTTCCCCAAAAATGCAATAAATTCATGACTTTTTTTTCCTTTTTTTTTTAAATGCAATAAATCCATTGCATCAATATAAAAGTTATTTTTCATATTGAAACTGTTAAAAGTACACAAAGTAAGTTGATCCACATATGACAGCCTCTGAACTTGGTCAATGCTAATCCTATATACAGGCACTGGACTAAAAATACATTCAATCAAGTCATCGCTCCCAAAATCTTGTTAATGTTATAAATTAAGTACAAAAATAAAAGAAAATTTAATCATAAACAAGAACATGAACAACAATATCACATTAGACCACAGCAATTCCAAAATGACATTTCCCTTACATTCAACTTCCAAAAGTGCATTCATCTTTGACATGTTACATTCATTTATTTGACTACTGCTATACACAGTATTAACAAAAAACATTAATAAAAACACTTATACTGACAAGCTACACAATATCGCATTCATAATTGAATACAATTCATCTGTGATTACGAATGTCAGTGATGCCGCTCCATCTGAAAGCATGTGATGAAGATTTACCACTAATCACAGAACCGTATATATATATATATATATATATATATATATATATATATATATATATATATATATATATACATAAGTGCTGGGCAACGATTAATAGCATCCAAAATAAAAGTTATATATCACATTTATGTATATATTTATTTTTATATAAGCAAATTATGAGATTCATATTTCACAGATATAGTAAACTGAACACAAGATGTATGGTATTTAATCACTTTCATTTAATAATAGTAAGTAACCAGTAATAACAGTGCAATGGTGCATACATAATTAAAAGCATTACTCACCTACATATATGTTTTAATGTAAAAAAGCAAAAGTTAAAAGCCTCTCCAGAATTCTTCTAGAAACGTAACACAGTTAATCTGGAGCTTTTGGATGGAAACAGCCTTTTAACACAATGTTCTCAGGGCTCACAACACGTGGCAAGATATTATATTTTTATTTATGATTACGAAAGCAAACATTCAATCGATCATATGGTGTGCATGAAATGTGTGACTGAACCTTGAAAGATCTTAAACAATATTTCAGAGCCTGATTCTTGGTGACTCATGTTTCAGCACATCCTCCATGCAGTGTTTACGAGGGTTAGCATTTGTGCCGCAGACCCTGCGAACCTTCATGATGGTCATTAAGCTTTTTCCCCATGTGCAACGACAGATTGGACGTCTTTTATCTTAGCTTAGCTTTCAGCTCACTGATATGAAAGTTTATCCGCTAGTGGTATGACTCACTGTTACGGCTGGCTGTCAAATGTCTGCCTAACAATAATTAAATCATTTTAGTACTCGCACACCGACACTAGTCCAACATATCCATCGCATCTTTGTTCTTTCATCACAAAGCCTAGCTGCATCAGAGCAGATCGGTGTATTAACACCTCCTCGACTTTTGTTTCTCCTCTTTTTCTTTACTTGCCATACACATAGAGCGTTTGATTAAAAAGTATTTATTTAGCAAGGCTGCCATGCTGAGATGTGAAGCAGGACTATTAATTACTGTGCCATTTTCATGAACTGATGGTTCTCGCTCAACGCATGTAAATGTGTCTGCAGTTGCAAGTCACAATTTGATGTAGTACTAAGAGACAAATGAAAGGGAGTCAGATGGGTTATAGAAAAGAATCCATCCCTAGCCGATGTGTCATCAAGCAAGACTGAAAGAGAGTAAATGGATTCTTAAAAAAACACATCCTTTATAAAAAAAAAAATAATTCTCACCCTAAGCACAATGTTCACTCAGCATCTCTTTTACTAGGAATTATGATTCAGGGCCACAACTACCATAGAGACCGAGCTTGCTACATCCATTCACCCATACACCCATTCAGTGGCTGATCAAAAAAAAATCAAGAGTTCCCTGAATTACAGTGATTTGCGCTACCCAGACTCATTGCCTGGTTTGGTTTTGCAGGTGTTAATGTAAGTTAATCTAGTGCAATATTGAACAGTGTAATAAAACAGGTAGAAAAACAAAACCTAATTTGTGTCAAAATATTGTATTTGTAGTGAAGGCCTTGTTTCATCGTGAAAAAGAAGTATACTTAATTGCATTGAATATGCACTTGTAGTGTACTTCAAATCTTATTAAAACATGTACTTGCAGATAATATAATATTAATGAAATACAAGGCCACATAAGTGTACTTTTAAAGAGTCCAGTTAAACAAATTGCAACTGATTTTGTTTAATTTATTAGCATTCATTTATTTTGTTTTGTTGTATTATTATTTATTTATTTACTTATTTTCTTACGTACGTACTGGTTTGCTTGCTGTGGTATAAAAAATGGTAGAAATCAATGGAATCAACTCTTCAAGTCCATACATATTACCAGGACATTACATTAAGGCTACCATTAAATTAAGGGCACATGTGGAAGAAGAAGAAGTAAAACCAGCATTCATGCATCTCTCCAATCATACATTGATGTACTAGCAAGAGTTCCAGAACGTTGGTCTTTTAAAGTCTGTAATATTGGAACTAGCATTAGCCAACACACATTTGCCCAATAATTACTGGCTCTCCTCAACAATATCAAAACTATTCCTTTTTGGAATCGACTGCTAAAATTTTGGAAATCCCTGGCCAATGTTGGGCATTTAGTTATCTGCTTGTTTTGATTTCTAGTGGTTGAAGAAGTATCATCTCCGATGAACATCTCTAGTCATGTGTCTTCCCAACAAAATCTGTCATCACCCAGATCAAGGATGCGTTATGCCTCTGTAGCCGCCAGTGATAAAATCACATCTCTTTTTTTTTTAAACACATCAGTGGGCCTGTTTTTTCCCCCTCATTTTTCTTTCTGTACAATCACTCTCTTTATCATTGTCAGCAGTATGATGAACCCCTGGTGAGCCGGTCCGTTTGTACAGCTCTGCGACTGTCTTCCATTTGCATAGATATGCAAACCGCGGTTACATCTCGTTTTGTTCGCTGTGATGCTATCAGACTCAACTCACATAAATCCAGTCGCCACGCTACTTATCTGGGCCATTGTTCCGTCCTACATATTCTAAAAGCGTGTTAAGCTAGCATTACATATGCAAAAATAAAAACTATATATTGTACCACAGTAAAATGATCCGTATCTCGTCCCACAAAAGGGCAGAAGTTGTATATGTTTATGTTAAAATGTTATCCTAGTCATCTCTTTAGAGCTGTGCTTGAGTTCTCATTACATTAACACGATTTTGGAGTATCTGTTGTATCTTTATTGGACAGGAAAGGGCTCTTTGTGTTTTCAGTTGTTGATGGCCTTTGTCAGTACCCTTTCCTGTCATTGAAGCCAAAAAAAAACAAGTGACTACTGAGAGGCTTTGCCTCTTTTATGTCTTCTTTCTGCTTCATTTAGTTTCACAAAGTGCTGAATTTACTTGATGTCTTTGTGTTTGTTTGCACAGAAGCTTTTAATGTAACCTTCTGATTTACTTTATCGGCGGAAAGTCTATCGGAAAGACATAAAGTAAACGTCTTCAGAGTAACCTGTTGCACCTAATGTGTGGTTGTAAAGGAAGATGTACAATAAAAATGAGCTAAAGGTGGGCTAATGGTTAATGATCAGGGCTGCTTGCGCAAAGGTTAGATCTTAAGCAAGGGTGACCCTGGAATCAGAGAGTTACTGGAAATGAAATTTTGCTTTATCACCATTGTGCCCTTGAGGGATTTAAACCTTGGCTCCTTCAGGGGAACTGTCTCTGTAATTAGTGTCTCTGATTCCCTCTTGTCTTTCTCCACCCAGGAACCTCTCAAAACGTCACTCTCCGGGGCCGCTATCACTGCAGAGGGGGCCGGGAGATCAATGTGAGCCAGCTGTGTGACTTCAACCCTGACTGTCCACAAGGGGACGATGAGGGGGAACATTGCCGTGAGTATTAGTGCCGTTCATTTGGAGGACAAGACAGCAGACGGGGGCTCAGGAGGGCAACAGCAGCTCTTTAATGAAGCCATCTTGTGTTTGCCCATTATATAACAGAAGTTGTGTTTATTGGACATTTCAGGAGTTGTTGTGGTTCAGTAGTCATTGTCATCCCAGACACACTGTTTCTCTCAAAAAAAAAAAAAAAAACAGGGTCAGCATACACACACACCAAGCACAGATTTATTTGTCTTATAGCGAAATAAGAGATACTGTAATTAACTGTATTAATATATAGGTTAGAATAATTGATAAACAAGTTACTTTTTATACAATTAATTTGCTGTAAGAGAAATAAATTGGTGTGTGTGTGTATGTGTGTGTGTGTGTGTGTGTGTGTGTGTGTGTGGTAGGGGTGGGAGAAAAAATCGATTCTCCGATGCATCGCCATTCTCTATTCAACAATTCATTGACATTTGACATCAGAATTTGTTTTGTTTTTTTTCCTGCATATGGCACGTGTGCGTGCTAGAGACACGGCGGGCTTCATTGCACAGAATTTGTGCTGCAAATACATGCACATTTCTTGAAAGTGTGTGCTTCCACTCGCTGTGTTTTCTTTAGATATGCTTAATATATGCTTTCATTTATGCCGTTTGGAATGCAGCACTATTAGATGCATGAAACTCGCACACTGACAGACTTTCACGTGCGCTTTGTGTTTCTTTGTCCTAAAGCTTGATTGCTTGTATATGAGACTTTCACTGCTGCATTGCACTTTCAAACTTTTTACCACTGAATAATTTCAGTTCTGATGAAATATCTCCCACATTTAGCCTATTTCCCTGTCATTTTCTCTGTCGGATGGCCCCGCCTTTTCCCATCATTCCCTGCTTCATTTCTGCGCTAAACTCCCCTTACCTTAAAGATCAGAGGCTCACACTGTCCTGATCCTTTATTTCACACATAATCTATCCTGTATGATGCAATTTCATTCCATCATAGATGATTCATTAGTGATCCGTTCCTTCAGCTTCGCAAGCGCAGCACAGATACTGCCAGCAGTTTTTTTTAATGCAAAACGGAAAGCTGCAATCTCAACCTGTGTCATTCAAACTGCGCAGAGCGTTTCTTCTTTCTCGTCATCTTTCTCTCTCTTTCCCTGTTATTGCTCTTCATGCTAATCCTTGTGAGTGTGGTCATGCTGGTCGATGTGTTTACTCTCTCCTGGTTAATAGCAGTGAGTCCAGAGCTGCTGCATCTCCCCTCAGTGGATGATTAGCTGATCTTGCCTCACGCCTCTCAGATCAATGCAGAGCAGCAGCTGTAATCAAATTTCAGTGGATCCACCTGCAGTGCAAAGAGAAAGGCTCCCACACACATTTTGAGATTTAACAGGATTCTGATCTTTGTTTATTGTTAGAACAAAGCTAAATGTCACTGTTCATGTTCGATATGCCACCGCAGATATTAATATTGATTAACAACCCGTTAATCAGTCTCTTTTAAACCCATTCCACTCATTTAATTTGCACAAGATTTGATTGTCTCTTTAATAAACTTTGTTGTTAAGCTTGTTGAAAATGTACTTCTAAAGACCACATGAAGAAATGATGCACAGGTCCCTACAGTTGTGGTTAAAAGCCTATATAAGGTTAATTTGAAGGAAAACTCTGTCAAGTTTATATCTCAGCCAAATAGTAATAGAATAATACCATTATCATTATTTTGTGTTGTTGTCATTAAGACAAACAGTATACAAACATTTCTTTTAAACCAGATACAATTGCCTATGAAGCAAATGTCATAATATAAGATCAATTATATGACAGATTTTCAGAATAAGTCAGACTTTTTTTTTTTATTATTAAGTTTATTTTTCTCAACCTAATGCATTTTTTTATTATTAATATTATTTTACAAAAAAACAAAAAAAACATTTTTGCATTAATCTATCTAATCTAAAGATTTAATACTAGATCCAAAATATTTAAAACCAGATTTTAATGGTAGTGAAACTCTTTTTTTTTTTGGTTCTGGGATGAAACATTTGTGAGAGCATGAAAATGCCTTCCGAGGTATATAAACAAATATTAAATTTATTAAGATAAAATATTGATAGAAATGTATTTTTAAATTATTTATATGTGTTTGGTAGAAACCAATTTTGACGGAGGGAAGGGTGAAGGAAGGAAGCTGTCAATATTTTCTCAATAGTCTAATTTGTCTTTTTTTATCAACGAGCCATTTCCCATAATCATTACTTCCCACGTAGCCACTGCTTAGAAGCATGTCTTTTTATATGCATAATTCTGGATTGTAAGAACCTCAAGCAAAGCTTGTAAGTTGCATGCCAGCAGGCAATTTATCCTCTGTAATGCAGTGGATCACTGGAGGGCAACCATGTTTCTTCCCCCAATGTTTCTTAATGAAGGTCAGAGCCATCCCTGCAGCCCTGCATGGGGTTGAATGAATTGTCTGTTGATGGAAAGGCTTTGAGGCCATTTTTAATGTGGCCTTCCTGCACACATTCTTCCCTGCCTTTCTGTCCCTTTACCTCAAAACCATATCCTCGTTTGCACTCAGCAACACTCAGCTGTCCTCTTATGCCTCTTCAGACATTTAAAACAGTCAAAGACTCTGGCTCATCAAAGCTTCTAAGCTCTTTAGCTAAGGGATACAATTGTTAGCCCATATTTCTCTTTTTCTTTTCATCCCTCTCAATTATTATCTCTCTGGTCTCTCAGTATTCTCAAACTGTCTCATTGTCTTCTTCCACTCAACCAGGTCAGTTCCTCAATGGCAGCTATTGCTCATTTGGAAGAGAGGATTGCGGCTGGCAACTGGTTCCAGGAAGGGGCCCACAATGGAGGGCCCATCCGTCCATTCCCCAAAGCCTCAGAAGCAGCTGTCCATCACCAGGTCCTCCACCTAAAGATCTTAACCTTGTGCTTGATTAACTATTCATTTAAATAAAACAGCACTTTTTGTTGTTTGGACTTGAAGTAGAGTGCTAACCTTGATAAATTAAAAAGAAAGTGAAATAATTTAAGCAGACGTGGTTAATAAATAATCTTTATTAAAGATTGAAAATAAGCTTCTGACTGGTTTTAGTCTGTTTTTATCTTTCATCCTTTCTTCGGGGAGATGATATGCTGTGTACGTTTGTTTCATGTTTTTCATCACTCTGTCCCCAGGGGCCTTGTTGGCCATCGACAGTCAGCCCAAAGGTCAGCGAGGATCAGCCCAGGTGCGAAGCCCGCTTTTCTTCTACCCTCTACGGAACGCCCCTTGCATGGTAAGAAGACAACGTTTCTGCATTCTGCAAGCGACCGTAATACATGGTGTCTCTGGATCTCTGAGGAAATGAATTTTCCATCAAGCCTTATTTGCAAATCTATTCTACCCTATGCATGCAGCGATCAATGCTACACCTATAGAAATGCTCTGAATACTGATACGGGTTATATAGCTGTTAGGATAATGCACCAGGTGGTAATCGCCACAGATTAGCAGAAAGAAAGATTATGTTCCAAAAATAATATACCATTTATGACTGATGCATCTCCACATGCAGTATGCACTTTAGACTGAATACAGGATAAGTAGAACATTAAATTTTGTTCCTTTCTCTGTGTAGAGGAGATTCATGGTAGGCCTATTGTGTGTTAGCTTACTCTGTGATGTATTTTTATAACAGCTGTTTTCAAACCCCCAAAAACCCTGAAAAATTATGATATCCTTTTCGAGGACCCAGTTCTTCAAGTGTGTATTCACACCTGTCTTGTTTGGTTCAATTGAATCGAACTCAAGTTCGTTTCCCCCCTTGGTGCGGATCTTTTGGGCAGGTGTGAATAGAGCAATCGCACTTGGGTGCACACCAAACAACCGTACCGAGACCCAGCTGAAGTGGTTGTCTCAGTCCGCTTCCAAACAAACTCTGGTACGGTTGAATGGATGATCTTAAACACATGTGGTTTTGTTTACCATTTCTGGTTCAGTTGCAAAAAGGACAGTGTGAAAGCGAACCGCACCAAACAAACAAAACAAAAAAACAAAAACAAAAATCAATATTGTATTTGGTCCAGACCAAAGCAAATGAACTAGTGGACTTTCCTGGAGTGAATACATCCTAAAATTCAAATTATCAGCTATTTATTTTCATGTATCCACCTTATCTTGCACAGATAGCTATTTTATATATGTAGCGATTCATTAACCACAATAGGGTAATAACTAGAAGAATAAAAATACTATTTGAGTTACAAACCAATGTGTTTAAAATTATTATAATAAATAAAAACAATATCATAACAAATAATGGTAACACTTAATATACTTAAGTATATATATATGCATATAAGTATAGACAATATACTTATATGCATATAAATATAAGTATATTGTCTATAATACTATTATAGTATAACAGTAGTACTATATTACTATACTCACTATATTACTACATATAAGTAATATATTCTGCATGACCGTATTCTGTATCCCTAATCTCACCTAATACTTAAACTTAGCAATTACCTTACTAACTATTAATTGAGGCGAAAGTCGTTGTTGATGGTTTGTTAATAGCGAGAATTCGACCTTAAAATAAAGTGAGGCCCAAATAACATTATCAAGCAACATAACAGAATGTTGAAATGGACATTTTTAACAATATACAGTATATTCATAACAGTTTAACATTAGTTCTGTGCAAACTCCAGTGAGTGAGCTGAAACAGTGGTTATGAGAAATACCATTAAACAGAAAAAGATTAATCAGTAATCTTATATATAGTTAAACGTTTAATTAAATATAGTCCCAGCAGCAATAATGTCCTTATGCAATGTGTAAATAGCATCCGGTAAATTAAATGTTGAATACATTTAACACTGATTGCACTAGTATATCCAACTGCATTTTTTTACATTTTCTTTTTGACTCATAATTGTAATACATTTCAAAAATTCTATGCAAAATTGGATTAAAAATGTAAAATTACAAACATTTGGATTTTTATTTCCAAGATACTCATCTGAATTGTGACTACAGTGTAGCATACTGCTATGTGCGTCAGTCATCTTGCATAATGTGTACAGTTTTGCATGTGTATTTTTTTTTTTTTTTTTTTAATTTTGTTTTGTTTTTTGGGGGGGTGGGGTTATATTTTTATAAAATGTCAAATGTGATTATAGTAGCTTTTAAATTATAGTCCTTTGTTTTTGTTTTTTTTAAATGGTTGCTTTGTTAGCTTGCAGAGCCATGATGAAACATTTCAAAATGTTGGTTTGGTTTGACCTAGTACTTTTTCAGTGTTTAAGGCTATATGTGACATTTTCTGGATGCACAATAGCTTTAATGAGTTGCTTCTGTAATAGCTACCGACAGAATGTCAGAAGGTTATTGTTGTACCCGTATTTCAATGTCATTTGAATGTAATCACATGGAAATTTGACAACCAAATGTGAAATGTTAATGTCCGTTTTGAAGAATGGAAAAATGTCTGGCTCTCATCTAGATGGAAAGCTTTTGAAAGACCGTTTCCATTTTAGATTCAGAATTCATAGACCCTGACCCCATCAGTCTGTGGCTCTCACACAAGCCTGCTGGGAAGGGTGAATTACACAACTGCAAAAGACTTCCTGAAGAAGAAAAACACTCAAACAGCCAGTTTCAGAGGGAACGGAGGGTACGCAGACCAACAGAGATGGAGAAGAGAGAGAAACAGTGGGATAAAGAATTGAAAGTAAGAAAAAGAGAAAAAATGTAAGGGAGATCATGGAGTGTAGATAAAAAAAACACAGGTGGAGAAGTAGGTGTGGGTTTGGACTTTATGAGAAGTCTTGACTGACAGTTTTAGATAGATGTGAGGTGAGGGCTTACTCTTGTATGAACGGTGCCTGGAGCACATATAGAGACATATAGATCCAGACACAAATCAAGACTCTAGATTACGACTGTGACCCCCCCCCTCTCTCTCCAGCCACTGTTCTCAGCGTGACTTCTGTAATAGGAGAAGCCCTGCTCCTTTCAACAGCTGCTGTTTTCACAACCCATTGCAAGTCGCCCGACATAAAGGTCCCTCATAATAGATGAACCTCAGAGCAGATGTGATATATGCAATACAGCCTGCACTATATCACACGTTTCCTCAAAGAGCCAGACTTTTGACATCGATATACGGCCTTGTCCATTCTGCAGCTTCATTAGACCAAGAACCGCTAATTAACATGGAAAAGTGACTGACCACAAGTTGTTGTAGAGTGGTTGAATATGAAATCCATGATGATGTAATATAAAAACATAATGGTGCAGCAGTCCTGGTTCATAAATGACAACTGTAGACCACTGTATTGTTGATTGAGCTCAACTTGAGTTGAACTCTGAATATTCCTTCATATATGACAAAAAAAAAACTGTTCTGCTTATGGATATATAATGCCCAATTGTTAAAATGTCACCTCCTGCTTTATTAATTTGCATGAACTGTCTGCATTGTTTTTGCACCTGGTACCTTAAATGAATTATGCAAATCTGAGTGCTAGGTCATGAAGAATCCAGCAGACTACCAATGTCTGGTGTACTTTGCTGGGACTATGCAGTATCACTTCACCACTGCAAACCAAGCACCCGACTGCTCTTTTAAAGGCCTAATGTGTGCTTGACTGCACTGTGCATCTGGATATGTGCCTGTTTTAAACATTCATCTCAATCATTTGATGACTTACTTCAAAAATGCTTAGCAGCAAATTTATACAAACGTTTATTGTGCCACTCTAAAGGTGGCTGGCAAAGCTCCTGGCAAAAACTTCTGTGAATAAGGCACTTTCTGTAATAAACCAATCTTACTTTGCATATCGTAACTGCAGGTTTTCAGCCAGTTTTGGGATTTTTTGTGTGCAATATGCATCACACAATCAGTGAAAGGACTGTGGGTTGTCCATTTGAGGCTGAGAATAGATTATACGTAAATTTCATGAAATGCTTGCCAGCGTTGGAAAGGAATGGTTGACGGCACATGCATCAATGTTTAAATCTGATTTTGTGGTCTCTTCTATAGGTCAAGTTCTGGGTGTGTGGATCTTCAAATGGAATGCTGTCGCTCTGGATTTTAGAGAACAGCACAGGTCCTGAGGGTCAACGGAATCTCTGGAACTCAACAAATGAAGCTAATATGGGGAAAGGGTGGAAACTCATTACCCTACCTCTCTTCGGTTTGGTGGATCTGTAAGTCTAGTCACAACCATCAAATTTATGCTGAACGTGGTCTGAGTATGCACTTGATTTGAAACTTAATGATGGCATAATCAGGTAAACAACTGCAAGAATGAATGAATGCAAATTCAAGTTTTAGGTGCATATGCAATAGGTTTTCACCCACAATTGTGCAAACTGTAGTCATTTACCTTTGGTGTTGCAAAGACCCACACATTTACTCTAAAATCCTAATGAATTCCACTGGTGCGACTGAAGCACTGAACATCCCATGCTCAACATACCACTCTACCGAGAAGTAGAAACAAAAAAAAAATCAATGAAGAGACTCACCATTCATCCACACTTTCACTCCAATTAGCAGCTGCTCTTGACTTGTAAGAGTAAGGAGCGCAGAGGAAAATAGAAGGCTGTTACATCTCTAGATGTTTGATTGGAATCTCATCTAACTCTCCTAAAACCCTCACTATTCCCCAAGCCCCAACCTCTGCTCTTGTTATCCGGAGCCTTGCTAATTCCAGTCCACAGTGGGCGATTAAAATTTCAATCCTGGCCTCCTTCCTTTTCTTGTTGTAGTCTATTTTTTTTAGATTTATTCAACTCTTCTGCAAAGCTTCATGCTCTATGACCAAAAGAGCCAATTCTGACCCATTTATTGTTATGATAGATATTAGTTTATCGAGGGCAAGGGGTTTTAAATCCCAGGGATTTATTCAAAATAATGTAGCACGAGGAATATAATGGATTCTACTGTATACATTTGTGGTGGTTTGGACATATACCTTAGCTTGGTGCTTACACCTACTTCACCTTTTATTATTATTATTAAAATACAAATTTTAAAGGAATGCTATGGTAACAATTTACATTATATACTGTATATATATATATATATTCTCTCTCTTTAATTTATCTCTGTCTTTCTCTTTTTCAGGTTCTACCTGCAGTTCAGTGCTGATATTTCCTCTAGTGCAGGAATTGCTTTTGCTGTGGATAACTTCACTCTGAGCATGGAATGCTTCCTTGAAAGTTAGTATTGCAGCTTAACTGTTTTCATTATCTGCCATTTTCTATCCTGAGATGAGAGAAGTAGCCATTTTAATAAGAAATAATTAATGTTAGCGCTACCCATCCACTAATTTTTTTTTTTAGTGACTTGTACCACCCCCTCCATTCAAGCTCAAATGCAGTTTTCAGAGAACTGACTTTGCCTAAAGAGAACGCTATGAAACTACGCTTAATTAGTATTAGTCATTTTTTTATGATTATAGTGCTTGGGGTACCTGAAATTGATCTTCTGTGGGCGTATCATGAGTATTTATTGACTGGCTGACTTTCTCTGGTTGACATCAACTTTTTGTTCAGAATGAGGGTGCTAGAGCTGGTGAATTGATAGAATTTATTTGGTGTGAGCAATTAGCTCTTTTAAATGTAAAGCTAAAAAGCTGTTTCCATGCTTGCCATTACACAATGAAAACATTTGCAGGTGTTTATACAGCTGTAAATAATATCAATTATCCAAAAAAATAAATATGTGACTTATTTGCCAACAGTCAGTCAAATCAATCAATCAAATAAAGACTAAAAAGGACTTTTGATTTTACATGCATACATAATCTTCCACTGAAGTTTAATTTAGTAGCTACATTTACATGCAACCAAATAATCGGTTAGTAATCAGCTTGAAGGTCATTTAGAATAGATTTTATGTACACACTGCAAAATAATCTGACTGAGCTCGATCCAAGTTTTGATTGGAATTGGGTTGAAAAGAGTGTTGTAGACCTGAAAAAATCAGATCAATCGGATCAGATTCATATATCACATATATTCACATCTTGTGTTTATTTTTGCCTTTCATCTTATGAACTACTGGAGACTAAATATTTAATAAATGCTAAATGGCTTGAGTTCTGAATGTGGCAGTTAGAAATGGCATATGTGCTGAAGGTTTGTTCAAACTTCATGTAAATGCACATTTATATGACAATGAATTGGAATAGGTGAATTGTGAAAATTAATCAGATTGCAATGTTTAAGGTTGGTATATACAGGACTTTCCGAATGTTTCATACAAATCATTCTCTGCTGAGGCTGCAATCAACTCTTCAAACAACGCCTCTGACACATTCAATTAAATGCCAGGTCAGTGATGACACAATAATGACAAGACCTTTAAGCCAGTGCTAAGAGGACATTGACAAAAAAAAAAAAAAAGCATCCTCTTGAGTTTCACATTTTGATTGTGCACTAAATCGTGAGCTGTCTGAGGGGGCTCTTTAGAGGGATTTGAAGGAGATCAGCACAGGATATTGCACAGCTGGGAAAAGAACAGGAATGGGAATCATTAATGCAAACCTCTAGGATTAAGCAGGATAAGATCATTTATTTGTGAGCCTTATGGTATCTAACTTTTTTTCTCTGAAAGAACCAATGCGCTTGCTTCAGCGTTTGGCAGATCGAATCAACTTGGCACTGACTCCATCATACATTTGCCCTTCTAGACCCTGGCAACAGCACGAGTAAAGTGTTTTACTTCCCTGAAGGACTGTATAGGGCTTTACAGTTGTTTGCTGTGCTGTTTAAAACACATTCATTTATAATCCCAGTTTGTTTTAGCTTTCAATAATGTATCCTTGCATTAAAGACAACGAATACACAGCAAAGCAGACAGCTTAACCTGAACATACATAAATAATATGTGCAGGGAATATTCTCTCTTGATGGTGACTTTGATCCTCACAGTGTGATTATTTAAATCATTAGACACGATGAGATATATATCTTTATAAGATCAGTGTGCCTCACAAAGCGTCCTAATCTCCTAATCGTTGGCATGAGAGAGAGTGCCACTGATGTTGAATGGCTCACTTGCTCCATGAAATATTTGCCCAGCAATTTGTGTCTGACACAATTTTCTGCCGCACATCGATTTGACACGGCAGCACTGCGGCTGCCATTTATTCCATCCTCTCTGCCATTTCCCTTTCCGATGACACTTCGGAATGTAAAGAGTTATACATTATGCCCTCATTCCCTGCCTAAATGAAATATTATAGTTATACATCACACTAGGGTTTGCGGTCTAAGCATCCAACATTGTTTCCAAGGGTGACCATTGTGTATCGTTGACTTGACTGATTTGTTTAAAATGTAATTGTTTAAAATTTGGTACAAGCTACATAACATGGGGACAAGGCCCTTAGGATAGAAAATCCACACAACATCAGTTGTTTCTTCTAGACAGCAATGAGATAGAATGGATGAATCTATAGTTTTCTCCAGAGGACAAACTAAATAAAAATGCTGTAATAGTTTGAAAAATCTAATCTCAGTGTCACAACCTGGGCTCAGACTGGCAAAGATACCAAACTGAGGAATACAAATAATTTGGGTAACACTTTACCATAAGATTGTTTATGTTAGTTATCAGTTAACAGCTATCATCATTCATTCATTCACTTGGTATCACATCTATCTATCTATCTATCTGTCTGTCTGTCTGTCTGTCTGTCTGTCTGTCTATCTATGGCACTAGATAGTAATAACATCAGATTGAGTCAAAATAGACAAAATAGAAAATAAAAGTTACTAAACTACTACTAGTGATACGGCAATAAAATGCAACCACTGCAATAAAATATCTAAAACATCATGCTAATTCATTAAAATTCAATAACTGATGCAGAAATGTGCAACTTGTTTGAATGTTGAAAGTAAAATCTGGAGGACAGTGGCCTTAAAGGGATAGTTCACCCAAAAATGAAAATTCTGTCATTAATTACTCACCCTCATGTTGTTCCAAACCCGTAAGACCTCCGTTCATCTTTGGAACACAATTTAAGGTATTTTTTATGAAATCTGAGAGCTCTTAGACCCTCCATAGACAGCAAGTGTCCTTACACAATCAAGGTCCAGAAACATAGCAAGGAGATCGGTAAAATAATCCATGTGACATCAGGGGTTTAACCGTAATTTTATGAAGCTACGAGAATACTTTTTGTGCGCAAAAAAAAAGAACAACAAAAGACTTTATTCAAATTCATCTCCTCCCCAGCGCCATTTTGGAGAATATCCGCTGGACGGAAACTGCTTGCGCTCTTCTGTGTAAACAGCATAACGGATGTGCTGTTTCCTTCAAATCAAAGCGTAAATATATAAAGACGGTGACAGAGAAGAGCGTACGCAGTTTCTGTCCAGCGGATATTCTCCAAAATGGCGCTACGCTCACGTAGAGCAGACGAACAGTTGAATAAAGTTGTTATTTTTGTTATTTTTTATTTTTCTTTGCATATAAAAAGTATTATCGTAGCTTTGTAAAAATTATGGTTGAACCCCTTATGTCACATGGATTATTTTACCGATCTCCTTACTACGTTTCTGGACCTTGAACGTGTAAGGACACATGCTGTCTATGGAGGGCCTGAGAGCTCTCAGATTCCATCAAAAATATCTTTAATTCGTGTTCTGAAGATGAACGTAGGTCTCACGGGTTCGAAACGACATGAGGGTGAGTAATTAATGACAGAATTTTTTTTTTGAGGTGAACTAACCCTCTAAGCCTGGAGGACTGGAGCTGAAAAGCCCTGGTTTAGTGGTTAAAGCTCAGAGCTGGTAACCAGAAGGCTACTTTTATCCCCACAAATCACAAGCTATTATCTATCAACATTGTTTCATGGTGCAAGGCTCTTAACCCCAGATGGCTCTAGTAGGACTACCCCTGTGATGAGGCTGTGGTAACATTCTGTAGTGAAACATTGCATGAAAAAAAAATCATGGGGGCGTGGCCTCTGTCATGTGTTGATAAATACAGGTTAATCTAAAAAAAAATAGAATATCATAAAAAAGTTATCTTTTCTTCATATATTCTAGATTCATTACGTCAAGTAAAACATTTCAAAAATGTTGTATTTTATTTTTATTTTGATGATTAGAGCTTACAGCTCATGAAAGTCAAAAATCCAGTATCTCAAAATATTAGAATATTTACATTTGAGCTCCATAAAATGACCATCCCTACAGTATAAATTCTGTGTATCTCTTCTGGGTATCTGAAACTACAATAATGGGGAAAACAGCTGACTTGGCAATGATCCAGAAGACAATCATTGACACTCTCCACAAAGAGGGTAAGTCACTGTGCTGTATCAAAGCATATTAAATGCAAAGTTGACTGGAAGGAAGAAATTGTGTAGGAAAATGTGTACAAGCAACAGGGATGACTACAAGCTTGAGAATACTGTCAAGCAAAGCCAACTCAAACACTTGGGAGAGCTTCACAAGGAATGGACTGAAGCTGGAGTCAGTGCATCAAGAGTCACCACACTCAGACGTCTTCAGGAAAAGGGCTACCAAGCCACTTCTGAAACAGAAACAACATTAGAACTATCTTACCTGGGCTAAGGAGAAAAATAACTGGACTGTTGCTCAGTGGTCCAAAGTCCTCTTTTCAGATAAAGGTAAATTTTGCATTTCATTTGGAAATCAAGGTCTGGAGTCTGGAGGAAGACTGAAGAGGCACAGTGATGATTTGGGGTGCTGTGATGTCTGCTGGTGTTGGTGCATTGTGTTGTATCAAGTCCAAAGTCAATGCAGCCATCTACAAGGATATTTTGGAGCACTTTATGCTTCCATCTGCTCACAAGCTTTATGGAGATGCTGATTTCCTTTTCCAGCAGGACTTTAGCACCTGCCCACATTGCCAAACCACTTCCAAGTGGTTTGCGGACCATGATATTACTGTGCTCGATTGGCCAGCCAACTCTCCTGACATGAACCCCAATAGAGAATCTATGCCATATTGTCAAGAGGAAGATAAGTAGGAGTTGAAGGCCGCTATCAAAGCAACCTGAGTTCAATAACGCCTCAGCAGTGCCACAGGAAGAAAAGGAAGAAAGAAAATATTGTTTTCTTTGAAAAATTCAAATAAAAGAAGCCCCATCAAGTATTGAGTGAATAATTAAACCTACTTTGGAGATCTTGAACATATGTTTTGTAAATAATTTTTTGATTTTGAGAAAATATCCAGATTTTTTTGAGATACTGAATTTAAAATTGTCCTATGCTGTAAGTCGTAAAAACAAACAAACAAACAAAAAAACTATTGAAATATTTCAGTTTGTGTGCAATTAATCTAGAATATAAGACCGTTTGCTTTTTTTTTTATTAAATTACAAAAAATAAAGACCATTTCCATGATATTCAAATTTTTTTAGATATACCTGTGCATTCATCAATTCTATTGTTGTGTGTGTTTCCTGTAAGGGCCATAACTTCATCTCACTCTTCTCCAATTGAAACAGATGGCATTGGATTCACTGTGTGGGTGTTTACCTCTATTTCCTGGCTTTGGCATGGTGGCAGACTCGCTTATCCTGTTTTTATTAGTTTCCTCTTTGGAACAGGGAATCATATCAATAAGAAAATTTGCATAGCCTACCCAGAGCTATATGGAACAGTAAAATCATAATAAAAAAAAAAACTGTCAGGAAAGTCATACTATGTTTGTTAGGATTGTATGCCCAGACAATGTCATTCTACGGCACTACCTGTGGTGCCCAAAACCTCGTAAAATCACTCAGTGCTGCTTTTATGACAGTGCCAGCTGCTCAGCGATGGTTTGGTGTTTCCCAAACGAGCGACATGGAATGCTTTGCTTTCTCAGCAGCATGAGTGGAACTCTCCAATGTATCTCACAGGAATTATGTGGGCCTGATATGCCATTTGGATGGAGATATTGGAATACTGAAATGTAGACAAAGGGAGATAAAGAATGTCCAATGTTAAGTTCAGGTAGCATACATAAAGTGACCCGTAGCAGATCTATATGAGTGGAGCTGGGGAAGTGGAGGGTTTCTGTAAGTCTTGCTTACAGCAAACATAGAACCAAACAACTTAAATGTTCAGCTCATTGGCTGTAGAGACAACAGAGACCAATCAGCATCTGCTGTAAACTGATGATGTGACAGCTAGCAGGTTCCATTAAGTTTTCAAGCTTAA
Organism: Barbus barbus; assembly: GCF_936440315.1. NCBI lineage: Eukaryota > Metazoa > Chordata > Actinopteri > Cypriniformes > Cyprinidae > Barbus > Barbus barbus. Next base: position 7,402,213 of record NC_136748.1, on the reverse strand, counting down.
AGATATGTAGGTGCAATTTCCATGTATTCTTGCCTACTATTGTGTCAAGAGAATTTTACAAGTTTGCACATGTTTGATTTATCGTTCTCCCTGCAGCTCTCCAGTAAGTACTGCAATCTAGACTACAAAGCACACATATAAAAGTCCTCATCTGACATCCCCCTTAAGAGAAACTGACAGTGGGCAGGAAACCACTCTGACTTCCAGCTTCATCTGAATTCATTCAGACCTTCACGATATATGTGAGATTAGAATACTTACAAAAAACGGAGCTATGCCCTAGCACAGCCTCAACACATTTAGCCTTGGTTCTGATGTGAGGAACACAAGTTTGAGCCTGACTTGCGCCATTTCCTAATCGCATTAAGCCTATTTGCCCTCATTATTTCATGTCCATTCTCTACTGTCATTATCACATCAATGACATCAATTTGACTAGTTGAATAGTATTTCAAAAGGGCACAACATGTGCCTCGTCAACCTATATGTGTAAAACGAAGAAACATCAGCAAAGCATGCAGACATTTTAAGACAATTTCAGAAATATTAGTTATATGTTTCAGGCAAGTACAGAAATAAAATAAAGTGTCTTAAAATGATCAGAGAACTTTTTTTTGTTCCATTGTAAGGTCATTCTAGGCTTTAGGATTTGGATTATCGTCGACCTACCATGCAAGTATCACAACTTGCCAGTTGGATATGGAGACATATTGAAGTATTTGAAGATTGATGACTTAGCTGTTTTCTGATTGTCCGGGCAGATTTTAAAAAACTGCTGAATGACAGTTCTTCCTGGAGCAAAGGATTACATTCTTCCATAGTTCAAGAAATGTTGTCTTTGACCACCAGCCAAAGTTGTCTACTGCAGTGTGTGCTGCTGCAGTCAAACCACTCAAAAAACTTGTCATCCATAGTGAAATTAAAAATACATGAATAGTCAGAGCCATGGCCTAGTGGTCACAACACAATGTTATAAGTAATGCATTACAAGTAGTGTATTGTGTCATTGTTTTTAAGTAAAATGTAGAATGTCATTTTTTAAATTTACATTTACATGCTTCAGTTGAAATCAGATAAGAAGCATGCATTATTAAATTTATATCATTTATGCATTGACAAATCCAATTGAAAAACCTTGCCCTTCCCCACGATAGTCACATTGCGTATGACACCGTGTCTAGACTGCAAATGAGCAGTGCAAAACAAAAGAATGCCATTATGATCAAGAAAAATCAATGAACTACACTACAAGTGGTTCGATTTCTATATAGGATGGCTGCCTGCCAAGTATAGCACTGCCATCTGGAAGAGTTTATTTCATAAAAGTAATAATGTAACATAATGTAATGATGTAATTTCTAATCACTCAATCTCATGGTAGCAACTCAATGCATTTAGGCATGTAGTCAAGACAATTTTCAAACCGAGTATCAAATTGGGGAAAACAATTTGATTCAAGTGACTTTGAATGTAGCATGGGTGTTGGTGCCAGATGGACTGGTCTGAGTATTTCAGAAACTGCTGATCTGCTGGGATTTTCAGGTGCAACCATCTCTAGAGTTTACAGAGAATGGTACGAAGAAGAGAAAATATGCAGTAAGTGGCAGTTCTGTGGGCGAAAATGCTTTGTTGATGCCAGAGGTCAGAGGAGACTGGCCAGACTGGTTCGAGCTGATAGAAAGACAACAATAACTCAAATAACCACTTGTTACAATTGAGATCTGCAGAAGAGCATCTCTGAACGCACAGCGTGTTGACGCTTGGAGCAGATGGGCTTACAGCAGCAGAACACTACACCAGATAGCACTCCTGTCAGCTAAGAACAGCAAACTGAAGCTACAGTTCACGTGGACTCACCAAAACTGGACAATGGTTGCCTGGTCTGATGATTCTGCTGATAATTCAGATGGTAGGGTCAGAATTTGTAACTAAAACTAACATGAAAGCATAGCTCCATCTTACCTTGTATCAGGTTTTTTTCCACACTTTGGACCACTTGAGCATTGTTTAAATGCCACGGCCTATCAGAGTATTATTGCTGATTATGTCCATCCCTATATGACCACAGTGAACCCATCTAATAATGGCTACTTCCAGCAGGATAACAGACTGTTTCACAAATCTCAAATCTTCTCAAACTGGTTTCTTGAACATGATATTAAGTAAACTACACTTAAATGGCCTCCACAGTCATCAGATAATAATCCAACAGAGCACCTTTGCACCATAGGCTCATTGGAAATACATATCTCTACCTACATTTATGTGAAACTCAAAAAACATACCTATAAATACAAATGATGAACACTAGAGGCAGTAAAACTCTGGCAACTTATTCATAATCGAAACTGTGGACCTGCAAATCATACTTTGTGTGAAAAGGAATAATATGATTTGCAGGTCCACAGTTTCGATTAATAAAGCCCAATTTTCGCATAAGTACTTGAGGAATATTATGTTATGAATTCAAAACTGTATGTAAAAACTCTAAATCTATTTATAAGCACTTATTTCGAATGAGCCTGGTTTGCACCTTGTGGATGTGGAATGTAAGAGTCACATCATGGACGTGCGGCCAACAGAAACTACTGAATTCTTTGATTTAGTCTGTTCATCATGAAAGATAAAATGTTTTCTCTCGTTTTTTGCATGAAACACAAGGCAGGGTATCTCAGAGATAGGAATTTATCATATCAGCTTCCTTCTTGATTCCTGAAATTGGATGACAGATAATAACCCTGCGACGGGGTGCATCATAGGAAGACGCTTGCAACAGGGAGTCCAGATTGTGATGAATGATGCCAACTCCAGTCAGAGTGGTGCGGGAGTTTTGTGGGAGTAGATGAGTATTTTTAAAGCGATGATTAAGGGATGGAGATGAGAGGTAGCATTTTTCACAGAGTCCCAGTATTGTCTGAGCAGCTACGTTCGGGGGGATAGGATGATTTGTCTTCACAGTGAGTTGACAAATGGAACAATGCAGAAGCTCATGTGGCTTGTCATAGTAATTAAGAAATATGAACTAAACTCTTGACACCACTGGTGGTGGTGGTGGTTGTCTACTTTTGTAGAGTTGTGGTTGTCTGTGTTTTATGTCCAAGAAGTACAAGTATAACATACTTCATAATTAAAATAAAACTGTCCAGAAAATCTTTAAAAGACAAATGCTTAAAATATTTGTTTCTATCAGATATTTAATCCCACTGAGGTTTTGAAGAATTCTTTGAAAACCACCCTATCCCATGACAATAATGGAATCTCACTTAGCCTGCTTTTAAGACATGTACACGTTTTTTTTTTTTTAAGGTTTTCTGACATTGTGCCACCAATAAAATGTTATCCTTAGAAATGGCCAAAAACTGAAATTTGATGTGCCAATGTTATGCAGTCAACAAGAGCTAACTCGTAGCTGTGCAATCGACATACCAGCAAATCAGAATCAAGAACTGGGCATTGCAATTGGTGTAAAATTATGTAGATAATACACATGTTATCCCAAGTGCTTACTATTCTGCATGTTTAAGCATCGAGAGGTCCATAAAATATTAACCCGTGAAAATTGTATGAGGGGAGGTGATTGAAATGTCAAATCCAGTCAAAGAGAGAAAGAAGCAGAAAAAATCCTTGTGAAAGGAAAAGGTATCTGGCTTGGATGTTACATGACCCCAGTAACAGCTTTTGCCAAAGAAAGTAAAAATGACAGATTGACAAACGCTTGATGTATTAGCAATTATCACAAAAGGTTATGTTTTATTTGTATATAAAATGATTGTCCATTTGTGATCTGCATTTTTAAGTAGTGACTAAGTGACATGGAATTTTCCCTGTTGAGCAATGCATATCAAGATTTTGAGGTCAAGTGTTCACCCATTTAAGACTACTACATCTTCAGCAAGCAACCTTATTAGCATATGATTAACATTTGAAAGATAAGCAAACAGTTGAGCCATTTTTCAGTGCATGTCTTGTATATTCAAACAATTCTCAAGACAAAGATGTGGATATCATTACCAGCTTTAGAGAATGGGTATTGTCATGAAATGGATTATCTAAAAGTATTTTTATTGAGCCAAAATACAGCTATTATCTATAGGCTTACAGAAACTGTGTATTAACAATGCAACATTTTCTCTGGCTGCAGGAGTATTGTTGGACCGCAACAATTTATTGTGTTTTTTCTCTCATCTTCAGCCAATGGAGAATTTCCTCCGGTAGCTCCCACAAGCCCCACGCAACTGTTGTTCACGCCAAGCATTGAGAACATTAAGACCACTACAGTACTCTATGGAGGGCATGGAGCATCTACAGAATGTGAGTTTTAGCTACTTTCATGTGCTTGAGCTGTTTGTCTTTTTTGAGTTGTTTCTAACTTTTATCTGGCTTGTTCTGACTGAAATGTGCCCCAATGTGATTACAAGTCTGAAGTTTGGTACAGACCACAGTTATTTGTGTTATTGTATTGAAAATGTAGAGTGCATGAGCACTAAAGCAAACACAGTTTAAGTCATTGTTCAATGGTTTGTTTTAAACTAGTCTCTTATGCCTACCCAACCTGGTAAATAAAGAAGCATCTGTCTGACTGACATATAATACATCAAATAAAGCAAAACTAAATAAAAATAGTGAAGTAGTCTATGTATGTTACAACAGCATCTTGCAGTGTGGAGAAATGAACCACATACAAGAGCAAAGTGTACACCAATTACATACTGCATGCTAATGTGATTTTTTTTTTTTTAATGAATTGCTTTTTTGTTGTTTGTGTAAATGCACTACAATAATTTGACATTTAAATTGCATTCTCGAATTGATTAATTAGCAGAAGTTATTACTGCATCACCTGCATGCGATGTCATTAATGACATCCTATTGTTGTGTGCATAGCACCATATATTTAAAGCTGATATACAGCACCTTTGTCAAATGGTGCTATGTAGAACCATGAGAGGTGCCATATTGCATTTTATTTCTTCAACAAAAATTGCGCTACAGCACCAAAAGTGGTTCTTTGGCTCGTAAATAACCTTTTAAGGGGATTAACAGGTTCTTTGTACGGCAGTGGAGCCATAAAGCACCTTAATCACCCCAAAGAACCACTGAAGAACCATACAGGAGCTTAACAGGTTCTGTAGCCTATATGGTAGCCGCGCTATATAGCCCCTGACTCATGCCAAAGAACCGGTGAAGAACCACTAATTGAAACACACAAATTAGTTTCTCAAATAATGCTGAATACATATTTTGATAAAACAGATACCAGATCTAAACAAGACTCCCAATTCCAACAATGGTGGCACCATGCTTTATAAAGACTGGAATCTTTGCTTTCACAGCATGTTGTGAGTTATGCGCTCCAAACATCAGAGCACCTAATTCAAAGTCCAGACCACGTAATTTCTTCTGAGCACACTGAAATTGTTGAAATGCTTGAGTACACCAAATATGTTGGACTTCTAATGGATATAGAAGATGAATGCTTATGAACAGACTCAGATTCTGTCTCTCTGTTGTGGAAGCTCACTGCAGAGAAAATAAAGTGTGCCATCTACTGGACTATTGCTGCACCATTTTCTACAATTCAAACACTGTTAAAAGACAGGTTTTAACATCTAAGGGTGCTTTCACACTACAGCGTTTGGTGCATATCTGGGTCAGGATGACATCAGAGTTTGGGTGATTTGGTTGGTGGAAATTTGGCTTTCAAAACTTGGGTGCTAACCAGGGAAACACATTAAGTCTGTTTAAAATCGCCTCTGGAACACAAGTCATGTCATAATCTGTTCTAAATCGTGGAGGTGAAGTGCTATTGATGACAAAGAAATTGCATCTTTGCACGGTCTTGATCACATATTTTATAGAATAATTCATTTCTCATAGCTGCTCGTATCAAAAACAGCTCTCATTCCTCCAGTCTCTAAAATGTGTTTGTGGCAGACAAATGCGGGTGCCATTCTGTAATCAAACCAACTGTGAAGACTGCCTAAAACATACTCTGTCACAATACTATATCAGAGTCAAAATTTCACATTAATGCTTTCAAATGATTAGAATTGCTCATGAAGCCTGTATTGTAAAACATTGCTTCACATTAGCATGATTGTCTATTGAACATGCACAAATCGTTTATAAAATCAGCCGTTTAGCACATGACCTTTGAAAATGTCCTACCAAATGCCATCAGCATTGGAAAGACTGATCTGCTTACTCATAGCATATACAGGTGTTCCTCTTATGTTCATGCTCATTGGAGCATAGCCATTTATCAATATGGTGAGCTTGAGTGTTTGTGAAATGACTCCCCTGCCATTTCAGCCTTAATAAATCTGAACGAGCAGCTAATCTGCTATTCATCAAGACTCATTAGCAAGTCTCACTCACACAGGCCATTCTCTGGTGTAGTTCAGCTGTGAATGGTCAAAAAACACCGTCCAACTCTTCTCTGCAGTGTCTGAAAAGGCAAAAGTAGGACTATTCAGTGCTGAATGTTCTATGAGATTGATTGTTTGACTTCATCCTACCTATACACCACTTTTTTTTTCTTGCACTTTGCAGCTCTGCAAACCTGTTGAGTTCATGTTTAATTTCCGGTTTAATTTAAGATTTTTTTTTATTTTTCATATGTTTGCAAAAGTTATGTTATTTAACCAACAGCCCCCTGAATTAAAAATCACAACACAATTCATCCAACACCATATTATCATACTATATCATATCATGTTATTCGGAAGTTTGGCTTCAGTAAGATTTATTTTTCTTTTATAAACATTATAATAATGTAATCTGTAAAGCGTTTGAGTGTCAGCTTCAGTTATGAGTTAGTGATGATACACACCATGCAACAGTTGAAAAGTATCAACAGATAGCAAATTTGCAGTGCTGTTATGCTGTAGTAAATGGAGCAATGGAGAAAAAAATAAAAAATCAGAGCAAAACACATTCAAGTCAAGACAAGAACCTGTTAAAAAAGGTGCATTGTTAGTTGTGTACAATTAGTACAGAACCAATGTGCAGTCATCCCTGCGTTTGTTTGCTTTTTTGTTGTTGTTGTTGTTGTTTTTTAGGTTATTGATACTAAGGTCAAGTTAGAAATAATCAGTATAATTTACTGGATTCTGCATTACTGCATTACATTTATTCTATACACAGCTTTTTTTCAGTTGGCTTTCCCTCAAAAAGAAGTATATCATAATGTATCTTTGTCATACCACCTGTCTGGTTTTTTTTCCAATAATTTCTGAGCTGTTCAAACCCACAACTGCTCAAGACAGTTAATAATTAAACACAAACACTTTCTTCCAGACGCACTCTAGTAAAGCTTGCTGAAGTTCTATTTTCGGCAGTTGTTTTCTTTAAACTCAAAGGGAAATCAAGCTGTGCATCAGTCTTCCCTTGATGCAGTCATGTATAATTGATATAACTTTGAAAATATTTTGATGTGTTTGATAAATTGTGCAACAATTGATATTTTCTGTCAAGCCTCAGCTCACCCTCTTGCTATCTCTAATTTTACCTTCTCTTCTCTGTTCCTGCCCACTCCCCGTCCATCCTCCACTATCAATTTCTCCCTTTGCCACCATGGCATCTCATTTTGGCAAGTAAAGCCCAGTTAAATGGGGGAGTATGCCTTACGCTGACTCAAATCTTCAGCGCTGTGGAGAGAGGGAGCATGTTCTTCTGTCAGATCAGCTTCCTCTACCTTTGTCTCCTTGATTACTACTTCTGACTTTGTCTGCGTGATTGCTTCTTCTGATGAGAAGAGAGAGACGGGCCGCTAACCTCATGATGCACTGAGCACCGCCGCTCAGCTTCCGATGACTCAGCCATTTCCACCAATCAAACCTTCAAGAACTCTAATAAAAGGAAGTTGTATAAGACCATAATTGGTGATTTTTGTCTGCCGCAAACCTCTCATACAACTCAAACCTTCCTTTATCTTCAGATCTAATTACAGTTCTCTGTAGGTTCCTGGCAAGGAAATAAACTTTTATTCAGATGTTTTATTTGCAGACTTGACTAGAACAACATCACTATGTTAAAAGAGGTCTATTTTGCCAGGGGATAGTTTTATACCTAAGACTGGATTGGTTGCCGTTCGATTGGTTCCAGCCCCCAATCTACCCTTGTGAAAGAGAAGTGAAAAATAAGTTTATTGAATGTGCACTTCAAGTGTATTCTTCATATCTTAAAAGTATATATTTTAAAAGCTTGACTTGAAGATGATATGCAGATGAATCTCAATAAATTAGAATGTCATGGAAAAGTTCATTTTTTCTTGTAATTTATTTCAAAAAGTGAAACTTTCATATATTTTAGATTAATTGCATGTAAAGTAAAACATTTCAAAAGTTTTTTTTTTATTTTTTTTATTTTGATGATTAGAGCTTACAGCTCATGAAAGTCAAAAATCAGTATCTCAAGATATTAGAATATTTACATTTGAGTTTAAACAATATGACCATCTCTACAGTATACATTCCGGGTATCTCTTGTTCTTTGAAGCCACGATAATGGAGAAGACTGCTGACTTGGCAATGATCCAGAAGACGAACATTCACGCCCTCCACAAAGAGAGTAAGTCACAGACGGTCATTACTCAAAGGTGTGGCTGTTCACAGAGTGCTGTATCAAAGCATATTAAATGCAAAGTTGACTGGAAGTAAGAATTTGGGTAGGAAAAGGTGCACAAGCAACAGGGATGACCGCAAGCTTGAGAATACTGTCAAGCAAAGCTCATTCAAACACTTGGGAGAGCTTCACAAGGAGTGGACTGAAGCTGGAGTCAGTGCATCAAGAGTCACCACGCTCAGACATCTTCAAGAAAAAGGCTACCAAGCCACTTCTGAACCAGAGACAACGTCAGAAGCATCTTACCTGGGCTGTGGAGAAAAGAACTGGACTGTTGCTCAGTGGTCCAAAGTCCTCTTTTCAGATGAATGTAAATTTTGCATTTACTTTGGAAATCAAGGTCCCAGAGTCTGGAGGAAGAGTGGAGAGGAACAGAATCCATGTTGCTTGAAGTCCAGTGTGAAGTTTCCACAGTCAGTGATGATTTGGGCTGCCATGTCATCTGCTGGTGTTGGTCCACTGTGTTTTCTGAAGTCCACAGTCAACACAGCCATCTACCAGGAAATTTTAGAGCACTTCATGCTTCCTTCTGCTGACAAGCTTTATGGAGATGCTGATTTCATTTTCCAGCAGGACTTGGCACCTGTCCACACTGCCAAAGGTACCAAAAGCTGGTTCAGTGACCATGGTGTTACTGTGTTTGATTGGCCAGCAAACTCGCCTGATCTGAACCCCATAGAGAATCAAGAGGAAGATGAGAGACACCAGACCCAACAATGCAGATGACCTGCAGGCCGCTATCAAAGCAACCTTGGCTTCCATACCACCTCAGCAGTGCTACAAACTGATCACCTCCATGCCAAGTATTGAGTACATACACAGTAAATGAACATACTTTCCAGAAGGCCAACAATTCACTAAAAATGTTTTTGTATTGGTCTTATGAAGTATTCTAATTTGTTGAGATTGGTGAATTAGTGGGTTTTTGTTAAATGTGAGCCTAAACCATCACAATTTAAAGAACCCACGACATTCTAATTTATTGAGATGCACCTGTACATTAATGGAATAAGATAAGCCATTTAAGCGTACTTAAAGACAGTACAGTTTCATGACCTTTTCTTTACACACTTGGGTACAAAATTCACTACGAAATAACGACAAATTAAAAGTTTTAAGTAAGTACATTTTAAATCATTGTTATCATACACTTTATTTTAAGGTGTCCTTGTTACAGTGTAATGATATATTTAAGTTCTGAATAATATTAATGAACTGCATGTACTTACTATATGGTTAAGGTTAGGATTTGGGTTTGGCTTGCGTGTAATTATACTAAATGTATTGTTATTATAATAATAAGTACATGTAATGTGTAACAAGGACACCTTAAAATAGAGTATTATCAAGTACACTTATTTTGATATGCTGACTAACATGTACTTGTTTGTAATTTTGTTATTTGATATTACATTTAGAGCCGGATTTCCTTGCTCCAGCACAAACTTTCTTTTTTTGCATTTAAAAAATACTATCAGGATTTACCAAAGACACACACAGTGTAAAACTTGTGATGAAAATGTGTGAAGTTATTTTTGTGTCTTGAACATGCATAGGGCTTTCCATTTCAGACCTGAAATTTCAGAGACAAGAGTATTAAAATGCATCATGCAAGGTGATTAATGGGTCTTAACCTATTTTGCACCTGCGTTGTTTCTAGATTACCCGCACCTGATTATCATCGTCTGCTTGTTTGCGACCATACTCTAATTTGCACTGCTCCTAGTAAATTGCGTTGGTCATTATATAAATGAGCTGGCTGTGTCTGTGTTGTTTAATTAGCACATTGTCAGTAGATCAATAATAGAACTTTCTACTCCCATCCAGTTTTAATTTCAATTAGCATGTCTCCAAAGTGTGTTAACATAATAAATTGTCAAAAAAAAAACATCACATTGAATGAAAATTTGGCCATGATTCACTAACCCTAATGTAATTTCAAACCTGTAAGATTAAACTTCGAAACACCATTTTTTTTTTTTTTTATGAAACCTCAGATGTTTCTGTCCCTCCACTGAAAATCCAGGTAACCCAAACTTAAATGATCCAAAAAGGTTAATAAGATGTGTCGTAGTATCAAAGTTCAGTGTTGCATGGGGTAAAAGAGGGGGAGGGGGGGGGGGGGGGGGGCAAGGACGGGAGGGAGTTCAGCTTCCTGACAGCCTGGTGTATGAAGCTGTCCTTCAGTCTGCTGGTCCTCGCCTGTAGACTCCGCAGTCTCCTCCCTGATGGCAGCAGACTAGCTGTGTGTCGGGTGGGTGGGATCACCTGCAATGCGGAGGGCTTTGCGGGTGAGACGGGTGCTGTACATGTCCTGGAGGGAGGGGAGAGAGACACCAACGATCTTCTCAGCTGCTCACACTATGCGTTGAAGTGACTTGCGGCAGGATGCGTTGCAAGCGCCATACCACACAGTGATGCAGCTAGTTAGGATGCTCTCGATGGTGCCTCTGTAGAAGGTGCACATGATGGGGGCCGGGGCTCTGGCTCTTCTAAGTTTGCGGAGAAAGTAGAGACGCTGTTGTGCTTTCTTGGCCAGTGCTACAGTGTTTTTAGTTCAGGAGAGGTCCTCTGCGATGTACACACCCAGGAACTTGGTGCAGCTCACTCTCTCCACAGTCGCACCATTGATGGTCAGAGGGGCATGCTGAGTGTGTACTCTCCTGAAGTCAACAACAATCTCCTTCGTCAATTTCCAACAACAATTTCTTTCCCTTCCTTTCCCCTTATCAGAATGCTGTCAGTATTAGTGAAGTGAACTCAATCAGAACCTCATTCCTCTCATGAATAAGTGCATTTGACATTTAGCAATGAAATAACTCTTCATGTGGTGCTATTTTCAGGTTTGTGAAAGACATTCTACAGGTTTCCAGCTAAAAAGAGAAAAAAATCATAAATTTTCTGTCTTTTTGACAGCCCAGCCAGCCAAACACATCACATAGCATCTCTTTCTTTTTTTACCATCTAAAAGAGTACAGACTTGTTTTGTCCAAGTTTTGCACCATAGTGTAGATTTTTTATAATTTTTTCCTTTGAACAAGACAACAAGAATTCTTACTTTACAAAGCTAATAGTACATTTGCTGTATGTGTTGGCATTTGTGTGTGTTTTCAGCTGTCAAGTGGATATTCCACACCTGCGGAGCAACAGGACAAGACGGTCCAACGCCGACTCAGTGCAGTAACTCATACCGCAAGACCAATGTCAATGTCACTGTAGGCACTAAGGGACCATTCAAGGGCATCCAGATGTGGCGGGTCCCAGAGACAAGGAAATACAGGTATACACACACACGCACACACACACACAATGTCCTGACCACCACAAGCCAAAATGTCATACTATTGAGCCTCTAGGAATTTAGTAGTTACTTTTTCGACCATGAAATGGGAAAACATTCTTCTTCGACACAATTGCTGCCTGTTATCAAGCCCGTCAGGTCATTCAGGTAATTGTTGTCCGTGGAGCAGGAGGAATGGGAAAACACATTTCATCAGCTGCATTGCTTCAGTAGCACCCAGACTGATAATGGCATTCACTTAGCAAGGTCTGTAAAGAAAACAGATTTTTTTTTTTCAGCTCTGTTCAAAGTGAGCTGCCTACCTAGACGACATTTTAAGACATGCTCCTGATGCAAATGCTGTTTCAGAAGGTAATATTATGCTGTCTGCTGAAATATCTAATTTGACCAAATACCAAGATGGCATTGTAATTAGATTCTGTGTGAGTTAAAAAAACAAAAAACAAAAAAAACAGTCCATCCAAGATGTCTTATAGATTATAGAATGCAAGTCTATATATAAAAGGATATACAGTCAGACCAAAATTTATTCAGACACCTTAAACAATTATCACAGTAGCCCATTTAATCCCACCGGTCACAATAGTGACTGTAAAAAGGTTTTCATTTATAAACTTACTGACTGATGTTTTAGTGCACTTCCTGCAAATATGGGAAAAAATATAAAGGGTCTCAATTAAATATGTGATTAGTTCAAATTGTCACATTACCAGAGCAGTTTATTTCCTGTTTGCACCTTGAGAAGATGATGACTGCATCAAAACTCCAAAACGAAAGTCTAAAGTATGTTAACATAAATATATGACAGATTTTTGGTACACATTATCCTTATGCTTTCTTGTATGAATATATGCATTCTCATGCATTCAGTTTTGTTGAGTGTGGTCATAGAGTGAGTAAACATATTGATGGTCACAATAGTGACCGGTGGGATAACAGTGAACTTAGGTATACAATAAAAATCCAATTGCAGTTGCTAGTGAAAATGACAATAAAATGTTGCAATGACAAAATATTGCACTAAATTAAAAATTAAAATGTTACAAAAAAAATACAATAATGATGTGTAATACTCATAGCCTCGATATGAAAATTGTATTTTATATTTTACAAAAAAGTAACAATTTTGAAATGCGGTGATGGTTAATTAATTTATTTTTTTATCTCAGTGTTCCTATCAGTGTTGCATAAGATTGTTTTATGCATAATAGTAACCCTAGAATGTGATCAAACAGTTTAAAATAGCTGAGCTAAGATATATAACAATTTTTATGACTGCAGAAATATGTGATTTCAGTACTAACCTTACCTCACCGGTCACAATTTTTCACACACTTTTCCCAAAAAATTTCAGAAAAATAATTATTATTTCAAACGGTTACTAATGACACATCATTTGGATATTTTCATATCTGGGAAAAATTGGGGATTAGCAGTTTTTTCGCTATAGTTTATAAAATGGTAATACAATATGACAAGAACTCAGAATAGATTGTGTCAGAACAAAAACATCGTGATAATGTCAGATACTTTGGTAGAAAGGTATGTAATGGATTAATCAACCCAACACATTTTCAGCTGTTAAATTAAGTACACAATTAGATAATACCAATTTAGGCCAACCAATTACCAAGCAATGCTTAATTTTGTTTAGTCGGTGTTGTAAAAAGTTTGCATATCATGTAAAGAATTGTTAACGGAAATTGATGACTCTGTGGATCCATTACAATTTGCTTATGTGCCCAAATGGAGCACTGTGAATGCCTCTGTGACTATTACATAAGGTCCAGCACCACCTAAATAAAATCAATTCTCATGCTAGAATTATTTTTATGGATTTTACATCAGAGTTTATTACTGTGCATCTGCAATTTTTAAAAGAAAGACTGCATGACTTAGTCGTAAGTAGTTGGTTGGTTTTATGGATTGAGCATTTTTTTTTTAGGTACAAGACCCAACGAGTATGTGTCGATGGAATTTCATCTGATTGTATAGTTTTAAACTCAAGTCTACCACAAGGATGTGTATTATCACCTCTGCTTTTCTCTATTTACATCAATTAAATTCAATGTATCAGGGATGATCTTACTGTGATAAAATACGCTGATGATTTGGCTTTAATTTCCTGCCAAATGGCATTTCGATTATATCAAAAGTCTTGTACAGTGGTTTGATAACGGACATCTACTATTGAACATTGAGAAGACAAAGGAACTTTGTTGTGGGAATCAAAATAAGGCGTATACCACTGGCAAAAAAATACTTTTATAAAAGGTCACTTGTTGCATAGACTGTTTAAAAACAAATTCTTAATTGAGGTACCATATATTTTGTGGGTTAGTGTGTGTATTGTACATACATACATTGTGCCTTGTATTAATTTTTCTTTTTTTTTATGAGGATAATGTGTGTTCCATGTGTTCTATAGATACAGTATGTAAGTGTACATTTTCTGTCTATTATATGTTTTTATGCCAGTGTCAAATATGAATTTCTGTCCAGGACCTGTACGGACAATAAAGTAAAGTAAAGTAACTTGCTAGGTTTAGGAACAAAGCATTCATGCCATTCCTGGTTTAATGGTGGTGTAAAGTCAGGGATTGTAATTAGAAGATTGTCGGTTTTATCCCCCGTAAGAAGTGGGTGAAGAACCATCGCCATTGTGCCCTTGAGCGAGGCACTTAACCCCTGGTCACTCATGGAGAATTGTCCCTGTGATAAGTGCACTATAAGTCACTTTGGATGAAAGCAGCTGCTAAATGACTGCTTACTTATTTGTGTCGGGTTTAGGATCACGGCGTATGGAGCAGCTGGTGGACGCAGTGTCCAGGCTGTCCACAAGTCACATGGGGTGTACATGACTGGAGACTTCCTGTTACAGAAGGATGAGCTACTGCATATTCTAGTGGGACAGGAAGGAGAGGATGCTTGCCCTAATGTGAGTAATCCTTTCTACCAATACATCCCTGTGCTATTGTTTCAAAAAATGCAAAAAGGGTATGATTAGCATCTAGTAAAATGTGAAAGGGGATATATATATATATTTATTTATTTTTTCTTTCTCTTTCATAGATGGTGCCTACTATGGACCGGATCTGCAGGGAACAGCAAGGACCATCCATCAACAAGACCCAGCTCAAGGGAGGAGGTGGTGCAGGAGGAGGAGGCACTTACATCTTCAAGGTGACACTATATAAAATGCATTTTAAATTGGATATTTCCAACATTTGTACATTTAAATATGTGTACATCTATTTGGATAGTCATCAGAATTTTGGAAAATGTTGTTGACCAACTGTTTGGTCGACATCATTCTTCAAAATATCTTCTTTTGTGTTCAACAGAAGAAAGACACTCATACATGTTTGGAACAACTTGAGAGTGGTGATGGTGGCAAAATGTTGATTCTTGGGTGAATTATCCCTCAGTTTCTTCAATTCGTTTCTTTGAAAATGATTTTAATTTTGAGTGTTAAACAGTGGGGCATAAATACACCACAATGAGGCAATCAATCAATCAGTCAGTCAATCAAATATATGGCAGACATAGTTGTATGCAAAAATGACCTACAAATATAGTTCATTCAGCACTGATATCAATACAAATATTTTCTAATCTAATTACAATTTATTGTGTCAGCCAATATTTGTGAATCATGTCATTCTTTATGAATAAAAGAGAATTGGATGTTAGCTTAGCCACATGCTAACATCTAATTCTATTGAAATTCTGCTTTATCTGAACAACGTTGTTGAGTAACTATGTAGAGTGTGCAAACCAGGTTCCATTTCACTAATATTATTGGTGAGAACGTCCTCAAAACCATACAGAGAAGGAAGGAAGGTTCCATAGATTGGGGTGGGCCAGTAAACAATCACCTTGAGCAGCGCAGAAACCACACAGCAACATGGTAATACCTTAGCATAGCAACACCCTGGCGACACCGCAGTAGCATCATGGCACCTCACATTTCAGTGACAATTGGAAGTTTTATACTGTTAAAATACAGTCTCACACTTCCTGTTTCCGTTGGTTACAGGTGGTGAATGGAGTCCACATTCCACTAATCATTGCTGCTGGAGGTGGAGGCCGTGGCTACAGCAGCCAATCAGAAACCCTAGAGGAAGTGATGGACAGGGATCCCAGCATCCCCGGCCGCAATGGAAAATCAGGCGCTGCAGGTAACCCCAACAGATTTTCTGTATTATAAATCAATTAGACAAATCCTAGCATTACTGAAATAGTGTGTATTTCTCCTTCTGGCAAACAGCAGCTCACAAAAGCAGTGAAGCAGAACATATTGCACACAGGGCAGCGATTTTTATTTATTTATTTACATCATGTGGATAGTTGGAACTTTGCTTTTGTTTACCAGAATATCAAGTTTGATTGATATAAAAAAAAAAAAGTTGCTTCCCCAGGCTTTTTCCTTCCTGGACATGGGCATAATAATTTTCTTTTCTGCTAGACTTCAAAATAGTCCTTTATCCAGTCTGAGATTGAATATGATTTTTGAATTGGTGTCTTCCTTGTAGCAGTGAATAAGACTGAGGCAGCAAATTAGGATTAGAATATTGGATCTTGGAGATATATATAGGGCAGTAACAACAGTACAGTAATAGTAGTGTGCTACTATCAAGTCTAAGCAATTGAAGGCACGTCTGTCTGTGCATCAAGTTTCTGCATGTCATTGCGTTGTGGGTGTTCTGTTTGTGTCCTGCCGAGCACTCAGTATGGCTTCTATCAGTGGCACACTTTTCAAAGGCCAGCTCCCCCATTGTGCTCTATTTACAACACAAAACCGTCATTCCTAATTATATTCAATATGTTTCCATCATTTCCATAAGGAAATGTACAGAAATGTAATAATTGCATAGCAACCTCACTGAACACCCAAGGAACCACCTTAAAAAAAGCACCCAGAACACTCTAGTAGTCAGCAATGGTCAATTGTGAATCAATCGATCCTTAAAATCTTGCTTTGCTTTTTGTCTCTAAAAATCTTGTGTTTTTCCCAACAAAGCATGTGCTGCTAAGAAACCATTAGAGAGTTAGCAAAATGGGACAGCTTTGACGTCTGAAATAATTTGCCACATTTTCATTTGAACATTTTCATGCTAGGCAACAGCACTGACCTGCTTTAGAGGAACAGGGATGTTCATAGGAGACTGTTTTCTCTTGAGAAATTGCTGTGCCACTCTGCATTCATAGATCTGTTGGAGGATGGATATAAAGGGGGAAAAAGTTATATTGTCACCTGTTGTGAAATTAATTAGCCATGCAGAGAAACTGAAATGGGGCACAAGTGTCTTTTAATAGCGTTTTTTTGATCTGTGTGGCTCTGTGGATTTCAGGCGGTGGTGGAGGCTGGAATGACACCGCCCCTGTTCCTCAAGGTGGTAGACCTCTCATTCTGGGAGGTCAGGGTGGAGAACCCTGTCAAGTCATGGGCTGGAAAACTCGAGGAGGTTTTGGAGGTGGTGGAGGGGCCTGCACGGCTGGTGGAGGAGGTGGAGGATACAGAGGTTAGACCGAATGTTAGCCTTGTTTATATTGTATATCTTCAGTTTTATTGTTTTGTAACATTTTGTTACTGTTTCTTACCTTCATGGCCATAGGGGGCAGTGCCTGGCACGATAACGATCCCAGAAAGGATGGAGATGATGGAACATCGTTTATAAGTCCTGATGGCGAAATGTACCTGGAGCCACTCAAAGGTAATACAAGATTCTTTAGTCGTGTCCCAAATTATTTACTATACACTATGCACTTACACTATGTCCTATATAATCTATTTTATGAATTTTATAGCTCCTTCCATTCACTTACATAAGTTTGATGCATGAAATTTGTAACATTCCACTTTTTTATTGGACCTTTAAATGTGAGCATACTATTTACGCTACAGAATGTCACAGAACATAAGTATGTGAATTGTATACATAAGTACACTGTATACAAGTACAAAATGGTACACTTGAGTTTCTGGTGAATCCAGGTATGCATACTGTCCATTCTATATAATCCACACTATATCCAAGTTTAAGATAATCAAGTTGTGTATCAACTCATAGTGCATTAATAATGATAAGCCAAAAGGGGCCGATGGTATAGGATACTATTTGTTTCATTTTCAAAGTATATGTCTGACACTGTGCACAATCCCTAAAAAAGAGGGTTTAAATTGACTTTTTCGATTGAAAAGAATCTCAAAGATTTTTGCCCAAAGTTACAGTATAGCTATTGCAGTTTTTAAAGATATAAACAGTTAACTATTAATGAATTTAAAGGCAATACATTTAACTTGCTGCTAACATTCATACTTAAATGTGGTGACATTTCAATACGTGCATACTGTCTACCTATGTACTCAGAGTTACATTTTTCCAGTACTAATGAGGTACATAAAGTACTTTTAAAGCGCACTAGAAGTACACAAATTAGGATGCAGTCAGGACAACTGGGGCCAGCACCTCTTTATCATTCGAATTAAGGGCTTAAATTCATTTCAAGAACCAATTTCACATTTTTGTGAAAAGTTTAATGGGGACATACAAATTAATTTGCAGTGAAATATTAAGGTGCCAGTAACAAGCATCTTGGAAAACAGATGGCTGGATGATAGTGGGCTATTAGTGGCATACTGTATCTCTACAGTTAGTTGAAGTTTGTACCTAAAGTTGAAGGTGACTCGAATCATATTACATTCCCTCTCTGGCACCATTGTGCCTTAGAGCAAGGTTCTCCTGCTTCCAGGACTGCGAGTGATGAAAAGCATCTCCTACATTGGAAATAGGATTGGATCATTAAGAAGTTTTCTTCTTAGCCGAAGACTTAATACAAAAGTAATTTTTTTTTTGCTTCAGTCTTGTGTAATAATAGGGCAATTCTACTTCTTGAGGAAGTCACATTATGAGGAAGATAAAACAGTTTGGTGTACTGTGAAAATAAACTGTGTACTATGAAATTATGCTGTAAAAATCTCAGAACAATAAACTACTTCCCCAGAGCATTCACTGGTGAACAAATAAGAAATTCTACACATCAGTGGCATGATTCAGAAGCTGTGGCCCCAGAAATAAAAACACATTCACAGTGAGACTTTGGCTCTGACTGATATGGCACCCTTAACCCTCATTTTGTTTTCTGGTAATTTTGACCTGGATAGGAATTTCTTTTCACAGGAAACACTAGTTTTTTTGTTTTGTTTTTATTTTACAGTTGTGGTGTTCGTGGTTAAACATGACTGGCATACAAACATTATTCTTGTTACACTTGTTTTCTTTAAATTAGGACATGTTTTATATTTCTTTTTGGATGCGATTGATCGTATGCCTCACTGATCTAAGCGTATTCCCCTCAATTTTTTTTAGATGGTTAAACGTGTTTCATAAGCTTAGATCAGTGAGTTCCAAACAGAAAAGTACAGGATCCATATTATAGTGACAATCCCCCTGGAAACACCTGGATTATGGTGCCTTGCTTAAGGGCACAAACTTACCCCTGTTGTGATCAAGCCAACAATCTTCTGATTATAAGCCTCAAGCTTTCCTACTGTGCTTCACCATCCCATAAGTATGGTAATGTCATTTCCAGGCATGGAAGGTGACGGTGAAGTTATTATCAACCCAGTGCAGAACTGCAGTCACTGTGAGTCAGGAGATTGCCACGAGACCTCTGAGGGCACGGTGTGCTACTGTGATGAAGAGCTCTCGCTGGCCCCAGACGGAGTGTCCTGCATCAACTCTACCGGTTAGTTCATAACACACTTCACCACCATTAGATGAACGGCCGTCTCATAAAATGGTAAAATGAATGTCTGGGAAGAGTGTTCTCACAATGACAAAGTTCTTTCTCAAGAGCGGCACTTACCTCTGTAAAGCCAAGTTCAATTCTCTATCATTTACAGTCCCTCTAGCAGAGGTCATAACTGTAAACTGTAGCTCTGTTCGTCAAAAAAAAAAGAAAAAGAGAGGGAGAGAGATAAAAACACTCTCCACTGTTGCACATCTCTTATAGCTACTGTTCCACTAATTCAGAATGTTTTACACATCTATGTATGTATGCAAATCGATTGAAATTCCCTCTGTTCTCCAGCGCAGTTTTCAACTTCATAAGTGTTTAGTTAATAAGTGAGTTAGTGCCCATGGGTTCATGCTAATTATATGCTAATATCAACACTTCGAAGCTCTAAAAAAAGCTCCCAAAGTGTAAACACTTTTCTCAAAAGAATTTTCAGAAAGCTTTTCAACTTTCTGCTCAATAGGTTAAAAACTTCTTAATCCCAGGTTAAAGACCCCAATTAATCAAGCATGGTTTTCTATACTGTGTTTCTAATAGGAAGTTGAGGCAGGACATATTGAAATGCTCATCACTTCCAAGATATACAGTGCCCTCCAAAAGTATTGGAACAGTAAAGACAAAATTGCTCTGTTGGCTGTGGAGTCAAGACATTTACAAATATGATTCAAAGATGAATATGAGACAAAACTACATGATGTCACATTTTATTATTAGCCGTTTCAACACACAGATGTTTTACCAGCTAAGACGTTCAGCACTTTTAGAGTTTCATCCCCCTATCTGATGTGAGCATAAGTATTGGACAGTTGCCTCAGAAGTCTTTTTAAGTGATCAGCTGTGTCCTGTTGCATTAATTCTTCAGATATTAAAAGCAGGGAATGTGTCGTATCAGTTATATCCATTACTTCGGCATTCTGAATCTTGCATTCGATGATGACACACACAAACCAGGATGAAGAAGAGGGAGCTGACTTTGAGAGAAAAGCAAGCAATTTGGATGCTAAAAGAAAAGAGGAAGTCAATTAGAGCTCTAGCAAAAACAAAGGGCATGGAGAAATCAAGAGTTTGAAAACCACCAGTGACACCAGCAACCAACAACGACCTGATCGGCTGAGAAAACAACAGTAGTTGATGACAGACAAATTATAAAAGCTGTGAAAATTAATCCTAAAAGACGTGTCTGTAAAATCACCAACAACTTCCAGAAAGCTGGGGTGATGCTCTGACAATCTACTCTCCTCAGGAGACTTTGACACAGAATTACAGATGCTACACAGCAAGATGCAAACCTCTGACCAGCACCAAAAATAGAAAGGCAAGAGTAGAGTTTGCAAAAAAAGCACAAAGATGAGCCAGAAGACTTTGAAATTGTGTTTATGGACCGATGAGACAAAGATGAACCTTTATCTAAGTGATGCAAAAGCAAAAATGTGGAGAACAAAAAGAGAACTGCAATGATCCCAAGCATACAGCCTCATCTGTAAAGCATGGTGGAGGTGGTGTCATGGCATGGGCATGCATGGCTGCCTCTGGAACAGGCCCTCTCAACTTTACTGATGACTTAATGTATGATGACAGTAGCAGAATGAATCTGGAAGGGTACAAAACCATCTTGCCTACCAATATTCAAGAAAATGC
The DNA here is from genome assembly GCF_936440315.1 of Barbus barbus. Taxonomy (NCBI): domain Eukaryota; kingdom Metazoa; phylum Chordata; class Actinopteri; order Cypriniformes; family Cyprinidae; genus Barbus; species Barbus barbus. The sequence goes on along the minus strand of NC_136748.1, from coordinate 7,380,846 downwards.
CACCAGATTCATTGGGAAGTGCTTCATATTGCATCAGGACAATGACCCAAAACACTCTGCCAGTTCAGTCAAGGAATTTATAAGGGCCAAGAAATGGAAAGTCTTAGATTGCCCAAGTCAATCTCCAGATTTAAATCCGATTGAACATGAATTTCACCAGCTGGAGAGGAGAGTAAAGGCAGAAACTCCCCAAAACAAGCAACAATTGGAATTGGCTGCATTAAAGTCTGGGAAAAGTATTTCAAAGGATGAGACCAAGAGTCTGGTGATGTCTATGGGTCACAGACTCACTGCTGTGATTGTGTGCAAGGGATCTGCAACTAAATAATAGATTTTAATCTTTTATATCTGCCTTATGTTCAACTGTCCCAATACTTATGCTCACATCAATGAGTGGGATGAACTCTAAAAGTTCTGTTCTTTTTATTTGGTAAAACATATATGTGTTGAAACGGCTAATAATAAAATGTGACATTCTGTAGTTTTGTCTCATATTTATCTTTTAATCATATTTGTAAATGTCTTGACTCCACAGCCAACAGAGCAATTTTGTCTTTACTGTTCCAATACTTTTGGAGGGCACTGTATTTTTTTTTTTTTTTTTTTTGATGAGGCACAAGTGCCAGTCCTGGTTCATCAAGCATAGTTTTAGAGTAGAGTTTTTTAGAGTAAAGAAGATTTTAAGGGAAAAGTTTTTGTTCATCTTCAAAGGGCACCTTGGTTAAAATCTAGGGCCCTGTATTCAGAAAATATCTTAAGGCTAAAAGTATCTCATAACTTGCCGATGTAGGAGAACATCTTAAAAATAATGGGTTTGTCAGTCCTAAATTTAGAACTCCTAAATTTTTGCTCTTAGAGTATTTCACAAAGCGTTTTAGTGCTAAAACTAGCTCCTAAATCTGTGAAACATTATAAGTAGTCAAGAGGACTCCTAAGTCACTAAGACCAAACCACAAACTATCCGAAAAAGGCTGTTGCCGGCAATCTGCCCCAGAACGGTAACATTTTAGAAGCATTTGATGATAATGAGATTTCAAAAAGGACTCACCTTTGGTCTTGGAGGTTATCCCAACTCCAAATTTTCCAATTTTTCATTAACCAGTTGGGCAAGAAGTAACAAGTCTTCTTGCATCCAGTTTGGTTTTCTTGTACATTTGAATGTCTTACTATCAGACATGATTATTCTACTCTGTTAATTAAAAGGCTGTTTATATGCATATCTGCTAATTGTTTATGAGAAGCAGACATGTAAGAGTCTGATAATTAGTTGAACTTGCTTAATTAGTAACACTTAGCCTGCATTTTAAACTTTATTTGCATGTGGCAATTAACATTTTTAAATTTAAATCTTTATTCGAATGTGGCAACATTATATCACACTTTACAACGTTTACATGATAAATCAAAATAAAAAAATAAAAAAACTCTGACAGAGACCCCGCCCCTATCATCCAAACACTGTGTGCATAGTTAGTAAGCATGCTGACATCATCCTTAGCAACGAGGTCAACCCCACCCTTACCCTTAGCTTAAGACTCCTGTCTATTCCTTAGTAAAAGTTTGTCTCAGCAGCTTTGTGAATAGGTTTTAAGAGAAATCTCTTTGCTAAAAAAAAAAAAAAAAAAAAAAAAAAAAAAAAACTTTTACTGCAATTTAGGAGAATTCTTCGTGGTAAGATAAAATGTTTTGTGAATACAGGCCGAGATCTGTTCCTTTGGTTTCAGTGTATCTGATGCCTGACATTATTATTATTATTTTATTTTAATGGTCCTGAGTTAACATTTTGGTAACACTTTATTTCAATAGTCCACTTTAGGCATTCTACTAACAGTAAGTAACTTTGCAACTACATGTCACCTTGCAGTCATTGATTGGAGTATTAGTAGACTGTCTGATTAATATATTCAAACACTTTATTTTGATGGGTCCACAACATACTGACTATGAGAAACTTTGCAAGTATGTCAACTTATTCTACTAACCCTAAACCTACCATACTGAGAGTTAGTAGATATGTAGTTGCAAATCAATGAGAAATAGTTGACATGTAGTTGACATGTAGTTACAAAGTTACTTATAGTTAGTATAATGTCTAAAGTGGACTATCAAAATAAAGTGTAACCAACATTTTAAATGTGAAAAGCTCTATTGAGTTCTGCCTGACTCATGTGAAGTCTATATTTGTTGCTGTGTGTTTGTGTAGAAGTGTCTATGTTGCCCGCCCAGCCATCTTTGTCTCATCTGGCACTGGGTTTGTCTGTGGGGACCTCCGCGCTCATCGCCGCCTTGCTGTTGGCCGTTTCCGGTGTTATGATAAGTAAGTAGACCATGTCAAATCCTTTTTATGAGCATAGTTTCATGGAGTCTCAGAGGTTAACCAAAACATAATACTGGAACATAATACATAATACTGCCATTTGGGGAAGCTTTTTGTTAATTTTTGGGGTATTAGAAACAGAGCGAATAAACCTGCACTTGCAGAAAGATCACAGAAAATAATATTGTAATATGTTGCATGTGTTATGTTTCACTGGCCAATATGACTATGGTCTTGGACAGTATACTGACACCTATTGGTATGGATGTAGCTTCATGCCAAAGTGATATCGATGCCACTGTAGGAAATGTGAAATTTACTTTATTTCATTACCAAATTATTTATGTTTGCAAAATACGTTTTGGGGCTGTCTGGTCTTTATATATATATATATTTTTTTTTTGTTTTGTTTGTTTGGAGGAAAACCCATTGAATGCACTTTTAAAGAAACAGTATAATCATTCAACTGCACACAAGGTTTCAAAATTCAAAATGAGGATGCATGTCTCATGTTTGACACACACACACACACACACACACACACAGTGTCATGGCACCGAACACATCATCTGTCCATCTACACTGGCGTAGAAGTCTCTGAGTGATAAATAGAGTAGATGTGTGATAAATGGGCTGTTAACCGAGCTCTGACAAGCCTTGTCGATTACCACTTTATGAATAAATCACTTCCACACGCTGCACTAATGTGTTTACTGCGTCAGTCAAGCCCACCAAACTTGGACTTACATGCCTGTTTGTGAAAACTGTTTTCTCATGTAGTTATCCACAAATTTGCAACAAAATGTCACCACTAAGGTTGTTATAGTTTACTAAAATGATTCAAATTCAGTACAGAGAAAATAGCTTTTAATTATTAAATCTGATTTAATAATAAACCTGATAAGACAAATTGAATTTGAGTCAAATTTTGTTTGTCCAGAAGGGCCTCAAAAATAACATTATAATGCTGGTTATTGTACAACAGTTTGATATTTCATTTCCAGATTGAATCAGAATGTAACATTGACAGTGGCAACAATCCCATAATGCTAACAGTTACGTAGCAAACTGGAAAAAAAAATGTCATGCTGTGCTGATTGTCATCCAGTGTACAGACGCAAACACACCGAGCTCCAGTCTATCCAGCTTGAGCTACAGAGTCCCGACTGTAAGCTGAGCAAACTGAGAGCCTCTACCATCATGACCGACTACAATCCCAACTACTGCTTTGGTGGGAAGACCGCCTCCATCAACGATCTGAAGGAGGTGCCACGGCGTAACATCTCCCTCGCCAGGTTGGGAGCATCAATAATTCCTTACAGTTCAGTTGGGTTGAAGAAGTGTTATGTGCTAGCATGTTGTTTGACTGTGAAGGGTCTTCATACAGTTGATGAAAATTAATCTTCTATTAAGTGAAGTCTGAAACTTCCTAAATGTAGTATGTGAAATATTTGGAATGATAGTGTTGACAAATTAAGTAACAATACTCTTTAATGTGTGTTTTGTTTGTAGAGGATTGGGTCATGGTGCATTTGGAGAAGTCTATGAAGGACTAGCCGTTGGGATTCCAGGGGAGCCCAGTCCAATGCAGGTGGCTGTAAAGGTGAGATCTGCAAATATTAAAAAAAGTATGTTATGCTGCTTGATCTTGCATACTGGGGTTCAATGTCATGATTTATTATTGTAACAATGAATACGATTTATGTCTTTTGTGTCTCTATGCTCTGTAGTATTCTGAAATATTACTGCTATAGATATAGCATAGATGTGATTATTAAATTCTTCTTTTATTAGACCCTTCCTGAGGTGTGCTCTGAGCAGGATGAACTAGACTTTCTCATGGAAGCTCTCATAATCAGGTAACAGTGAAAAACACAAGAAACATCATTCTAAAAGGGCTAATTTATGAGGGCGTATAGCAAAAATACCACATTTCTCTTTCTATTCCTCTGACAGCAAGTTTAGTCACCAAAACATTGTGCGGTGTATCGGGGTGAGTCTGCAAGCTCTGCCTCGCTTCATTCTGCTGGAATTGATGGCCGGAGGAGATCTCAAGAGCTTCCTGAGGGAAACTAGACCAAGACTAGTAAGAACACACACACACACAAGTCAAAGAGTGTGCACAGTGTCTTGTATTGCATAAACATTGTTTATGCAATACGAATGCATAACAAGTTTCAATAGCAGTGGGATTATTAGTCTTTCAAAGACTATAGAATTAATTATAAAATTACATATGTACTAAGTGGATCAAAAAGCACTCTAAAGTAGGATTTAAGTTCAACTACTTCATTTTGATGTATGTATATAAATATAAAAACTATAATAAATGCAAATGCAGGTATTTAAATGCAAAAAAAACGTGCATTTATGTATCTAAAAACATCACATTCTGTTTGTACTTACATATATTCTTCTAAGTATATTATCATAATATATGAATAAATATTATTTTCCAAACTTTGCTATAGTGTACTACTTTTTCACAATGGAATACCCAGCATTCTGACTTTCTGCAATGTTTTCCAGGAGCATCCTTCAAGTCTAACCATGGTAGATCTTCTCAACATTGCCAGAGACATCGCCCGCGGCTGCCAGTACTTAGAAGAGAACCAGTTCATCCACAGGTATAATTACCGACAACCCAACACACCTTCACATATTACAGATCCATTTAACAACAGATGGATGATCTGCTTTTTTTTCTCTGAAGTCAGCACAAATCCAGTGCTCATGACTCCGTTCAGGAGTTCTGCTTCCTCCTCACCTGCAATGGGAGTTATATTTCCTTTTGACACTGTCATCTAAAATGGCATGAAAAATGAGTCCACTTAGAGCTAATTTATGCTACATGAGCAGTCCGGTCATCAATCCAGGTATAGAACAGGGACGCTGAGACACTTACCCATCTGCGGTTTCCTACTGAAGTTCCTCACACAGCTAAGTTAAAATGTATCTGGGCCTTTATGTTCAGTTTCTTTTTGGTCAAAACCCAGAGGGATTGATCGTTTTGCCCTTTCTGGGGATTTTTTTTTTGGCATAAAAAGCATAATCCATTGCTGTCAACCAAACACCAAATGCCTTCAAATAGTACAAGTAATTGAAAACATGAGTTTCATGACATGACCTTCAAAAGGAAGATCAAGACTTCTTAACTATACCGGTTCTTGTAACTACACACAACTTTGTAGCCTTTCTGGCCACAACACTGTAGCAAAATTAGACCAAAAGGGAAAAAAAGTATTTTCTATTGCCTTAGCCTAACCCTACCCTTAAACCTACCCCTCACAAAAAACATTCTGCATTTTTAGATTTTCAAAAAAAAACTTCATTTTGCATGATTTATAAACTTGTAGGGACGAATAAATGGTCATTTGGTCCCCATAATGTAGGGGATACTAGGCACACAGACACACGAGAGAGAGAGAGAGAAAGAGTATTACATAGGAAGAGGATTAAACCTGAAGCTTAGTAAATAATGAAGTTATAGCAGTATTTAATATTCAGCAGATCAACCGCCTGAAGGAAACATCAGTTTCTTAATTCAAACACACCTTTGTAAAAATGGGGTAGATGATATTTAGTGTCTCAATTAATGAGACAAAGTTTGATACCTGCACATCTCGCCTGTTTAAAAGAGAGTCCTTAAGAGAGTTGCTGAAGTTTTGTCGATGAGAGGGAACAGGTTTCGATGCAGAAGGTTTTTGATGAATGGAAAAGCTGCATTTGTTTGATAAAACTTAGGGGTCCTTTGAAGACTTATAGCTCAGCATCATCTTCACCAACTTCTCCTAGACTTCAGAATCCATTCAGAACATATAGTGATCTTTTAAAGTGTGAGGGTGTCACACTCTCAGGAGGTGAGTGAGTCGATGAGGAATTGAACTTACAGAGGGAAAGTTTATGATCCTTTGTCTTCTTAGCAGTGTTATTTTTCTAAGACATTTGATTGGGTGTAATGACAGGTGAACACACACACACTGTGAACACACCGGAGCAGTGGGCAGCCAATGCTGTGGCGCCCGGGGAGCAGTTGGGGGTTCGGTGCCTTGCTCAAGGGTCTCACCTCAGTCGTGGTATTGAGGGTAGAGAGAGCGATGGACATTCACTCCCCCAACCTACAATCCCTACCGGACATGAGACTCGAACCCGCAACCTTCAGGTTACAAGTCCGACTCTCTTACCATTAGGGCATGACTGCCCCCATAAGTTTGATAAGAGCCTATCTATATGTCACTGGAAATAGAATGTACAGCAATCTATGATAAAGACAAAGTTCGTGCTTGACTGTGGTTTCAAACACCTGCAGAGTTGTCAGGTTCATTGTTTATAATTGGAACATTCTATCTCCGGTGGATCGCTAGCAGTGTAGATGGGGTGTCATTCATTTGCCATGCTTTAAATATGTGTGGACAGCATCTCACAATGGTGTGAATAACTCCTAAAGTGGACACCAGTAATTAGACAATAGGCATAATTGGACATTTATGAATATAATTATTAAAGTTAGTTAGTTAGCCAATTTAAAAAAGGGTAGAGTGGGGGGGAAACGCCCCCCCTACTGTTTTTCCCAAAATAACCAAAAGATAAAATCAAGATACATTTTTATTGTAACTATGGACTAAGAGTGATGTAGAAGTTTTCACCGTGAAGCTTACACTGGTGATGAAACGGAGAGAAAACGGATTTCAAAGTAAAAGATCTAATCTTCAGCAGTAAGAAAAAAAGTGTTTTAAAGCTTGTTTTGTAGAACATCACAGTTCTATATGATATGAGAACAGTTGGGCCTGTAGATTGTGAGTATGTGTAATTTTATAAAAATATAATTATATTTTCAGAAGATATATTTTTTTTCTCAAACATAGAGTGTGGGGTAAAACGCCCTCAGGCTTATTCTGTTCTCAACATCAAATCCTTTGTTTTTCCATCAAATTAATTCTAACTGGTTGGTTGAATAAAAATATTTAGACTTTATATTTAAAAATTACTAGCCAGTTATCAGCTAACTTTTTTTTTATTATAATTTTTTTGTTTTGTCAAATAGACTATTATAATTTTGTAATTCATAATTATTGATTATATATATATTTTTTAAACTAAAACGGCCTGTACTCTGATTTTGCTGTATATGTTTAAAGCAAATTGCTTTGTCAGACTGGGGGGCATTTTACCCCACCCATGGGGGCGTTTTGTCCAATAAAACGGTAAAATGGTAAAACACAATATGCCGCAAATGTAATTTTTTTTTTTTAAATCTAATAACATGAAAACTCTGGACATTTTTCATACTTGGTTTATAATTTATGCCATTGTCACTAAAACTATGATAACTTTCCTGAACACATTTAAGTTTTGTTTCACTGAAAAAAAAAAAAAAAAAAAAGACACTATCCTTAAAGGGGGCGTTTCCCCCCACTCTACTCTACCTGCATTTGAAAAAAGGTTATTTACATTAACAAGACTGGAAACAATTTCACATCACAACATTGCTGCTGAACAATGCTAAAAATTTTAAGCTGGCAAAGCTCAAGTTACTGAAAATATATCTCAGCATAAAATAAGTGTTGGGTAACAAGGAGAGAGTGATCTAAATGCAGCTTTCTTTAATAACATATTTCACAAAAACAATGATGAAAATCCACGGGAGAATCAACAATAAATATTACAGGAGAAACAATACAGTACAACAATACAAGACAAAGAACTGTGACTATATGCGATACTGGATATTTTTTGTCATTTTTTTTATTTAAAAACAGTCAAATATCTGAGATAAATTTGCCTGTCTGCTCACTTTTTATTCTTAACAGGGATATTGCTGCCAGGAATTGTCTTCTGACCTGCAAAGGTCCAGGGAGGGTGGCCAAGATTGGGGATTTTGGCATGGCCAGAGACATCTACAGGTATGCTACATACTTCAGCATCGCATCATGATCTCATAATTCACCTTAAAGTCCTCCTGGCTGTAATACAAAAATTATAAACAAATAAATAAGATAAAATAATATATTAAACATGCAAGCACCAGTCAGCAAGAATTAGAGATGGCAGAAAAAAAAAATATGACAGTTCTATTTTGCACCCATGTTTATATTCAATAGGCTATAAAATATGAAAGACTGTGCTTTTCCTCCACAGTATTTCAGTTGAGAAAAGATGAAAGCATATCTCATCCTGAAAACCCATTTGCGAGCTTTTATTATCAACATATTTCTCATTTTAAGGCAAGAGCCAAGCAAACTTATTTAGTAAGTGCTCAGCTAATTCGAAGGGTAGATTTTTATTTCCTTGTTATTTATACTGAGATTTAGCTCAGGAATAAAGCATGGCTATGTTAGATATAACATACTACCAAACCACTCTTATAGTATGTATACAGTATACAGTACATACACTGTCATTCAGAAGTTTAGGATCAGAAAGGTTTTAATGTTTTTTGTTTGTTTGTTTTTCTCTATCATATGCTCATCAAGGCTAAATGTATTGGATAAAGTTAGAGAAAAATATTTCTTTTTTTTTTTTTTTTTTTATAAATGCTGTTTTCTTTTACTTATTATTCATCAGCTAAACTGCTTCCAGCATTGATAATACATCAGCATACTGCATTAGAAGGATTTCTGAAGGATCATGTGACACAGATGACTGGAGCAATTGCTTTTACCCACATTAATAAATTATGTTTTAAAATATTTTAAAATAGAAAACCGTTACATTAATTGTAATAATATTTTATGATAGTACTGTTTTTTCAGTTTTTGATCAAATAAATGCATCCTTGATGAGAATCAGAGACGAGAATTCTTAAAAAATAAAAATAAAAATAATCTTAATAATAAATAATCATCAGAAAATGGATTTTACTGATCCCAAACTTTTGAACAGCGGTGCATTTAGTGTAGTATCTAAATGTTCTGAATTCATGAAATGGAAAATAACTGGATTTATTTCTGTGATAACTAGACAGCACTTGCTGAATTGTGCAAAATGTGAATTATTGTAACAATAATGAGAGGAACACTGAAAGCCCTCTTCTGATCAAAGCCCAGAATAAGGGTAAAGTGGTACTCCTTTCATTTTTCCTCTTAAACGAGCCAGACAGGAGCCTGCGCAATATAAATTGACTATGTATTTAGACAAATTATTTGAAATCACTTTGTAATTTTCTGGTACATTTCACATCATGGAATATATGTAACATTTACAAAAATTAAGTGAACTTATAAATCTGAGGTAAATCTTTTTAAAACTATAATTTTCCCCACCATTGGTTTTCCTGGGTGTTGTAAATTTGTTGCTGGTCCCTCAAAGATAAGTTAAAATCATATTCAAGCATAACTGTCCCATTTTATCTCATTTTATACCCATATATGCACCCTATATAGTGTGCAGTGTGCATCTAGCAGTAGGCATATTGCTCTGAATTAAATTGAACTGATAGCCAATTACATGAAACTGATGCATGTATCATGTGTGAAGTGTCACTCAAAACTATTGACATTTTGTTTTTCCTCGGTGGAAGGTGACTGAGGGAGTGATAATAGCACTGAGTGAGCTATTATCAAAATATCACAGCTGCTTTTTTCCGTAATGCTACAAAAAAAAAAAAAAAAATTAGGTTAACAGCAACAAAATCGTACCTTGCCTTAGCCCCAATCAATCAATCACACAATTTGGCACTAGTATGAATCGTCCTTTGACGTTATTCATCAGGTGAGATGGCAGCACCAGTGTCACGAAGTGAAAGGATTTGTGAGCTTGACTGCCTCCCAGCTGCTACTGGAATGTGTGTCTGAAAATGGCTTGCTTAGCTGCTGAAAGAAGGGTATTATTAGCCAAAGAAAATCTAAAGGGAAAAGATGGAGCCTTGTTTTACTTGAGTTGCCATAAAAGTGCACTCTAATTGCTAATGTAGATTTTTCTTGCATTTTCCCGCTGAGCTCTGCAGACAGGACAGGAGTTCAGAGCTGTGATGAAAATGCGATTGGGGATGGGAATAATTACAGTGGAGGTTTGCGTGAATATTTCATTTCATTGCGTGAATTGAGGATGCTGAGATGTGGTCAATTTTAATGGACATAGTTAACTCTTAGAGGTTACTTCAATTTTTTGGCAGCTTTTCATTATCTCTAGGGATAGGGCAGGATGTTCAACTAGTCTCAAAACAACCAATTAGTGAAGTCGACAATTTTTTTGTTAATCTTTTTTTTAGCATGGGGCTTTAAAGAGGATGAATTTAGAGATGCAGTGTCTTGGAGAGTCTTGGTTTTAACGTGTTGACAGCAAACTGTTAAAGTGTTAGCTTTAAAATTCACCACATTTAACAATATATTTTAAGACAGTTACTGTTGGAGTCCAAATGTTTGTCGTGAGCAGTGTTCCTGTTTTTATGCATAATTCATTGTTTTGTGAGAGGGACTATGAGAGTTTTGAGCACTTTAAATTAAATGGAGTGTACTTATGTTGAATATTAAAATCCCTAAGTGTTGAAGTCTGTCCTGTTATGTTGTTTTTAAACAGGAGCATCCTGTAAACTTCATGAAACACCTTGATCCTAAATCAGACTAATTATAAGGTTTTGTGAAAGGCAACATGATATAAAATTAGAGAGTTTTGTGTACTCATAAATGTCGAAATTGACTTTTAGTGGAATATCAACACTATCTCATGACCAATTCGTATATATTTTAGGAGGTGGCTAATTCTTACAACCTCACTCGTACGATTTATCTAAACCCCAGTGACAGGTAGGTTTAGGGGTGGGGCTAGGTGTAGGTCATTCGTACAAATTCATACGAATTGGCAACTCGTAAAATATGTAGGGATTGCCGTGAGATCGGGCTGGGAATATTGATAACTCATGTTGCACTGCACAGATTTTTGTCCAGTCAATTGCTCTTTAGAATTAGACAGATACGGCAATACACATAGCTCTTTTTTAACTGACATTCAAAATACGAACATAGTGAAGATATTTAGATTTTTTTCTCTCTTTTAAATTGAGTTTATGAACTTCACCATCCAAAACTTTGCTTCCCCTGCCTCATGACTTTTTTTTTTTTTCTCCATCTCCTCGCCTGTGGCAGCAAACCATCCCACCAGGGACCATGTAGTCAGTAGCGATACAAAGGCTTTCTGTGATATTCTTGATTTCATACTTCAAAGGTTTCCATTGTTGGTTTCCCTTGAGTCCTGGCTTGTGAGATCCGTTCGCATGACTGAGATTGGTGGAAACATGAGTGTAAGGTTGGTATGTGAGGCGTGTTTTCCTGAGGGAGGTAGAACAGGCCTCGCTACCACAACCCCAGCAAGCCACAAGCTAGTTTATATACAGTAGAACCAGAGCTCGATAAAACAATCATCATCAAAATTTTGACAAAAAGTGCAAATGCTTTTCTTTAGGAGTGACTAGTATATCTTTGTTTTGTTTTTTGGTTTTTTGTAATAAATGCTCAGCATAATACACACCCAAGAATATTGCTTTAGCAACCTCAGGATAGCTGATGGCAAAAAAACAATACCTATTTGTCTTTTTTTTTCTTTATCTCTCACTTTATTTCTTTTTCCCTGTTGTCAGCAGAGGGTCAGATATTGGAACTAGATCTTGATAACATCAGCTCTGGATGAGGAAAATGGTTTTAGATTCACAGTGATCACACTATGAGAAATGTGAAGAATATGTCTTCAGATAAGACATTCAGATACAAGTTGCAACGAAACCCTTAAAGTTATGTTACCCCCCCCAAAAAAATCATACTCTGTTACTATCGTAACCTCGGTTCCCTAAGATATGGGAACGAATACTGTGTCTGTAAGACGCTTGTATGGGAAAAACAATTGTTTTCCTCTTCGACTGAAGCCTTTCCAATCACGCAGTGAAATTGCACGTCCATTGGTTTGTGCAGTGCTATAAAATCGAACCAATTTTCTCGGCGGCGGCACCGAGCGAGCCTATGGCTATGCAGCCCACCATAGCCTGCCAGAATGGACGGGGCCTCTGGTTATATAAGTGGCCGCTTCACCACCGCATCTCAGATTTCTTCTAATAAAGCGACTGAGGCGTGCAACTCATAGCACGGCCAGGAACACAGTACTCGTTCCCATATTTCAGGGAACCGAGGTTACAATAGTAACCGAGTACGTTCCCTGAGATATTCCACTCGTACTGCGTCTGTAAGATGCTTGTATGGGAACCAGTACAATCACGCCGTGCTATGACGAGGAACGACTCATAACTATGACTCACGTGGGAGTAAGACTCAGGGGAGTTAATAAAGTACACCAAGCACAGGCTGAGCCATCAGGGTCATCCGTGACCTGGGTGTCGTCCCGTATAGTTGATACCTGGTGTCAAGATAATGTGGACCGTCCAACTGAAGGAGGGACTTGAACAATGCTAGCCGGAGGTGGCGAACTAAGCAGTAAGGCAGGGACGTCCAGGTTGTAAAACCTTACAAATGTGGAAGGAGAGGACCAGCCGGCTGCCTCACAAATTTCCGAAATGGACACCCCGCTGGACCATGCCCAGGAGGAGGCAATGCCTCTGGTGGAATGGGCTCCTCATCCGTTCTGGGTCTGGTGCTGCGTATAGAGGACGGCAGCAAAAGGGCGGGGTCAGCCACAGAGACAGATAACTCCTCCGCGTCCGAAGCCGCCAGAGAAAGGCTGTCATACAGTTTGTCGTCACTCCCACCGAACGAGATCATGTCACTCACAGCCGCAGAGGGACGCTGATCAGGTTGAGTGAAGAGGACTGGCGAATCCTCTCTCCGGCCGCTCGAATCCTCTGCCCTGCTGTTTCTTCAGTTATTTGATCAAATCTTAGTAAAATAAACCAGTTGTTTTTATTTTAATAAATAAAACATTATACTGTGAAAAATAAACATGCTGCATTTAAACACACGGTTAATAATACAATTTTAAAGTAAGAAAGAAAGTCTAATCTGTTGTAAAGATTCTGTGAGACATTTGTGGCACCTTGTTTAAGAATTACTTTTGTTGCAAACAACCTTATGACAACTGATTTTCAGTCTAATATAGGTCAAATTCACAAAGAAAAATATCTGTAAGTGTCTTGCGTTAATAAGAGGATCATTTGCCTGCTCTATCTATCTCTAATTTTAGGTTTGAAAGATCTAAAAACTTATGATAAAATGAAAGTTATATCATTGTTTAATCATTCTGCTTTTCATCATCTTGTAGACATACCCAGTGTGATTCTTTCACACTTTTTTATGTTTTTATCTGTAAAAGGTTTGTATGACACATCATAAAAGTGTAAATATTTAACGGTAGGGCTGTTTGTTTGAGTGTTTGTTTATTTTTGTGCATGTGTGTGTGCGTGTGTGTGTGTGCATTTGCAGTGTATGTTTATGTTTGTGTTGAGGATTGAAAAATATATAAGTGAAAAAATAAATAACAAAACTAGGTAAAATGAACTAAATTAAACAAGATTTTCCACCAGCATAGACCATCTTATTAAAACAATCATCTTTGGGGGCCCTCTATTTATTTAAGTTTGTTGTTATCGATTTCTTTATCGGTCTCATCTCATCCTGAACATCAGTTTGAAGCATTCGTGTAGATTATAAATTCATTATAAATACTCAATTCTCAACTTTACCTAACTTTTAACTTCATCAGACGTGTTATAAAAAAGGTTCAATAGGTCATACATCCTTTGACCAGTTAGTGAACTCCTGCCTTTGACAGAGTTCACATACGCAGGTGTGTCATAAAATGGTTAACATGGATGTCCTTTGATCGCTGAACATCTTAGAAAGATGATCTGTTTTGATCAATTAACTTTTTACCTAACATTCTAACAAAGTTTACAATGCCAGCCCCCTTCAAAAACTCATTAGATTGCAAATGATTCGCAACCCCCCAGAAACTTTAGATGTTTTACAACAGCCCTCTTGATCTGATATGTTCACGTCAGTAATCATACGTCCAGACACGCTGCGTCATTCTCATTTCGTTGCACTGCGTCAGACGAAATATTTACATTTCGTGCAATGTTGTAAAAAGTTTAGGCGTCTAATTACGGCTGAAAATCCAAAGACCCCGCCAAAACATTTGCTTTCATTCCAGTTTGTACACACATATGTGTGTATACGTTTTAACTGACATAGCGTGCTAAAAGTCTTAAATTTGACAAAAATCAAAGAGTAAATAAAAGGAATTAAGTGCGAATAACTAAAATAAAAAAAATTTTTAGAGGTGTATGTTTAGAAAAAAAAAAAAAAACTTGCGTAACCTAATTTTTAAAGTGAAAAAAAGTCTGGGTTATATAGCACGGCAGATGTCTTAAGCTTGACAAAAGTCAAAGAGTAAATAAAGGAATTATGCTACAAAATTATGCTATAAAACAAAACAAACAACATTTTTCCTATGGATTAGAACTGCGTGTTTAAAAGGAAAAAACTAGGCTAACCTAATTTTAAAGTGAAAAGCATTAGGATGAATGCTGAATGGTTTCATTAATTAAGAAATGCTAAAGATTTATAAAAAATAACTTTCGTTCTAATGTTAAAACATTACTTTTTTTTTATTCTTTTAACATTTAAATCTTTGCGTTGGTCTCACCTCCGGTATAGGGGAGGTTGCAGGTGTGGTTTGACTGGGACCGGATGTTACCATTCTTAGTTTTGACAGCGCGGAGTGTGCACGGATCTGCTGCGAGATGCTCTGTTCTTTTTATTTTTAAATTGTAATGATAGACTACAACGTAGATTTTGACTACTGCTGGATGTTGTTGTTTTAACAATCGTCTCTGATATACATTTATTTATTTATTTATTTATTTTTAGATCGAGGCTAGATGCGCTGTTCTTTTTCCCTTTTCTTTTCTAACTTGTAACATCACAGTTTAAAAGCTAGCTTTTGTTACAAGATTTGTAAAGATTTATTTATTTATATAGATCACGGTAAGTTGGTCAGCTCTATTTTATTTATTTTTATGACGCCCCTCATCAATCAAATTTTGACATATAGTGCACTATGGTCTCTCTCACGGCTCCACCTCATGACCACTACTGCGCAGACTCAGGCTCCAAATGACGTCATTTTCAAATGATGACAGTGGCCATACTGAGAGGAAGTGGAGACGAGCTGTCCATCTTTTTTCTTTTTCTTTTTTTGCTGTCTATGGTGGTAATAGGCTCCCTGAATTTCCTTTTATAAGGCATCTCCAGTGAACTAGATCAGTCACTTTTCATTTACCCTAACACACATCTACCCTATCCCTAATTTACCTCTCTAAAAGGGATTGCCAGTTAGGACCCAAGACAGGCAGATCTAGTGACTGGGTGTAGATTCAACATTTAGTTATTTTACTTTACTTGTCTAGAACATCTGCATTTTTATATCATCAGTAAAACATGCAAAGTAAGTAATACATCTCAAATGAACCAGGTCAGTAATTTTCCATAAACCATTTAAGTAAACTTGTCTCTTTAATTCTAACCTGGCGGGGAAAAAGGAATAGACTACCATTTTAAATGAGTAGTTATTTTATAATACTTTTTCTTCTTTTAACACAAAGCTAAGCCACAGGCAACCAATTAATCACGGTTTTCATTTAGTGACCAATTTAGTTACTAAGGATCAAGTCGAGGCTTAAGAGAACATTGATATGAATCACCGACGAAAAATGGCCATCTTTCCATTCTTACATAAGTCACACATGGACAGAGTTTCTCATTTCCGTCTTTATATAATTTTTGCTCCTTTCATTTTCCAGTGTGTTTTCACTCTCTGATCTGTGACTGGAGTTAATAAGTCACTCCACTCTGCTGCTCTCTACTGTGGGCATTCATAACAATGTCTCTTCTTTTGTCTGGGCATGTGTTTTTCCACAGAGCTAGCTATTACAGGAAAGGAGGCCGTGCTATGCTGCCAGTCAAATGGATGCCTCCTGAGGCCTTTATGGAGGGAATCTTTACCTCAAAAACAGATACATGGTGAGCGCTGTAATATAATTGCATATTTAAAAGATTAATTTGCTTCAAGTTCTGTCATATGCTATTGAAACCCCACTGTTTTTCACACGCTAATACTATTCTTTCCATAATTACTATGCTTTCATCTCTCTACTCTACTCTTCACTTTCTCTCTTTTCGACATGTTTTTCAGGTCATTTGGTGTTCTGCTGTGGGAGATCTTCTCACTGGGCTATATGCCATACCCCAGCCGCAGTAACCAAGAGGTGTTGGAGTTTGTTACCAATGGAGGCCGGATGGACCCACCTAAGAACTGCCCTGGGCCAGTGTGAGTGGACTCTTACATTCAAATATGCAAGATATTTGCGCAACACTCCATGTAACAGAAACTGATTGTATTAAATGTTGGCCAGCAGTAAACAGTGTTCTTAAAAGTCAACAATCTGTCATTGTCAAATGAATATGAATTTTGATTCTTAATTTTTCAGTCCTCATTAATCTTTCCTCTGCTGTATGATTTCTATCTCTGAAAGTAAACTCATCAAACAATGATAATATTCAAACTTCTGGAGTTTTGATTTAATTAAGTTCATAATCTAACCTGGGGACAATCTTGCAGAGCTGCTCATTGAAACAAAACTGAAAAAAATCTCAAATTGATAAAACCTATGCTCATTCAACTGAGGCAGTGATACAATGATATCTAATGAAGATAGAATTGAAAAGGAAATTAAAACAAATATTTTGTTTGTAAAATAGGTACCGAATAATGACACAGAGTTGGCAGCATCAACCAGAAGACAGACCAAACTTCTCAACTATTCTGGAGAGGATTGACTATTGTCTGCAGGTACTACATCTTAAAACCTTGTCTCGTCATGCTGTGCAACAGTAGGTTTGCATTTTTGAATTTCAGTATTGCAATATGCATTATACTGTGCATAGGGAATTTGCCAAAGTATGCAGAATACAGTCGAGCACATCGCAATTTAATACCACAATTTAATATTCTTAATTTATTGTTAATTTAATTGAATATTTTTTTTTTTATTGTATTTCAAACAAGGTACAACACTATATTTATTTTTTTTATCTAATTTATTATTATGTTAGGATTTATTATTATTTTATTTTGTTTTCCTAACTTAAATAATTTAAATCTCAATCTCTTTCACCAGCAATTTTTTGCACTGGGAAGTTTGACTTCTCGGATAAATAACAGACATTCCAATTTCCCTAGGATCCAGATGTGGTGAATGTGCCTTTGCCTGTCGAGTACGGCCCCATCCCTGAGGAAGAGGAGAAGGTACCCATGCGTCCCGATGACCCATCGACCCCCTCCTTGCTTGTAACCCCTCAGGGGACAGAGGAGGCTTCATCTGCCTCACACTCCGATCAGCCTAAGAGAGATGCGGAGGCCGTTATCATCGCCAGCCACTCCTCAGAGAGCAAACTCCCACCTGCTCCCCAATCTCAGCCTCACCCCCATCACCACCACCAACCCCCGGTAGTCACTGCCCCCGTACCAGCTGCCAAAACATCCTCTGCAACTCCCTTGACTGCCCAGGATGGCGGGCATGTGAATTTGGGCTTCATGCAGGCCCATCTGTCGGAGAAGGAGAGCCGTAACGGGAAGCCCACCAATATGTGGAACCCCACCTATGGCTCTTGGTTTCTACAGCAGCAGCAGAAGAGACAGCAGGGCCAGGCACAAAGGCAGACAAGCGGCCAACGGATCCCAGGTGAAGGGCAGGAACAAGCAGGCCGCACTGTGACAGTAGCTGAAGCTCTGGGCCTACAGCAACAGCACAAACAGCAGCAGTACCAACAACAGCTCCAGCGCCAACAGCAGCAGCAACAGCAGCAACAACAACAAGGCCTGTGTCGACCGCTTTTGCCCCCTCCTCCCCCACCTGCCCCGACCCCTTTACTTCTGGATTCGGCCAGCCTAGCACCGGTTCCACTCTACAGACTACGGCGCTTCCCATGTGGGAACATCGGGTATGGCTACCAGGAGCAGGGCCTGCCCATGGAGCTCATGCCGGGGCCCCAGCCTCCCCCACCTCATCCTGGTCAGCAGAGGCCCATCTCTTTAGCTCGGGCCAGCGGCTCTGAGGACAGTCGCCCGCTTTTGGTCACCATGGGTACAGTGCAGGACTCCAGACTCCCAAAAATGGAAGGGCACAATGCCACTGTGCTGTAACCGTGCATGTTCTCTATCAGTGCCCACTTTGCAAAACACTGTGCTGTCCATTTACGTCCACCTTTGCCAAGCCCCTTTGTGCTTTATCTTTGTGCTTTTCAGCCATGAGACTGGGACTGGAAAGGTTCTGCGATTTCACTGAAAGAGAATGATTGTCATTTGGATAAAGTAACAAGACTGTTGAGTCTCTGAAAGCCACAATTGAGAGACAAAAATAAACTGATTAAGCCCTCACAAGGACTAATTCTGTAAAAAAGACTATATTATATCAGTGATATTTTTCCATAATGGGGGAGATAAAAAAAATAACGGGTTTGTTGATGTTTGCTTGCCTGCTAGTTTATTTATTCATTTGTTAATTTATTATTTGGAGGTCATGTAAATTATTAATGGGTGTGCTTCAGAAAGCAAACTGCCCCCATTCATTATGTATCATTTGTTCATTATTGGACTTGGTTGGCTTTTAAACGCAGCTGTTTTCATCTATCATCAAACAAAATGAATAACAGAAATCTCTAATGGCTCGTATGTGTGAAACTGATGAGTGTTGATGGCTTTTGGTGATCAGATAACCCGTTGCTATGGTGTAGGAACTGAAACATGTAGCAAACTGGTCAGTGACTATTGAATGAAGGCTCTTTCACATGACTTGTGTTAGGGATTTAAGCAGTGAAAATAGCATTGAAACATTTATTCATTTAAGCCCTGTCAGTTGCTTTGATATATTACAAAAACTGGTTAAAGTTCAAGCTTTTTTTCCCCTCTGAATGCCACAATATCCTTGTTGAGATCTTAAGCAAGTATGCATTTCCAGGTTTGGTGCTTTTTGGATCAGCAAAGCCAGCATAGCCAAGAGGTTCACCAGCACATCTTAGTTGGTGAAGGTTATTAACCAGCATGGCATTTCTGGTAAAGCTGCTAAGCTAATGGAGATTTGTTGGTTAAGTAAATTATAAAGTTTGGTTGGAGCATCAGCATACCAAAATATCAAATGATGTTCTTCTTAGCTTGGAACAGCCTTTGGCTTTTTGTTGTTCTTGATGTATCTAGTCCGCCTAAACCACCCACATCTTGCAAATTGTTCGGTAACCATGAACTGCATTTTGAAATGCCAGCAGAAAGTGGCTTTAAAATTGTTTTAACACTCAGCATCAGTAAAAAGTCTGTCTTGCGCACAACACAAGACCAGTATAACGCTGTAGACTGTAGACTTGCAGAGTTCAATGCATTAGGGAATGTTTACGAGTCGTGTGAAAGGGCTTTGTGTTGTATGAAACTTTAGCATTGGCTGTGTAAGAATATATTTAAGCAGTTTATTTGAATATACATCATTCCATTAGTTTTCGATTTGACATTAGCATTGAAAAAATAAATATCTGTGTACATAAGAGCCTTACACCTGTTTACGCAGAATATCATTAATTGTTGATTCATGTTTCGTGAATTGAAGGACTTTTTTTTTTTAAATGTACTGAGGAAAATTAATTTTTTACATAATTATAATTTGTCACTTTAATGTCCAAACATTCATTGATTTAGTCATATTGCTTACTGTTCAGTTCTATCAAGCTGCTATTTTAAAAGCAAATGTTGGATGGTCTTTTTATACTATCAGAAAGAACTGCTGTAGTGTCTTTGATAGTGAGGGTTTTACAAAGGAATATCTTGTGGCAATTTTTACACTATTTTTTGTTAAATAGTGGTCTCATTGTGAAAAATAACTTGTTTTATCTTTAATTTTATTATTTTATTTTTAATAATAATTGTATCTTTATTTTTAACCTTCACAGACAGTTCTATATTAATATCATCACAGAATATTAACTGAAATATAAACATTTTATTCATTTATATCCCTCTTGACTTCATGATATCATAATTTGCAATGTCATAGACACTTTGTTAGCATTGATGACACTGTGTACCATAAATGGCATATTTAAATGTAAAATGCTACATTTTTGAGAGAGATAAATATTTGTTGACTTTTTTCAAAAATTACTTGTTCGGTTCACAGCTGAGGTTTGAAGATATCCGAAACGGTTTATGGAAGATTCATAAATCTGAATGTTATTGCATGAAGATTAAAAAAATGGGATTAATTATGATTTATTTTCTTTCTTTCTTTTTCTTTTGCTTATCGCAATGACAAAGTGACCACACTTGTAAAAATGTTGTAAAACCTTATTGTATAATGTATCTGTTAATCTCTGTAATTTGACATTCAATGATGAGATCTGAGAAATTAATAAATTACTATTTAATAAGTTCGGCATTCCTCTCAAACACAAAATGTGTATTAGAAATATGCAGAAGTATCACATATCACAGAAGATAATGTTGGCAAGCTGAAACATGGTTTTGAGTCTAAATCATGACTTTTGGGTGAAAGTAATAATTTATTAGACTAATTAATTGGGTAGTTTCATAAACAAAAAAAAAGTTATCTTTCAACAGCTCAAAAAATGCATGATTATTGTTGATAACTGCATTAGCTTGTACAAAAGCAATGACCATAATAATAAAAAAACACACTATAGTTGTATGTGGTACAGGCTATAATGTGAAATACAACCCTGTAGTAACTTTAGAACTATTACTTTAATTTTAGCTTTAGGGAATCTATTCTTAAGATTCGATATTTATATGATTGATATTAATCAAAATGTCCAACTTATACCTTATTAACCATACCTCATTAACGACTTGTCCAGCTAGTATTAAACCAGCATGCCTTAACAATTCAGATTATTTCCGTGGTCACAGTATTACTGAATTGATTAGGTAATGTTGATATTAGGTAAAATTAGCATAGGTAACGCGATCTTTGGCAAATAGTTAAGACTTGAAAATCACATGAAATAAACTTTGATTCTATTATGACATCTCTTGTCTGTTGCTAAGCTAAATAACACAAAACGTATACGTAAACACACACACACACACATTGCAGGCAATTAATTGTTTTGATCTGAAGAAAGTTTACGGTTCTAATGCTTGTTTTCAAGAATGCTCTAACTTCAACCTGAGGGAGTCACAAGCAAGGAACTTCACTATCTTTACTCTTAAAGATGAATACAACCAGTTTCCAACAGCATTAGGAAGAATTGTTTGATTTTACTTGATTTAAGTTGAGTTCCGTTCCTTCCAGGTTAAGGGAACCCCGGGTGCGTATTGGCTGCTGATGTGTCGTCGTCACGGGGAACCCCTCTCTTGCAATTGGTTGGTTTCTCTGTGGAGTGGTAACGCTCTTAGGAAGTTTGTTTCAGTTCTTCGGCATCAGGTGTTAAAGTTTCTTTAGAAGTTTGACTAAGTCTTTATCGTTGTTCAATGCTCTGCCAGATGTTAATAGCAAGAAGCGATTAACAACGCGATCAGAGCAGGAGCTGAAGTTTCAAACAGCGCGCGAGCAAGCAGAGAGAGAGCAACACGCACAGCTGGGTGTCTTGTCTTTAACGGGCTGATTTGGGATCCACCCACGGGCGACTGACCCAATCGGATTCTTCCTGTGGGGCGGAGCCCCGCCCTGCACGGCTTCTTTCCGTGCAGACATCATCTGTTCAGTTATTTTATCACATGAAGAAACTATTGACAGCAGATTTCTATACGTATTGTAATCATACATTATGATGAGAAAAGTAAACTTTCATCCACACCAGATAATTGCTGACAAAATCAGCTCTCGTTCAACACCAAACATTAGGTATTTGGCATACACAAAGTACATACCTTAATTGTATATACTTACATGGGTTAATACATCGATTAAACAATCCTAAATTCTAAATAAATCACACCAAGCATGTGAAACTAAACAATAGTGATTGTGAGACATTAGACATCGAAAGATTACAACAATACCATAGATTCTGATAACACAGCAAGCTTAATTTCATGACATATAACTTGAATATATGTTGTAAATATATTGTACATATTGCTTCAGAGTATATTGCTTTAATAGCAGGAACAGTTATACTTTGTTCTTTTTGCAATCCTTAAGCAAGATTTGAGTCTCTTTTTCTGTTACTAAGAAGAAACTGACTGTTCAAATGTGAGAGAGAGAGGGGTTGTCCGGCGGTCACGAGTGTTCCGTTGGACACGCATCTGGAGATCTTCTTAGCTCGGACGTGTGTCGTAAACACATCGTTGAATTACTGCATTACAGGATCAGGAGTTATCAAGACTGGTCTGTGCTGGATCATACAGCCTGTAATGCGATCTGCTCTCGCCCAAGTGCTTGCACACATTGTGGAGCTTATTTGAAGTGATTGTGCTTAGGGACAAACAACACTAAATAAGACTCACAACACAGATCGACAGACACACACAGATTAGCGGTTGCTGAAAGACAAAAAGCAAACGCCGGTTCCACCGCACGTGTTTTTATGCTTCCTGGTCGATTACGTCACCCGTCCGTGACGTCTCGCCCTTCCATTGGACAAATCACACACGTGGTTCAGAGCGCGGTCACGCTGAAGACGTTCCCCTAGCGTTTCAACGCAGCTCGAGTTCCTGGAAGGGAACCGGTAGTAGCATGTGGAGTCACATTATACGCGTGGACTAACTCTGGCAAGTACTCAGGCCAACGCCGTTTTCGTTCTGGGGGTAGTGTACGTAGCAGGTTGTGAAGTGTTCGATTGTATCGTTCGCATTGGGCATTTCCTTGCGGCCTGTAAGGGGTGTTACAGGTCTTTTTCACCCCATAGAGTCTGCACGGCTCAGCTATTACTTCACTCTCGAAGTTTCGACCTTGATCGGAGGGCAACCTCTCCAGGAGCTAAAAATGCTCTCACAAGGGCACGGACTTTGGGCTGCGGCATCTTTGTGAGGATGCACTGTTGACACTTCTTTACCCATTGCTCCACATCTTCATGCATACCAGACCAAAAACATCTCTGCTTCAACAACCCCACAGTCCGCTCAATGCCCTGGTGCCCCATATCGTTGTGCACACTCTGCAGCACTCGTTCTTTCAAAGCCACTGGCAACAACAGTTGCCAACAGCTCTCCTCAGAAGAATGATCTACTACTCGATACAGCAACCCATTACGTTCTCTAATAAAACTCCACTGCTTCAGAAGACACTTCACAGACTTGGACAGAGACTTTCTTTCTGGGTGCACTGGTCTCTTTTTCTTGTCCCACAACCTTCTAAATTCTCTCAGAACAGGGTTGCTTTTCTGAAACTCAACCAGCTGTTCCCTAGTGTAGCCGGGAAGTGTATGAGTGTTGCCTTGGAGACTAGTGACAGCTTTTTCTCCAGCCTCAAACGCACGGATTTGCCTCAACCTGGCACACACAACACCCTTCAATGCGAGTGCAGGTCCCAAGGCTGTACCCCGAGTAATCGCACTGCAAATCGCTACACACTCATTCCAGTCAGCGTCAGGATCAGATACAGGCTCCCCTGCACACTCCTGCCTAGACAGAGCATCGGCTGCAGCATTACTCTTGCCTGGTCTGTATTTCACCTCGAAGTTAAAGACAGAAAGCTGTGCTTCCCACCTCTGCTCGATCGCTCCAAGCTTGGCGGTTTGCAAGTGGCAAAGCGGATTATTATCCATGATCACCTCAAACCAGGAGTAAGTAGCCACAAAACTTCCCGACTGTGATTGCAATCATTTTTCTCTGCGTTACGCAACCTTCTGCTGGCGTACGCAATAATTCACTTTTCATCACCTTGTTTCTGATACAGGATGGCGCCTAAACCATTCTGGCTTGTGTCAGTTTCGAGGATGAAAGGACAACTGAAATCTGCTAAACCAAGTACAGGGGCTGTTGTCAGTGTCTCCTTTAACTGATTGAATGCATGATCACATTCTCGTTTGGCTCTCAATGAAGGCGGTCGCATTTTTTCTCTCCCTCTCCTCCCCTTACCTTCCCTTCCCTGCTTTGCTCTCTTGTCTCGTCTCGTCTATTGTCTAATACTTGAGAAACTCTCTCTGCACTGCTCTCCAAACTGAAAAATCATGGATTTGATCAACTGGTCTCTCAATGCAATTGACACAATTTTCTTGACGATAAGTTTAGGTTCGGGGGAACCTGATTGTCCCAGCGGTACATTCGCAGCTGGATATACGATGGACGCATGGGAAAGGTGGCGGGTCGTGTGTCTGGCGGCTCTTTCCGTGGAGGACATTGAAGATATCTACCTATTCGGAACCATGATAACAGGTCTTCTGCTGATTGGATTAGGCTTTGCCCTGGGTTATCGTAAAATTCAGGAAACGGGTACAGCTGTCAAAAGTCTTACAAGGCTGCCCGTCATGATTGAAGCAGTGGGCAGAGCGGTCAGCTCTGAGACTGAGACTATTAACCGCAATATGGATACCATCACAGAGAAGCTTTCGGATTTAAAAAAAAAATTTTATGGATTTGGAGACCAGAATGGACAAAGTGAGTTGCCGTGAAAATTGGAATACGGCTACTCGCCCCAAGACCAAACAATCGTATCTTCTTTCGGCTCTCTCATAACAGCACAGCCTCGGACAAGGCCGTGTTGGAAAACATCCCGGGAAGAGCACTGCAGTGTGACGTTCTTGCATTCCTCCCCCACTTCCACAGACACCTGCGGATTGTTGACTCTGTCTGGGTCCTGATCAAGGCTGTCTCCATAGCAACGTGCTGTGTCGCTATCACATTCTGTGGACTGAGACAACTTGATTTGAATGTCAGCGTGGCGGCTTCTCAGGCACACACATACGCACATACACAGATATGCACTCACCTCCCCACCCCCGATCCCTCCCCTTCGCCGCTTTGTACCGCCAGCCTGACAAGCAGGTCCGACCAGCGCCGAGAATGGCTGCAGGACCGGATGGCTGCTTGCCGGAACTGGATTACTCCCCTGTTGCAGTCGTGTGACTATGTTGTTGATTGACTATGTCCTTTTTTGTTTGCTGGGGTGTTTTTCCTGTTCTCACACTGTACTCCAAGGAGCATAGTCTGTGAATAATTTTTTTTCTCCCATCTTTCCTCATGTCATGCTGTATTTCTTCCTCACTCTACAACAAATTCCTCATATGTTTAAACATACATGGCGAATAAAACTAATTCTGATTCTGATTCTGATTAGACCACAAAGTACTAAAGTGACGACCACTCTTTGCACACATTCCTTGTCTCAGACACACATTCACCAGGTCATGTAAGGGTCCAGCTATCTTTGAAAATCCCTAAATGAACTTCCTATAATACCTGCAAAACCCTAGAAGTGACCTCAATTCCTTGACAGTTTCCGGGATATTCCAATTACTAACTGCAGCAACCTTGCCAGGGTCAGGAGAAATCCCCTTCTCTGACACCTGATGACCAAGGAAACTTGTCTTGGAGGAAACAACATTTTCCCAGCTTCACCTTTAAACCAGTCTCTGCCAACCACTTCAGCACTCTCTAATCCTTCCAGATGTTCTTCAAATGTTTGTGAAAACAAACAAAATGTCATCCAAGTACACTATCAACACCTGGAAGATCAGATCATTCATGACAGCCTGCATAAGCCGCTGGAAGGTCGACGGTCCATTGCAGACCCCAAACGGCATCCTCCGGTACTCAAATAAGCCAAAGGGTGTCGTGAACGCCGTCTTGGCTCTATCCCTGTCACTCACTGCAATCTGATGATAACCAGAGGCCAAGTCCACAGTTGAGAAAAACTTAAAAGCTCTCATCAATTCTAGGTAGCGGAAATGCATCTCGCCTCGTCTTAGCATTGAGCTTTCTATAATCTACGCACAAACGTAGTGACCCATCTGTTTTGCGCACCAATACCACCGGCGAGGCATAAGCACTCACACTGTCTTGAATGACACCCTTCTTCAGCAACTTTGTGATATGCTCTCTGACCTCTTGGTACTGATTGGGTGGAACGTGTTGGTAAGGCTGATTCACCAGTACATCATCAGTCAAGTGTATCTCGTGTTGAACCTTATCTGTATAACCCAGATCATCATTTGACACATCGTCCAAAGCAAATACACCTAAATATTTCTCAAGCACTGCTATTAACTGAACCTGCTGTTCAGGCGTGCCTCCCATGTCAACGTGATCCAAGACTGATTAGATGGGGGGTTCAGAACTCTGACCGACACCAACAGTGACCCGTTCTGTGTCTGCGGAGATTCGCTGAAACTTCACTTTGCAGGATGAACCCACATTGCTACCATCTATCAGGGACAACATACCCAAACAGGCTCTGGCCTGAAGCCAAAGGTCTTCCTGAGACAGGTTAAGTACTCTCACTGGACACACCGGTAACTCTGATGTGACCAAGGTAGGTACTACAACCAAACCTCCTGGTAAGGGTGTGTTTACTGGTTCTAGCAACCACGCAGAACTAGGGATGTAACAGTATGAAAATTTCTTATCACGATTATAGTGGCCAAAATTATCATGGTTATCAGTATTATCACAGTATTGTTAAAATGTGCTGGAGTTATTCAAAAAGTACCGACACATAAATCACTTCACCAAGTTTTATATTTAAAAATCAACAAACAACAAATAAAATGACTTTTTGTTTGCATAATCACTAAAACAATAACATGACCAATGATGTTCGGATTTTAAATGACAACTTGACTGACAACAGTTTAATAGCATTTTCAAATATCTAATGTAAATGTTCAAATAAAACTTTGAAAAAGTTTCCTAAAAATGTAAACCTAACATTTCAGCCTTTAAATAAAGAAAAGGATCAAGTCAAAATGATAAAGACAAAATTAGTAAAGACAAAATTGCTCTGTTGGCTGTGGAGTCAAGACATTTACAAATATGATTAAAATATGAATATGAGACAAAACTACATAAATTCACATTTTATTATTGGGTGATTCAACACATAGATGTTTTACCAGCTAAGAAGTTCAGCACTTTTAGAGTTTCATCTCTCTATCTAATGTGAGCATAGGTATTGGACGAGTTGCCTCACAGGTCTTTCTAAGTGATCAGTTGTGTCCTGTTGTATTAATTATTTACATATTAAAAGCAAGGAATGTGTCGTATCAGTTATATCCATTACTTCTGCATTCTGAATTTTGCATTCGTTGATGACACACACGAACCAGGATGAAGACGAGGGAGCTGACTTTGACAAAAAAGCAAACAATTTGGATGCTAAAAGAAAAGAGGAAGTCAGTTAGAGCTATAGCAAAAACAAAGGGCATGGAGAAATCAAGAGTTTGGAAATCACCAGCAACCGACAATGACCTGATCGGCTGAGAAAACAACAGTAGTTGATGACAGACAAATCATAAAAGCTGTGAAAATTAATCTGTAAAATCACCAACAACATCCAGAAAGCTGGGGTGATGCTCTGACAATCTACTGTCCTCAGTAGACTTTGACACAGAATTACAGATGCTACACAGCACGATGCAAACCTCTGACCAGCACCAAAAATAGAAAGGCAAGATTAGAGTTTGCAAAAAAACACAAAGGTGTTTATGGACCGATGAGACAAAGACAACCCTTTATCTCAGTGATGCAAAAGCAAAAATGTGGAGGAAAAAAAGGGAACTGCAAATGATCCCAAGCATACAGCCTCATCTGTAAAGCATGGTAGAGGTGGTGTCATGGCATGGGCATGCATGGCTGCCTCTGAAACAGGCCCTCTCAACTTTACTGATGACTTAATGTATGATGACAGTAGCAGAAGGAATTTGGAAGGGTACAAAACCATCTTGCCTACCAATATTCAAGAAAATGCCACCAGATTCATTGGGAAGTGTTTCATATTGCATCAGGACAATGACCCAAAACACTCTTATACATTCCTTGACTGAACTGGCAAAGAAATGGAAAGTCTTAGATTGCCCAAGTCAATCTCCAGATTGAAATCCGATTGAACATTAATTTCACCAGCTTGAGAGGAGAGTAAAGGCAGAATCTCCCCAAAACAAGCAACAATTGGAATTGGCTGCATTAAAGTCTGGGAAAAGCATTTCAAAGGATGAGACCAAGAGTCTGGTGATGTCTATGGGTCACAAACTCACTGCTGTGATTGTGCGCAAGGGATCTGCAACTAAATAAAAGCTATTAATCTTTTATATCTGCCTAATGTTCAACTGTCTCAATACTTATGCTCACATCAATGAGTGGGATGAACTCTAAAAGTGCTGTTCTTTTTATTTGGTAAAACCTATGTGTTGAAACGGCTAATAATAAAATGTGACATTCTGTAGTGTTGTCTCATATTCATCTTTTAATCATATTTGTAAATGCCTTGACTCCACAGCCAACAGAGCAATTTTGTCTTTACTGTTCCAATACTTATGAAGGGCACTGTATATTCCAAGATGTAGGCTAGAATCTGTGATTGCGAAGTACAGTAAATATCCACACCGGTGCCGTGACTAACTGCCACACATTCACCTCAAAACATTAGATTCATCCACGCTGGAGCCGTGCCGACTGCTTTCAATTGAAAGTAGCTAAAACCGGTAGCTAAATGTCACTTGATGACATAATAATGGCAAATGGCAAATGGAATGTATGTCCGCTTTCATTGGCCAAGGCCCGCCCATGAGGCCATTTGATGTGTTTTAAAGATTCTATGCCGCGAACTTTAAATATTTCACATACTTTTGAAAATCCAACATTTAGTTGACCCTGATAAGCGTCCGTCGTTACATTTGTAAACACGACGGCTTTGTTCTTTCGTGATGGGGTTTGGCGCCACGGCATCTTTGTTTCCCGGCAGACCGGAAATAAACGCGGCAGTCGCGTCTCCCGGAAATCCGGTTTAATTCAACCAGTCAGATGACGACTTCGACATTCCTGAAGTGTTTACAGAAAAGTGTTCCATATGCATCAGACGTTTAGCCTATGTTCCGTGGGTGTGACGTCTGAGGATGAGACTAAGATGAGAACTTAGATAAGGCTTGTCCAAGAAGTTGCTATATTTGTCCCTAAACTTTTGAAAAAAGTCTCAAAAGGGGTGGTGAAGTCGCTAAATCTAGCTACAAAATTTCTAAATTGGCAACACTGCGTGTCGACTCACAACCCCACGCAAGGAAGATAATTATGCAAGTAACTGCAATTCCAGGTTTTCAAACAGAGATGGCGACAAAAAGGCAAAACGTACGGATTGCAGCTTTAAGTAACAAGTTTAGAGCTTATACTTACTCAATGGCTTTTCTGTGACATTGTTTACAAGCTGTTTCTTTGGCGTCTTTAAACTGACTAAGTGATTACAGGATATTTTATTCATTCCCGTAGGATGTTCTGTTTCTTTCAGCACCTTCTGATGATAGTTAATTTTTATTTGCTGTGGTAACTAGAAGTTAAGAGGAAGAGATGATCAGTTCATGTAGTTCTGAACTGCTGCTTGTACTGAGGAGCAAAAATTATCTTTCACCTTACATTTAACACCAAAACTGTATTTACTGTTTAACTTTATTGATACAATTAACAGAATCTGAAATCTGACACTTTGTTTAATATCAGAAGTAACAAAACTTACTGTGATATATTGTGTTCCATTAAGTTTTGTTCATGCATCAAGAGAAAACATCATCTATCGATTCTTAGTATTTACAATGAGATCACTGTCACAAATTGAAATGATTAAAATCGAAAAACAGATTTCAACCCAGCCCTAATTAGTACCATTAGCTAGCTAGTGAAATAAACTGTAGGCCGTGCATTCGATATAAGTGTAATACGATATCAACTGCACTAATATACAATTAACTCTGTCAAATAATATACACTGAGTACAGATAAGATATATCTTACCTTGCAAATAGATTATGATCCAGGCTGCTCCAATGCAAAATGGTGAGGAGATTGAGGGGAACACTTCTTCTGGCGCTGCTTTTTTTGAATTTGTATGTGCATTACCAAAGCTGCTTTAGATACGCCATTGTGCAGTACCGCCACCTACCAACTGGAGGATGGTAAACGATTCAATTTGTATGTAAACCAATCTCATGCAATTTAACTAATTGGACCTGTCTTGTTCCAGAGACAGCTTTATTTAAACCATATTCATAATTTTAACTGATTAAATCTAATAGTTTTGATAGTTAACAGATTTATATTGATTCTAAGTAATCGGAGTACATAATTAAAAAACAATAAAACATTATTTAAATAAAATCAAATAGATGCAAATAAAAATTGTGCCAAGAATAATTTTTTGAGTGTACTTGCGTTAGGTTTACACGGAGAGTTGAGGCAAAGCAATTATTAGCAGAGCTTCTCGGTTTATTTATATAGCACATTTAAGTTTATTTAAATAGCACATTTCATACACAATGGTAATTCAAAGTGCTTTACATGAAAGGACGTTAAATAATCATTAAAAAATAATAATAATAATCACAACAATAAAATCGAGGAATTTAAGAACTGTTAGTGATGTGCTCTTAACACAAAAAACCTCTCAGGTTACGCATGTAACCACGGTTCCCCGAAGGGAACGAGACGCTGCGTCCGAAGATGCTTAGGACGCCTTCAGCGTGACCGCGCTCTGAATCATCTGTACAATCAGTCCAATGGAAGGGCGAGGCGTCACGGGTGGGTGACGTCATGACCAGGAAGCTATAAAGGCACGTGCGGCAGAGCCGGCTTCAGCTTCTAGGAATGAAGCAAGCGCTGGCAGGGATGCCGGAAGTGTGGCTTCGAGATGCAAGACGCTTAGGGAACGAGATACCCACGCCGCCAGACTGACAAGTCCCTGCCTAGTGTGTACTAGGACGAGAGGACAGAAGAGCCCGGAGCGGCTCGAATGTCGAGGTCATAAAACCTTACAAAAGTGAGGGGTGTGGACCACCCAGCAGCGTTGCAGATGTCCTGCATAGACACACCTGCTAGGAAGGCCTTGGAGGCCGCCACACCTCGGGTTGAGTGAGCTCTGACTCCCATCGGCGAGGGGAGCTGAGAGGACTCATAGGCAATATTAATAGCATCCACTATCCACCTACTGAGGGTCTGCTTAGTAGCAGGAAGACCCCTCTTAGGAGGACCATAGCACCTTTCTCCACAGGGCAGCTCTGTGGATGTATGTGCCCAGTGCTCACATTGGACACATATAATTAAGCTTCTGCTGGTCGGGCTCCCTGAAGGGAGGAGGACAGAAGCCTCAGCGCACCACGGAGGAAACGTGTAACTAGGGGGTGTCTACCCACTGACTGACCACAGACAGGAACGTGGTAGGCCGCAATGGCCGCAACGTACACCTTAATGGTGGAGTGGGTTAACCCTGCAGAGAAACAGGCCTGCAGAAACTCCAGAACTGTACCAATCGGGCAGTTAACTGGGTTGAGCTGGCGGTCTCCGCACCATGAAGGGAAGAGTGTCCACTTCAGGGCGTACAGTTTACTCGTAGAGGGAGCTCTAGATGGTCTTGACAACCTCGGTTGAGAGACCGGAAGCTATGAGCTGTGCCTTCTCAGTGGCCACACCCACAGCTTCCACAGCTCCGGGCGAGGGTGGACGATAATGTCCCCCGCCTGTGAGAGGAGATCTCTCCGGACGGGAATCTCCCATGGAGTGCCGTCGAGGAGAGAAATCAGGTCTGAGAACCTTACTCGGCCCGGCCAGAACAGCGCTACCAGTAGTAGACTGACCTCGTCCCAGCGCACTCTCGCTAGAACTCCCGGGAGCAGAGCGATAGGGGGAAAAGCGAACAGACGAAGCCACGGCCAAGTCTGCACCATAGCATCCAGTCCCAGAGGAGCCAGAGGAGTCAGAGAGAACCAGAGGGGACATTGAGCTGACTTTATTTTCGCAAACAGGTCCACCTGGCCAAAAACTCTCCATATCTGCTTCACCACCTCGGGGTGAAGCATCCCATTCCCCGGGCCTCGGCCCCTGTCTCGACAGAACGTCTGCTCCCACATTGAGATGCCCAGGAATGTGCACTGCTCTTAATGAGAGGAGTTTGCCCTGGGACCACACAAGGATCTAGTGTGGCAGCTTGTACAAGGGTCGTGACCGCTGACCTCCCTGGTGGTTTATGTACGAGACCACCGACGTGTTGTCGGTGCGCACCAACACGTGGTGACCTCTTAGGTCTGGGAGGAAGTGTTCGAGTGCTCGAAACACGGCCAGCATCTCCAGCCAATTGATATGCCATGTCAGATGGCGGCCACTCCACAGACCGCGGGCAGGGTGGCCACACATGACCGCTCCCCAACCGGTGAGAGACGCGTCCGTCGCTAACGATAACTGGCGACACGGAGCTCCCAGCACCGGGCCATGATTTAAAAACTTGTGTTTCCTCCACATGTCTAGGGCTCGCACACATCGTCGAGAGACCCTGATCATGCGAAGTGGATTCCCCTCGGGGAAAATCCCTTGGTCTTGAGCCACCACTATAGGGGTCTCATGTACAGCAGGCCAAAAAGTATCACATTGGACGCAGTTGCCCTCAGACCCAGCAGTCTCTGAAACTGCTTGAAAGTGAGTGACTGGCCTTCTTTCACTCTCTTGACTGACGTGAGGATCGACACAATCCGAGCAGGGGAATGCATGCCTGCATCGTGGTCGGATCCCACACTACGCCTAGATAAGTGGTTCTCTGTACTGGAGAAAGCACACTTTTCTTGGCGTTCAGTCTCGACCCCAGCTCTTTCAAGTGCGTGAGAACGACACCTTGATGTTGAATCGCCAGCTGCTCCAATTGAGCTAGAATCAACCAATCGTTGATGTAAAAGTGTGGGGTGAGAGTGCAAGGCCAACGGGAAGAACCCGATATTGGTAAGCTTTGCCCCCAAAAGCAAACCGCAGGGACTTCCTGAGAGTGGGAGGGATGGAGACTTGGAAGTATGCGTCTTTTAGATCTAACGTGACAAACCAGTCCTCAGACTTGATCTGAGATACTTACCTGTAAAAGTTTTGAGCATCTTGAACTTCAGTCTGCTGACTGAGCGGTTCAACTGATGCAGATCTAAAATGGGACGCAATCCTCCATCCTTCTTGGGAACTATGAGGTACCGGCTGTAGAACCCGGACTCTCTTTCGTGAGGAGGGACCACCTCGATGGCCTCCTTCCTCAAGAGAGTACTCTACTTCTCGTTCCCTTACCAGAGCCTGCTCAGGGCCCACCTGAGTGGGATTCACCCCGTTGAATTGAGGCGGAGGAGAACCAAACTGGATTCTGTAGCCTCTCTCTACAGTATGCAGGACCCATGGAGACACATTTGGCAATAGCCAAATAGTCTACTAAGGGAACCAGTCTCTCGAGACTGGCCTCTGGTGTGCTTAGTGCTGCTAGCTCGGTGTCCTGGAACGGCACACCAGCAGGAGACGGCCGAACTAGCTGCTCTAGAGACCCCCGAAGGGGTGGCGAGCCTCTCAGTTCCGCTACATTTCCGGGCAGAAGTAACTGAGAGAAGCGCTCGCTGGAGAACGCTGCGCCCTGGAACACAGCAGGGTTGGCAGACCGATCTCCCGAGGGCACTGAGGAGAGACGGGCACCGTGTAATGCGATGTACGCCGCTCTTCCCCAGAGGGGCCGGCCCTCAGAAGTCCTGGGTCATAGGCAGCAGGACGTTTTTCCCTCGAGAGCCGACTCCGCATGCTTCGCGCCCAGGCAGACCACGAGTATCCCCGCTCGTGATTGTAGTGAGAGCAGGGAGGAACACACAGCTTGAAGCGTGATCCGAGATCGCCCTTATGCTTTGATTTACTTGTGACCTTGGACATAGTGCTTTTTTTTTTTTTTGACAAACAACACCAAATAAGACTCACAAAACAAATATCGGACTGACAGACACACAGAGCGCTTGCTGAATGACAGAAAGCTGAAGCCGGCTCTGCCGCACGTGCCTTTATAGCTTCCTGGTCGTGACGGCACCCGCCCGTGACGCCTCGCACTTCCATTGGTTGTGATTACCCAACAAACTTGTCTTTCTTTTCCCACATTCTCTTTACCTTCACAGTATTTCTTTACATAAAAAGAAGTAAAATAATCATAAAAAAATAATCACAACAATAAAACATGGAATTTAAAAATTTTTAACATGATTCAAAAAATGTATTTAAGATTTAATTATGTCTCTACTTGTTTATCTGGTTTGGCCACGGGTAATTAGGAATTACACAACCTTCAGTCTGGATCCAACCATTAAAAGATCTGAGATGACTGAACACATGAACAGATGATGCCAACCCCTCAGAGGACCTCAGATAATGCTGACCCTAAAACAACACATAGAACTACCAAATTTTTCTATAAGTTTGATTGCAACATATAATCATTGCTGTTAATAGTGTTCATCGTCTGTTTGATGTCGTCATTAACTGGTTTTTACTGTACATTTTTGCTATATGTACATCAACTTGACAGTCACCACTGATATCCTATTACTAAATATATCGGAGAAACTTAATTTCCTGTAAAACTGCTTTGCAATTATTTGTATCGTGAAAAACAGTTAAAAATAGAAAATTATTTTAAATAAAATACAGTACAAACAGTTCGGACGTAGCACAGTGCTCATTCAACAAATGCACAGCAAAACAGATGAGTTTTGAGTCTGGATTCAAATGTGGTTAATGTGTTTAATCTCTTCTGGAAGCTGGTTCAGTAGGCCAATCATTACAGATCATATCAGTAAAGATTACGGCAACTTCTGTAAAACTACTGTAAAAAGTTCTGGAAAAATTCTGTCAGGTAATGCTCATTGTGTGAATATACCAGCTGTAAATACGTATGTAAGTATTCCGTCAATTCCTGTTTATAAGTATGTAGGCACTTGAAGAAGAATTCTGTTGCGGTGAGAAAAGTCTGTGGCAAACCTCAAGTGTTTTCCGCACACAACAACGCATAATAGTCAGATCAAAATAAATGTTGACACTTCTGTTAGCCAGACACTTCTGTTAGCTTTAGGTAAGTGCCTATTACCAACAGAATCCAGAATTAAACAGAATTTAAATTTTGACAGTATGTACAGTAGTGTGAGTAGGCCATTAATATTACAGACGACCTTTGGTAAAATTACATTACTCCATTACTCCATCTACCCTTGTGTAAAAACTAATCCCGTCCCAATAGGGCTATACTACATTTAAAGTATGAACATTGCCTTTAAGGTTTTACCTATGCATTATTCACTTTCCACGGTGGCACAGTGTCTCAATCAGGAGCACTTTTGCCTCACAGCAAGAAGGTCCCTAATTTAAATGTGAGTGTGTATGTGTGTTAACCCTGTGATGAACTGGCCATGTCCTGGGTTTCCCTGCCTTTGCTGAGATAGACTCCAGAGTCCCCACATAGGACAAGTGCTTTGAAGAACGAATGAAAATATTATTCACTTTCCAAACCACATCCAAATTAACCTGGTTATTGTGTTGAACACTTAGGGCCAGCTTTACTTACAGCTTGTGCCAACACAAACCCTCTTTTGGCATTAAAAATGTACTGTCAGAATATACTAAAGACACAAAGTGAAAAAAAATTGTTATTTATATATATATATACACAGGTCCTTTTCAAAAAATTAGCATATTGTGATAAAGTTCATTATTTTCTGTAATGTACTGATAAACATTAGACTTTCATATATTTTAGATTCATTACAACACAACTGAAGTAGTTCAAGCCTTTTATTGTTTTAATATTGATGATTTTGGCATGCAGCTCATGAAAACCCAAAATTCCTATCTCAAAAAATTAGCATATTTCATCCGACCAATAAAAGAAAAGTGTTTTTAATACAAAAAAAGTCAACCTTCAAATAATTATGTTCAGTTATGCACTCAATACTTGGTCGGGAATCCTTTTGCAGAAATGACTGCTTCAGTGCGGCGTGGCATGGAGGCAATCAGCCTGTGGCACTGCTGAGGTGTTATGGAGGTCCAGGATGCTTCGATAGCGGCCTTAAGCTCATCCAGAGTGTTGGGTCTTGCGTCTCTCAACTTTCTCTTCACAATATCCCACAGATTCTCTATGGGGTTCAGGTCAGGAGAGTTGGCAGGCCAATTGAGCACAGTAATACCATGGTCAGTAAACCATTTACCAGTGGTTTTGGCACTGTGAGCAGGTGCCAGGTCGTGCTGAAAAATGAAATCTTCATCTCCATAAAGCTTTTCAGCAGATGGAAGCATGAAGTGCTCCAAAATCTCCTGATAGCTAGCTGCATTGACCCTGCCCTTGATAAAACACAGTGGACCAACACCAGCAGCTGACATGGCACCCCAGACCATCACTGACTGTGGGTACTTGACACTGGACTTCAGGCATTTTGGCATTTCCCTCTCCCCAGTCTTCCTCCAGACTCTGGCACCTTGATTTCCGAATGACATGCAAAATTTGCTTTCATCCGAAAAAAGTACTTTGGACCACTGAGCAACAGTCCAGTGCTGCTTCTCTGTTCAAAAGTGGCTTGACCTGGGGAATGCGGCACCTGTAGCCCATTTCCTGCACACGCCTGTACACGGTGGCTCTGGATGTTTCTACTCCAGACTCAGTCCACTGCTTCCGCAGGTCCCCCAAGGTCTGGAATCGGTCCTTCTCCACAATCTTCCTCAGGGTCCGGTCACCTCTTCTCGTTGTGCTGCGTTTTCTGCCACACTTTTTCCTTCCCACAGACTTCCCACTGAGGTGCCTTGATACAGCACTCTGGGAACAGCCTATTCGTTCAGAAATTTCTTTCTGTGTCTTACCCTCTTGCTTGAGGGTGTCAATGATGGCCTTCTGGACAGCAGTCAGGTCGGCAGTCTTACCCATGATTGCGGTTTTGAGTAATGAACCAGGCTGGGAGTTTTTAACCTGTTAGCCTGCACCAGAGCGACCTCGCACTGAACGATCTTTGTTTGCATGTGTCATTGTTTTCTAATAGAATAAATGAAACGGGACAAAGTTAATCTTGACAAACTTTATATCATTCTGAGGGTCTAAGCCTCAAGCATCGACGACAGATCGCTGTTTTTCGATGGAAAGCTTATAAGGAATGAGTGGCACAAATTTGCTATATTTGTGTAAGCAGTACACATCCAAACACGCAGAGTAAAAAAGCCGTACGTACCTTTATCATTGTAATAACGAGCCACAAACGCGTCCACTGCTGAAATCCCAGTTTAGTTAGAGAGGTAAGGGTCCACAGAAAAACATCCCAGCGAGCACTTTTAGTCCAGCGAAACAATAACGTTGTAATAAGGATGAATATTCCTTTGTTTACGTTTCATTTCTTCAGAGAGTTATTGTTCGCGTCCGTTATGGAATAAATTACGCTCAAAAACAGCGTCTTGGTGGTAAAAAAACAAAACGATGTTGTAGAATACGGTCTTACAAATATAATGAGACCGTCTACGGAAAAAAAAGTCTCAGAAAAGCGGAATATAGATTATTTGAATTTGGCGCTCCCTCCTGCCGGCAGTGACGCTTCTGTGACGCACGCTGTCATCTGAGCGGGGCATAACTTAGCGATCTGCTTTATCCATAAAAAACTGTTTTATTTTCTTCTACATTTTTTATATGTGTGTGTGTGTGTATTGTGTGGGGAATGTGGCCGTGTCTGCATGATTATAATCTGTATGGACGCACATCAGCGTGTTTATTAGCGACTCTATGACGGCTATCATTGTGATTCATTGATCAGCTATTATTGATTATATGGCCCATCTGTTTGATTATAATCTGAATGGAAGCACATCAGCGTGTGTTTACTGACTCTATGACCATGTCTGGCAATATCACTTCACGTCTGGCAGTGATATTTATCATTGTAATAACGAATAACGAAGAATACTTCAGTATACATACTATATACAAAGCATTTTTTTCTATTTTTTTTCCTTTTTTATTACTCAAATAATTATTTTTGTATTTTTTAGTGCTCAAATAAATCTGTCTATTATTTTATAATTGAAAAACTATGCAGGAACATGTATAATGACTAAAATAGCTTGTATAATTCTGCAATCCATTTGGTGGTTATTTTTCCTCAAACAGGGGGGTGGGGGGGACCATAAATAGTTTCAGAAAAAATATTGCAGGAATCTCATTTTTCATGGTATCTTCTTCAAATTTGAAATATGAACACATGAGACATGTGGCTTTCGATCCATTACTTTTCTGGATTGCTCCAGGACTTATTTCATGTATTTGTATATGAAATAAAAAAACATTCAGTGTGGAAAAATATTTTTCAAGGCACGTCAGTGTCTATAACTTTTTATCTTTTTGAGCATTATCAACTCTGGATGATAGATAGTAAAGCCCAGAGTGTCTTCTTTCCAAAGATACCTAATTTGTTTGTGTAAGCACACTTTGTCACAAACTGTTACCATTTTAATTCAGGTAGGTTATTTTCACCTGCGAGGCCACAAATGGGGTTGAAGGTTAACAGGTTAAAAGCCTCAGGAATCTTTTGCAGGTGTTTAGAGTTAATTAGTTGATTCAGATGATTAGGTTAATGGCTCGTTTAGAGAACCTTTTCATGATATGCTAATTTTTTGAGATAGGAATTTTGGGTTTTCATGAGCTGTATGCCAAAATCATCAATATTAAAACAATAAAAGGCTTGAACTACTTCAGTTGTGTTGTAATGCATCTAAAATATATGAAAGTCTAATGTTTATCAGTACATTACAGAAAATAATGAACTTTATCACAATATGCTAATTTTTTGAAAAGGACCTGTATATATAAGCATTTACAGGGTTATTTTGCGACTGACCTTATTGCATATGCATTTGTAAGAGTTTCCTTGTCAGACGCAAAATTTATGGGAGAAGAGTATTTAAATAAATCATGCAACCTGATGGCTGCTAATTTGTGCTGCTCTTGGTAGACTGCATGGGCCATTATGTAAATGATTTGGCTGCATCCGTGTTCTTTAATTTGCACATTGTCAGTAGATCACCCACAGAACTTTCCACTCCCATTGGCGCTTTTATGATCTTACAGTCTCTTGCTAATATGCCTTGCTTAGTAAATCTGGCCCTAAGAGTTCAAACATAATTCTGAAATGTTGAAATTTCACCCATGCATTCATGTATACCTGTTGTTCAATCCTGCTTGGA
Organism: Barbus barbus; assembly: GCF_936440315.1. NCBI lineage: Eukaryota > Metazoa > Chordata > Actinopteri > Cypriniformes > Cyprinidae > Barbus > Barbus barbus. Next base: position 7,341,413 of record NC_136748.1, on the reverse strand, counting down.
GGGCCACTATGTCCGGACTGCTGAGCGAATCATTGGTACAACCGTCCCCACTCTCCAAAAGCTGTACTTATCCAGAGTGAGCAAAAGGGCTGGTAAAATCACTCTGGACCCCTCACATCCAGCACACTCCCTCTTTGAACTGTTACCATCTGGTCGACGTTACAGAGCTCTGAGCACCAGAACGACCAGACACAGAAATAGTTTCTTCCCTCAGGCAATCCATCTCATGAACACCCAACAATAAATGTGGAACACACAACTATAATACATTGTCCATTCACCACACTCACTTATTTTATTTTCTCATTTATAATTTGCACATACTTGACCTGCACATACATAGTTGTCTATATTATATATTGTGTTTTTGCTGCTTTGTACATTCTATTTGAATATTTGTATATTATTATTTTATTATCTGTGTCCTGTCCTGTTGCTGTCTTTCTGTTGCACTGTGGAGCTTCTGTCACTACAACAAATTCCTCGTATGTGTAAACATACTTGGACAATAAAGCTCATTATGATTCTGTTATATATATATATATATATTTTTTTTTTTTTTTTTTTTTTTTTACTTGCCTCAATACATGTTCAGGTTCAGTGTTTAATTGTGGTTGAAGCTAAACTCTACAGGACAGTGGCCCTCCAGGAGCAGGACTGGATTCAAGTGTGTATGTGAAGATCTGTCATTTCATTGTGGCTGTTCTCCACAGTCATCCACATGACCAGGTAAGCTATAAAATTTACAATAATATACACTTACAGTAGGTATGAATGAGCGGAAAAACAGTTCCTGTGTTTAGGGATAACTTTGTTATGCTAACTCCCCTATTCTACCTGGTGGTGTCATCTGAAGGCAAGACATGATTATGTTGTCCATAAAAAAACCTGATACCTGAAACCTGACACTAGAAGAGTTTCAAGGTTTTCCATCCTCTCTGTCCAGTAAAGGAGAACATTAAAGAGGTTTGAGATAAAATGCACCTGTTTTTACTCGGAAGAAATTATGTAAAAGCTAAATCTGATTGCTTTCTACATTTGATGCTTTTTAAAACCTAAACTGTCAAAGATTATTGGTGAACAGAAGACCATTGAAGTGGTTTTGCATTTAATGAGATTTTATATATCGATTAAAATGTCACCATATGTCAAAATGCCCTTTGCTTGTTTGACCATGTGACTCAGTGCTCAGGCAATCTGCATTTCAAAAATGCCATACATTTTTCTGAAAGACATGTTTTGTGGAGCATCAACGATTTACCTTTGCCGTGTACAAAGCTGGCAAAATCCATTCCTCATTGTTCATAAGCTAGAATACATGGAGCACTCAATCCATGGATACATTTTAAATGTAAATGTAAATGACAGCGGCAAGGAACCAAAACTCCCTCGGTGACAGAATGGAGAAAAAAACCTTGGGAGAAAGCAGGCTCAGTCGGGGGGCCAGTTCTCCTCTGGCCAGATGAACCATCAGTTCCAATCCAACTGCAGCAAAGTCAGATTGTGTAAAGGACTCATCTGGATCCCGAGGTCTTGTCCCGATGGCCGTCTAGGTGACAAGGTCTTCAATGGGGATCTGTCTCTGGGGCTCATCTAGGTGTCCTGAACTCCTCTGCCATTCAGGGCTGTAGAGGTCATCTCTAGGTGCTGATCCACCATCTGATCTGGATACGGACTGGATCGGGTGGCTACGGTGATCTCAGAAAAAGAAAGAAACAGACAAATATTAGCATAGATGCCACTCTTCTTATGATGTACTGTAGCAAGTAAATCGGGTGTCATGGGAAGTGTTCCTGGTTCCGGTTGACCTAATTAATGCAGCCTAAGAATCCTTTAACGGATTTGAATATTAGAAGCGTATTAGTGTGTTATGTGTACGCCAGGTTAAAGAGATGGGTCTTTAATCTAGATTTAAACAGACAAAGTGTGTCTGCCAAGTTACCGAGTGGGACCTGGTCGTGAAGTCTGTTGTTATTAGCAGTATTTCAATAGTACAGCATGCTCAAAAAAAAAAAAAAATACATATGAAGTTTATCACTCACCTTTCACAGTCTGCTTTATGCAAAATACATATTTTGGTTAAATGTTAGAAAATAAGCGATAGAAATTGCAATGTCACAAAAAATGTAAAATCTAAAATCCTCTACTATTTTTCTGACTTGAATGTGTGACTTGTCACTGTAACAAATGCCTGTCATTGTAATGCATGCCCAACTTGGAAGTAAGAGCTTTAGAAGTGCACTTGAAAGCAGCAATAAATGCAAACATCATCGTAATGGACCGTTTCCACATTCCTGGGGTTCTCAGAAGTAGCGATCATCATGGATATGTAAACTATAGTGGTAAACAGGAAACTTACAATATATATATATATATATATATATATATATATATATACACACACATTTTATTTTCTTTTTTGCAATGCCATTTGCTCCATTATCTAAAGAAAATGTCGACAATAGTGTTTCCATGACTTTTTTGAGAGTTAGAAGAGAAAAATGTCAAATTTACAATTTTTTTTTTTTTTTTTTTGTTAAGATAATATTTATTGATTTTTGAATTATACTGTTTAAACAGAATTCTACATTTATTGTGGGAATGTATCATTCTTCAAAAAGGGTCTATTAATTCAGCTCGCTATTTTCTTGTAAACAGAACTTAATCAGAATGACTTGATTTTCCATGTTTATGAAATGTGGTTAGATATTAGATCATTCTAAAATTGTATCAAAGTACTGATTTGTGTTTTATCTGCTGGTCTTCAGTATTTTATAATGTTTTCTGTAGATACGCTACAGCTTGCAGGGAACTGCACAAAAAACCCAGTGAGTGGCATTTTTGTTGGACCATAAGATTTGCCTTTGATGAGAATGACCTGGTCTGTTCAATCTGATACAGTAGAAAGATCACAAATAAACAAAATAACACTCTTTACAACACTGAGGTGAAGAAGGCCATCTCTGACTGCACAGTATGTCAAACCTTTAAAGCTGATGGGCTTGAGCAGCAGGACATTGTGATAGAGTTTTCTTCAATCAGTCAAGGTCACAGAGGGCACAGAACCACCACACTGAATAATTGAACATTGACGAATGGTCTGATGGATCTTAATTTCTGCTTTGACATGCAGATGGCAGGATCAGAATCTGGCACAAACAGCAGGAATTCATTGATCCACTCTGTCTAATGTCTTGGGAATGTGTCCATCTCATAAATTAGGCCTATTAAAAACATTTAAGCCAGTGTGAATATCGTGGCATACCTAAGCTTTTGCGCTGACCATGTGGGTCCTTTCATGGCCACATTCCACCCATTTGCAAATGGGTACTAATTCAGCATGTCACAAATCATCTCAAGCTGTTTCCATAAATATGACAGTGCAATGGACTGAGCGTTCCCTTGAATTTACGATATCGAGTAAACATGGAGCAGATGGCTACCCGTAGTCACAATGTGATACTCTACAACAAAATCCTAATATTTTCCTAACCAACCATGTCAAGCAATTGCACATTTTGACAAAAGCCTAGTTTTTTATTTCTGCAGCATCATGGTGGACAGCACTGCCAATCGTGAAATCTCATTTTGTCCAAAATCATGCTTTTTGCTGGGTTGTGATTGTGATGTCATCCCGTTTCGTGTGAACAGCTTGTAGCTTGAAGCATCACACAAGGGTTAGTGGATAATTCTTGACCTGAATATGATGTAAACCAAGGAGAAAAAGGGGGAGGGTTGACCTTCTACTTGATTAAGTGCAGTATGAATTTATGTATAATAATTAAAGTCGCTGCAAAATACATTTCCATAATACCTTGTGTTGATTATGTAAATCCACAAAGAGGATCTTAATATCAAACACGCTGACTCATGAGTCAAGAAACTGCTAATTTATTTTCTCTAATTATTTATTTACAGTTCATTACACATTTCAAAAATTGATCAGATCATCACACACGATTATGATGAACTACTGTGTAAACTTAATGGGAACTGACTTCATATACTAAAACTCACACTTGTTGTGGCCAAAATCACATTCTGAGTAGGTTCTACATAGATTGAGCTACACATTATGCGAATGTGTAAATTTACATTATAAATAGAATATATGAATGTGTGTAGTATGAATTAACTCCTGGCATAATGTATAGGAGAAGGTGAAGAAAACAAAAGTTAAATAATATAACTTTTTATTGTAATCGAAATCGACAAATTTGACAAACATTTTTTGTGCATTGCATTTAATAATTCAGATTCAAGTTACTACTAAAATACTACATTTAAATTCACACAAAATATACACCCAACACTAAGCAGATAATGTACAGACGGTACAAAAAAAACTCCTGTGGAAACAGGCTGAAATGTGCAATAAGACTCCAACTTCTATTGGAAATCGTCTCATTTTATAACCCTTTTCATTTATTGGTTTCCTTGCCATTTTGAACCCTCATTCATTTCTTTTTAGGATTTTCTGATACCTAGTTAATGTTATAAACATCACCTTTTCATAATTTCCTCATTAGTGCAAAATGATATGATTACTGAGGAAGCATAAATCTGTAATTCCTGCATTTGCACTGAGTGTAAACTCATCCTATACATCGAATAAAATTAAGCATTTGGAAAGGAATTCAAAATTAATGGAATGGAAAACATTAGGGAATCAACAAATCAAACCTCAATTAAAAATAAAAAAAAAAAATAAAGAGAGAGAAATGGGGTAAAAATAAATAAGAACAGTTGCATTTGAGAAGAAAACAAAGTGTTATGCCAGTCTCTTCTGATTAAAGATGTTTACGATCTAATATAAATATGGATAATTGCTAACGTTGCCTGTTTGCTTGTAAATATGAAACATACTAATTGGTTCATTATAATGGAGTCACTTAATTGTTTGATTACAGACTAAAGCATACAAAACAAAAACATATCCACAAACCTGCTTATGATATGAGTTTAAAACAAAAATAACGAGATATTTTCAGTTCCCGATTTAGCTCTCATTGTTTGGTCTGTGTATCATCTTTAAATGACTTCATAAAACTGACTTAAGTTTCTATTAGGCGTCTCTCAGTCAAGAGTAGTTCTTAATTACAGGCAAAACAAAAACCTGATTAAGTCTGTCAGTAGCAACAACTGCTACATCATCTGTGGAACTATCAAGTACAATCTGAGCTGATTAGATCTTGGATTATGATAATATTAAAGTGCTTATTATTTAATCATAACTGGTCCTGCATCAAGATGAAAGATTACACGTTTCTGAATATATAAGTGCTATGTTCCGAAGGGACTCACACCTTCTGACAAGAGTAGACAAACACTAAGCGATGCTTTATTCTGTTGAGAGAACGTCTGAGGGGATTTGAGGAGCTGTTACAGTCACAGTTATTGAAGTTATTAAATTGTCTGAACTTCTTAAACCCTGCTATTCAAGTCATTGTCTTCACCCACATTTATTAAAGTGCTCAGAGACTGCTACTGTTTACTTAATCAGAAGCATTAGAATGCAAACCTCCAGCTAAAATGAAGAAGAAATGAAAATGGAATATTTGCTCCCACACAAAATGTTTAGTTAGTATAGAAAATGGAGTAAACAGTTTATCAGCAGTGAACGTATGAGTCTTAGTGCAGTTGGCTGAAATGTCAAAACAAATCCATAGAAACAAAATGAAGTGAAAGCCAGATGGATGGAGAGATGAGAAGCCCACGTTTCAGTGTGTGACGGTCTCAGCTGCTTTCATCCACCAGCTTGGCCCCGTTGATACCGCGGTACGTGACCCTGCTGGGTCGCACCAGAACCCCATGGCCAGGTCGACAGCTGAAGTAGCGTCGGCTGCCCACAGAACCATCGTTTTTTCCTTTCGGGTTTCGCAGCTCGAGGCCCAGCCAGAGGCCAGGGGCAAAGTCAGCTGTGCCAATGTAGCGGATGGTGCCCATCTCATTGGCACTAATTAGCAAGACCTGCATGCCCAGGTGGAGTTTGACAGTGCCATCTGAGCCAGAGGAACTGGTGGTGCCACCCACTCGGTTAGGCCCTGGGCCAGCGCTGCTGTTTGCCCTTGATGAACCCCTGCCAGCGCTGACTGTGCTCCAGCGTCGCCGCAAATTACTGGAACGGTTCCTGAGAGCCAACAACAGAAGACAAAGAGAATTTGATGAATGGGATACAAGGAACTAATTAATGCTACTGATGCACCAAAATTCTAGTGACTGAAAATATTCGTCCGAAAATGACTTTTTGCCTTTTTCGGAGGGCCGAAATCACAGATTGAAATATGACGTCCAATTAGATGCTTCCCTGTTGCCGCGTTTACAATGTGTCTGTGCCCATGGATAAGTAAACTAGTTAGCTGTGTGGATGCTAGAACTGGGCTTTTTCCCTTAAAATGGCGTGGTATAAAGTCACAAAGTTTATATTTCACAGTTCTGACTTAATTGCGAGTTATAAAATCAGAATTGTAATATACAGTTGTGTTCAAAATAACAGCAGTGCAACTTCACTAACCAGATCAATCACTGTTTTTGGTAAACCAACAGATCCAAAAGTCATGACATGCATGCTGTTGATTCTGTGTAATTGAATCATTAATTGAAAAGGACGTGTTCAAAATAGTAGCAGTGTGGAGTTTAATTAGAGAGGTAAATCATTCTGTGAAGAAAAAAAAAACTGGTTGTCAAACAAGTGGCCCTTATTTAAGGACGAAGGCAGCAAATGTTGTACTGTGCATTTCTCTCTGAAAGTCTGAGTAAAATGGGTCGTCCCAGACATTGTTAAAAAGAATAGCGTACATTTATTAAAAAGTTGATGATGGGAAAACATATAACGAAGTGCAGAAAATGATAGGCTGCTCAGCTAAAATGATATCAAATGCTTTAAAACGGAAAACTACCATTTGAATGGATTGAAGAATAGCCAAAATGGCAAAGACTCAGCTCCAGGGTGATGAAAGAAAGTCTAAAGTTACCTGTGAGTACTGTAACAATTAGAAGTTACCTGTGAGTACTGTAACAATTAGAAGTTACCTGTGAGTACTGTAACAATTAGAAGTTACCTGTGAGTACTGTAACAATTAGAAGATGGCTATGTGAAGCCAAGCTTCAAAATGGAAAAAATGGTTACAATTTGCCAAAGAACACATTGACTGGCCTAAAGAGAAATGGCGCAATATTTTGTGGACTGATAAAGCAAGATTGTTCTTTTTGGGTCTAGGGGCCACAGACAGATTGTCAGACGACCCCCAAACACTGAATTCAAGCCACAGCACACTGTGAAGACAGTGAAGCATGGTGGCACAAACATCATGATATGGGGATGTTTCTCATACTACGTGTTGGGCCTATTTATCGCATTCCAGGGATCATGGGTCAGTTTGAGTACATTAAAATACTTATGTTGAAGAGGAAATGCCCTGGAAATGGGTGTTTCAACAAGACAACGACCCCGAACACACCAGTAAGCGAGCAGCATCTTGGTTCCAGACCAACAAGATTAACGTTATGGAGTGGCCAGCCCAATCTCCAGACCTTAATCCAATAGAAAACTTGTGGGATGACATCAAAAATGCTGTTTCTCAGGCAAAACCAAGAAATGCAGAGGAATTGTGGTATGTAGTGCAATCCACCGTGTTTTACTTTAGATATGCTTTCATTTATACCATTTGGAATGCAGTACTATTATATGCATGAAACTCGTGAACTGACAGACTTTCACGTGCACTTTGTGTTTGTTTGTCCTGAAGCTCGATTGCAGCTGCGGTTAAATGCACTTGCATTTTCGAATACTTTTATATGAAATTGATGTAAGCACATTCAGTTATGTTTTCCGAGCAGGACAAAACATCTGATATATCAAAATAGATCTGTGCAATAGTGTGAATGCAGCCTGTTAAAGCAGCCACTGTCAGTAATAATCAAACGGCGATAATGCTGAGGAAAAAAATTAAAATATTGTAATAATAATTTGTTACATTTATATAGCTCTTTTCTGAGTACTCAAAGCGCTTTACATTGAAGAAAGCTAAATAATCAGAACGTCACAATTACCATTCCATTTTTTTTATTTAGTGGTGGAAACAGGCTTCCATAAACAATTATATCACTAAAAAGATGTTTATATACAAATGTTTTTATTTGAGTGTTGTTAAATCAATCTGATTGATTACTTGATTATGAAATACACTTTATTTTCAGTTTCGGATTTGGCTAAATTAAAACTTTAATTTTGGTTTTGGTAAAAATGCATTTTGGTCATCATTAATTCATGCGAATGCATACATTTCTGCTTATTTTTTATTAGTTAATTATCAGTTAAAATAACTTTTTAGTTCTCTTTTATCTGCAATGTATTGCAACATAGCTGAAAATTGACCAGAAAGTGGTATTTCCTAAATTATTATATTGTTATATAACTATCCTGCAGCTGGTGTTGCCAATTATCACAAAAATCAATCCTGAAAATGAGGTCAGAAACTTATGACACAACTCACGATCATTATTCTCACCTGTTTGCTTGACTTTTGCGGCTTGGTTCTCTCTGGGTGGCGATGGTTGAGGAAGTGCTGAGAGTGCGTCGAATTCCTTATTAAAACAAACACAAACATCCACTGAAAAGTGACCAAATAGCTACAGTTTTATATGAAAAAAGGAATGTCTAAACTGTCTTCAGTCTTAAAAGATTTGACAGAGGAGAGGGAATCAGACAGCAGACAACGGAATGGCTCACCTGTGAAGGAATAGTTCATCCGAGACGAGGACAGATCTGACAGACAGTCCACTGATCCATGAATCCTGCTAGTTAAAACAAAGCGAATGTTCAGTATTACTTCTTCTACTGCACTTTTACAACTGACGCTCTGCCAGAAAACTGTCAAGACACATTATTTTACCCTTGCGTATACTCTGCTAGCTGTCAAACAACAAATTTATCACTTCAAAATAGTGACAGTCACATGGGTTTATTTTGACAAATGCTTGTCAAAATTGTCATAAACAATTTGACATGTAAATATGTAGCAGGAACAAAATCACAAACCTATACACGTTAGGACAGAAAAAAGCCTCAGCATGATTCTCCAATGGACAGGTAAAATCTTTGAAGTGAACATGTTTGCAGTAAACATGAAATGGCACTCGAAACCCATTTTACTTCCATAATGTGATGCATTTCAGAGTGAAACAGTCTACTGGGAACTGACTGGATCGTGAATCATGATTGTTCCGTACCAGAACAGTGCCAGACTTAGGAGTAATTATTGAAGACCGTTTCTCTCCTGAAAAACTGCCAGCACCACACATTGACTTGACTGCCTTTTTTTATTGTTTTATTTGATAAATAATAAAAGCGTCGACAGCCAGTTAGAATCCACCAACTTTAAAAAGCTTGAACAATTAAAAAGGCAGGTGATATAACTGCAGCCTGTACTTATAATAAACACAATGTTACTGTCTGTTGATGTGGATGCTAATATAGTTAGTCATAGTTAGCAATAATAGTCACTTTCACTTTTCAATCTTGGCATGAATGGGCTTCAAAGACATACTCCACCCAAAAAATGTTAATTCTCTTATAATTTACTAACCCTCATGACTTTCTAGAGTCATTTTTTAGAGGTTCCCATGGGCTCAAAGAGATTGATTCTTTTACTAAAAATACTGTTCCCTTTTTTTTTTCTACAGAAGAAAGCCATATTCATCTGGGATGGCACTGGAGTGAGTAAATGATCAGAGAATGTTCATTTCTGGTTGGAGAATTACTTTAAGGCCAGGAGCACTCATTAAGAAAGTAAATAGTGTCCATTTTGATTTCAGTTTGATTAAAATGCCTCTGACAAAATGAAAAAAAAAAGTAAGAGCGTTAAAGGCAGCAGTTTGAATCTCTCTTGGTTCAGCTGTGGCTGCTCTGAGGGTTAATTAAGAAGTCTGAACGAAAGAAAGCTTCTAGAACAATGTGCTTATCAGTCAGTCAGCCGCTTTACAGAGATGAAAGAGAGGAGTATGGCATAGGTGAATGGTTCTGAATTAAGAATATATGATTCATGACAGATGGAGAAGATATTGAACATTGATCATTTGTTGAATAACCAGCAGGGGAATAAAGCCGTAAAAGGTACAGAGGGACAAATGAAGGGCAGAGCGTTGGTGATGGGAAGGATTAGAGCCGTAATGGAAGACTGACTGAAGAAAAATAAATTGAGTAAAAGAAAAAGAGGCTCGATTTTAATCAAAAGAAAGTAAAAGGGAAGTAATTCCTTTGCCAATATCTTCCGGACAAATTTATATATAAAAAAAGTAAAAGTCAAATATAAACTGTTTCATCTTCTGCATGTAAAACTGGCCACCCCAAAGCTAGGTTGGGTGGTTGACAGATAATTTCAATGCAAAGGTACTTTGAGCAGTTTATAATATAATATTCTAAGGTCTAATTCCTTTTAAAAGTAACAATAACAATACTGCCGTGCAAAGGCAAAAGACCGTAACTTCGATTTTTGTCGAGAATTAGTTATTGATATTTTTGGGACATTCAAGACATCCTTTATCATGTACATAAGTATCTTGAGTCAATTTCGTTGTTTTTCCAAGAACATAATGGGTCGTCTCAATCGTAAATTCAAAAAGCCCCGGAGAAACCAAGGCAGAACATCGTATAACACCAGTAACGGCTCTTTCGCTTTGCTTGGAACGCTCAAATTGAGTTACGGCGTTCTGCCTTTGTTTAGCCGCGCGTCAAAATGAAGTTACGGTGCCGGCTTGGAGTTAAACGGTGTTCTGCCTTTTTTTACTTCATTAAAGTCTGCCGCATTTTAATCGAATTAGATTGCGATCTACCAAACAGCTCCATATAACAAAGCACTTTAAAGACTAGACACCTTAATTGGCAGTAATACATAATCGTGAATAATCTTTAAAGATTTGTTTTCCCCTGTTTGTAATGCAGATTATTCACCAGGCTGTCACTTCTAGTTGGATGTGTGTGTACTTGAATGCCGTAGCATGTAGCATGATCAATCATAAAATCAGTAGCCTAACAGTTCACAATTAAATTCATATCCTACCTTTTCTTGTACCCGATAAAATCAATCCATAGCACTGAACGTTATCGGAGATTTTTAAGCAACACCCATTTCTGAGCATGCCTGCTGGCTGGCGTTCACATAAATCCACACGTCGTTATTTTAGGTTAGGCTATTTAATTCAAATCAATATAAGCAATTATGCTATGTCTAGAATTATTTTACGTTTCTGAGCATAGCAAATAAATTGGTTGCAAAACGGTATCCACTCACATGTTTATAACTTTTAGTCTGCTTGTTAAGATAGTATTTTTTAAAAATAAAAAATAGTCATATTACTATATGCAATAGCCAATATGAGATAGCCCATGATCAGTAGATTTTATGCAGGTGTTACTATAACGATTTTGTAAATGGTGATCAGCAATCAAATATTGATAATGTGGAAGTTACTGCCTTTTGCCTTGGTGTGACTTCTCACTTTTTGCAGATAATGCAAAGGCAGAGTACATTAACTTCAAAATAGGGGTAAAAATCAAGTTTGAGCTCACAATTTTTTTAATGTAGATAATTTTCATTACTAAACCATCTAATTGCCAAATTTCCAGTGCTCTACCTATAATTCATTTGGTTGGACAAGTAAAAAACTAGTCATTTTTCTCAGTTTCACACTCTAGCGAGTTAAGGTCTTTTGCCTTTGTAGGGCAGAATAGTAAGTAGAAAACGCCGCCCATCAGTTAAATTACAAAGTTAAAAGTGTGTTTCTTGTAAAATAATAATAATAAAAAAAGAAACAGAACGGCACACCAAATTTATATAGTGCTGATATGTTATTTGTCTAAAAAAAAAAAAAGCTGATCATGCCAACAATGTCCAGTAATTTTATCTGAGATCCCAGCTTGGGATCTAATTTTAAATGTATTTTTGAGGACAAGAGCAGGGCGGTTATTTTCTGTAGGGGCCGTTACATCCCTCATGCAGAAATGACTTGCAAATGTCGATGCACAATCTTATTAATGCTTCTGTACAGAAAGGTCGAAATGTCCGTCCAACAATCAAAGACACAGTCGGCTAGAAATAATCATACTAAAAGTCAGCAAGACACCAGAAATAAGCCTCAGTTAAGATGTGATTATGGCCACAAATTCTCCACGGCACACTTGCCTCTGAACTCGTGAGGGTGGGGCGAAGACTCCGTGTTTCGGAGGACAGCTGAAGTATCGCACTCCTCCAACTGATCCGTCATTCTTTCCGCTCGGCTTGTCCAACTCAATCCCCAACCAAAATCCTGTCAGGGACACAAACACACACACACACACACATTGTAAACGCAGACACATTTTAAGAAATGTAGCGATTTTCTCGCCGACCAGAACTTGGGTAAACAATCTCCGATCTGTCATCTCTCAGTACAGCTCGAGCCTAAACAAACGAATACCAAATTCTGCGATTTGAGTAAATCCAGTTATTCCTTCCAAAAGCTTTGTAATGCTTTGTAATGCAAGGACAAACACACGGTTGCTTTTTAGTAAACAAGGCACAAAGCACAGGTTGAGTGTTATTCTATGAATGGCAGATGAAAAGGGCACATTGAGAGAAAGATGGATTTCACCTTAGGGCTTTCAGTACCCCATCAATAAAACTGCACGGATAAGGCAGATAAGATCCATGTCCTTTTTCTAAAAAAACATGAATGGCAAGTCATTACTGTCTGGTTGAATCTTTACTTTCAAATGAGGGCACTTAAGTTCAGTTCTTCTACAGCAGCAAACTTTAAGATAACTACTTGCTTAGAGCAAATGAGGCTTTGGACGTTATTCAACAAGTCCAAGGCCTTCATAAGTGACTATCGACCCTAAGCAAACCAGGGGCCGGTTGCATAAACTGTTTAGTCTTAAAAAGTTAGTCATCTAATTTTTTTTCTTCAAGACTGGTCATAACTTTTTTAATTCAGTTATGAAAAGGTAGATTGGTATTATTTGTATTGGAAAAGTAAGACTTATTACCCCTTTGCAACTGCTAGTTGGTCAAACTAGTTCTTAAGACACAGTCTTAACATGGTGGCTAAGTTTACGCAACTGGCCCCAGAGCTCAGTTAAAAAAGTGATTAAACTTCACAACATATGCTACGTGTGTTTCATTATAGAAGTGTAATGGTGTTCACACTTAGCAGGGGGCGGAAGTGCTTACGGTGCCATGTCTGAAATGTAATTGTTTTGTGATAATATAATTTTGTAATAAGATTATGATATTGGGGGAAGTCGTGGCCTAATGGTTAGAGAGTCGGACTCGTAATCGAAAGGTTGCGGGTTCGAGTGCCCGGCCGGCAGGAATTGTAGGTGGGTGGAGTGAATGTACAGCGCTCTCTCCACCCTCAATACCACGACTGAGGTGCACTTGAGCAAGGCACCGAACCCCCAACTGCTCCCCGGGCGCTGCAGCATAGCTGCCCACTGCTCCGGGTGTGTGTTCACGGTGTGTGTGTGTGTGCATTTGTTCACTACTCACTGCTGTGTGTGTGCACTTGGATGGGTTAAACGCAGAGCACCAATTTTGAGTATGGGTCACCATACTTGACAATACGTCACGACTTTATATTGGTTTTCGATGTAAAGTAGGCCATTTCCAACTCCTACACAGCCTCCCCATTTGACAAAACCTCAAACTTTCATATATTTTAGATTCATTGCCTGACCTGAACCTGGGTATTGTCAAGAGGAATATGAGAGACATCAGACCCAACAATGCAGATGACCTGAAGGCCGCTATCAAAGCAACCTGGGCTTCCATACCACCTCAGCAGTGCCACAAACTGATCACCTCCATGCCAAGTATTGAGTACACAGTAAATGAACATACTTTCCAGAAGGCCAACAATTCACTAAAAATGTTTTTGTATTGGTCTTATGAAGTATTCTAATTTGTTGAGATTGGTGAATTAGTGGGTTTTTGTTAAATGTGAGCCTAAACCATCACAATTTAAAGAACCAAATACTTTAACTACTTCAGTCTGTGTGCATTGAATTTATTTAATACACAAGTTTCACAATTTGAGTTGAATTACTGAAATAAATTAACTTTTCCACTACATTCTAATTCATTGAGATACACCTGTACTTCACAGAATTACTGAATTTCACAGAAGAGATTTGTTTATTTTTTATAAATAAAGAACTGTAATGTGGGAAGTCGTGGCCTAATGGTTAGAGAGTCGGCCTTGTAATCCAAAGGTTGCGGGTTCGAGTCTCCGGCTGGCAGGAATTGTAGGTGGGGGGAGTGAATGTCCAGCGCTCTCTCCACCCTCAATACCACGACTGAGGTGCCCTTGAGCAAGGCACCAAACCCCCAACTGCTCCCCGGGCGCTGCAGCATAAAATGGCTGCCCACTGCTCCGGGTGTATGTTCACGGTGTGTGTGTGTTCACTGCTGTGTGTGTTCATGGTGTGTGTGCGTTCACTGCTGTGTGTGTGCACGTTGGATGGGTTAAATGCAGAGCACAAATTCCGAGTATGGGTCACCATACTTGGCTGAATGTCACTTCACTTAACTATTTCTTTAGTCAATTATTAAAGTATTACATGCTACACAGGCTGATTTATTCATTTTTAAGTATTTGGGATTTTAAGAACAAGTGGAAAATGTGCTGAATGTTTCATTTCATCCAAGCAAACAGTTAGACTTAATTTACATTAGTTTTAAACGCGGAGCCAGGCACACGTGCGTCAGGCCTCGTCCATATTGCCAGATGCGCTCGTGAGAGACTTGCGGAGCAGAACCGGACGCGAGACTGTGAGTATAAAAGAGCATTACGAGACAGGCTGCGTGTAAACGGCTCGTCCGTGAGACGCGCAGCGTGGGGCAGAGCGGAGCCAGTATGAGAAGCATTCAGAGACACGAGCTGTGTGTGCGGTCTTTTGAACTAGCGAACATGCAGTGTATATATATATACACTGTATGATGTTCAAAAAGTGCCGACACATAAATCACTTCAAGTTTTATACTTAATCAACAAACAGCAAATAAAATGACTTTTTGTTTGCATAATCACTAAAACAATAACATTGCCAATGAGGTCTGGATTTTAAATGACAACTTGACTGACAACAGTTTAATAGCATGTTTAAATAAATAATGTAGGGGTGGTGATGGCGCAGTGGATAAGACACATGCCTTTGGTGTGAGAGACCCGGGTTCGAATCCACTGTGAGACACCAATGTGTCCCTGAGCAAGACACTTAACCCCTAGTTGCTCCAGAGGCGTGCGACCTCTGACATATATAGCAATTGTAAGTCGCTTTGGATAAAAGCGTCAGCTAAATGAATAAATGTAAATGTAAATGTAAATGTTCAAATAAAGCTTTGAAAAAGTTTAATATAGAGGTAAACCTCACATTTCAGCCTTTAAAGAAAAGAGTTAAGTCAAAATGATAATTGATTAATAAGGGGAAGGCGAGGGGGGGAGTGGTGTGTGGCCAGGTATGGTGACCCATACTCAGAATTTGTTCTCTGCATTTAACCCATCCTAGTGTACACACAGTAGTGAACATACACCCGGAGCAGAGGGCAGCCAATGCTGCGGCACCCGGGGAGCAGTTGGGGGTTCGGTGCCTTGCTCAAGGGTCTCACCTCAGTCGTGGTATCGAGGGAGGAGAGAGTGATGGTTATTCACTCCCCCCACCTACAATCCCTGCCAGACCTGAGACTCGAACCCACAACCTTCAGGTTACAAGTCCAACTCTCTATCCACTTATCTGCTCCATAAATAATTCTATATAGCTTATCTGAATTGTTTAAATGTGTAGAATCCACATAAGCTTGTTTTTCATCAACCGGTCAAAATTTACAGCAGGGCATGCAAATTTAGTCAGTTTTTTGGCCAGACAGAAACTGCACACAGGCTGAATGTAAATAGTAAGTGTCTGTAAATACACTCTCTGACAGCAGGTGGCGCTTTATATGGAAAAACTGAATATAGCTGATTCCCATGAACTCCGCGAACAAAGCAGTATTGTTTAAGAACACTATTACATGGAGCTGAGATGAAAACAAAATGCCATCGAATCGTTTCTGAAGACAGTCAGAACTTTCAGAGGTACGTTCATATAATTAATTCACTGATATATTCATTTGTATAATTCCGGAAAAAAGCTTTTCCGCCCTGTTTTCACTCAAAACGAAACTACTCTGCTGTCGTGCGCACGTGAGACTGTTAATTAACACTCTGCTTTATGCTGGACAGTATTTATTTATCGTGAGTTGTTCAGATCGCGGTAATCCAATACGGTTTTAATGATAATTAAAATATGAAACGGTAATACTAACCGTGGGGAATTTTATCATGATTTATCGTCAAACCGGTAATCGTTATATATATATATATATATATATATATATATATATATATATATATATATATATATATATATATATATATATATACATATACATATATGTTTTCTTTAGTTTTAATTTGCCTAACTTTCGATCTGACCCTTTTTAAATGGTGGGCTAGAGCAGTGCTGATCGGGGAGAAGGTGCGCTCACTCTGTTGGTTAGTAAGACTGTCACTCAAGGCTGGCAGTCGTGCATATGCTCTGGAACAGAGTAATATCGCATTCACATCGCAGGCTTTGCAAAATAGCAAATCGCAACGTCTCAAATCGTGATTGCTATTCGATTTCGATTAATTGCACAGCCCTACCAGGTAGTTCTCTCTTCAAAAAGTTAGCAGTCAGAGGGGGACATCACAGGGTTATCCGTTGTGCCAGTGGAATGGCAATCTGCTTGCTGCACGAGGCAGCATCACGTGTTGCTTGCAGACGCACCTGTATATTAATCGGCCTAATTTGCAGCACAATCGGCCAATGCCGATTAATTAAAAAATGCCAAAAACCGGCCGATCAATCGGTCGACCTCTAATAATTTATTTATTTTTTGACCAGTAGGTCAAATTCTGTTCAGTCATTTCTATGCGGCTCGGTCCAAAGATTATGGACAAAAATGGACAAACTTTGAAGGAGTAGTTGAAAAATTAAAAACTGTACTTTTTAAAATGGCCGTTACTGTAATGGGTGCAGACCTAATGTAAGATATTTAATGTGGCAAGCATGAGAAGAGTAATCAGGTGTACTACGTTTCATTTTTTCTAGAATTAGGGGTTCGAGAGTAATTGCCATTTCAATGTTGAATTTTTGAACTGATGGTGGCGCTACAGAGTTGGTCCTAGAGACCCCAATTAAGATCAGGTCGCACCCTGAAACTGGCCGTGAGAATGTGTGCATTTGAGAATGCGAGAAAGCATGTAATGCTGTTATCATAGCATCCAAAAATATAGGCTCTGATTTTTTGCTTAATTTTATTTAAATAACATGAAACATACTTGTATCATATGTATAATGTATTTTATTACACGCTGTCCCTCCTGTGCGTGTAATTGAACATTATCCACATCTGGCCAATATAATACCTGCCATAGTAAATTATCCCAGACTTCTCTCTAAATCTGTTGTTCAGCTTTTGATTTGATGAAATTGCTGAGCTGCCTGATACATGGAAGTGCTCTCCGCACAAACCTCAGAGCTGAGTTCAACAGCACTCAGCGGTCATTAATTAGCGGACAGGAGCGAGCGTGTTAGTTCAGCTACTCTAGTTTCCCAAACCATGGACCAGCAGCATTCAGGCACAATTATTCAATCACATTTTATTAAATCAAATGTATTTAACTTTGTCGGATAAATTTTATAAATATAAAAACACAAGCCGCAGGGGTTAATACAGTGATGTGTCAGCTCAGGTGCAAAATGGCACGGTGGCTTATTCAATAAAGAAAAAACAAATCAATGATGAAAATTGAACTTTCCAAGAAGAATAAACAGTATATTGAGTTGTTCGCCCAGCTTCAAGTATTAAAGCCCATGTGTCTCATTCCACAGTGGCCATAAAGTGATAATGTAAGTGAAGCACAACTGCACCTGAATCCTAAATATGGTTCATCCACATTCGATCACAAACAATATTAAATCGAGTTTCTTCTCTATTCACCAATCTGTGTGAAACCATGTTTGTTCTTCAGCCAAACCTTGAAATATTTTGAATACTTCAGAAAACTCCTGGGTACATATAAAACAGTAATATAGTGAAATATTATTACTATTTTTTCTAATATCGGTTTCCTATTTTAATATACGCAGCACTGCATTTTCATGAGCCATTACTCCAGTCTTCAGTGTCACATGATCCTTCAAAAATCATTCTAATATGCTGATTTATTATCAATGTTGATGTGCTGCTTATTTTTTTTTTTTTTTGTAACCTGTGATACTTTTGTCTTTGATGAATAAAAGTTAAAAAGAAGAGCATTTATTCATAATATAAATCTTTTCTAACATAAGTCTATCACTTTGTATCCATTTAACACATCCTTGCTGAATAAAAGTATTAATTTCCTGAAAGAAAGAAATTACTTCCCCAAACTTTTGAATATATCGTAACACAAGATTTTGAATAAACACTGTTCTTTTTCATTTTTTATTTATCAAAGAATCCTGAAAAAAAGTATAACAGGTCCCAAAAATATTAAGCAGCACAACTGTTTCCAAATCAGCATATAATAATTATTTCTGAAGGATCATGTGACACTGAAGACTGGAGTAATGATGCTGAAAATTCAGCTTTGCTTCACAGAAATATATTATATTGTAGAGTATATTAAATAGAAAACTATTATTTTAAATTTCAATATTTTACAAAATTACAGTTTTTTTCCTGTATTTTTGATCAAAAAGATACAACCTTGATGAGCATAAGAAAAAACAAAAACAAACAAAAAAACATTCAAAACCTTACTGATCCCAAACTTTAGAACGGCAGTGTGTATTATTAATTAATTTATTTTAGCATTTATTTAATTGATTATATTATTCATTTATTATAAGCTACTTACAATGAAATTGCTATAATTGAATAATTGACACCCCTCATTTAAATGACACCCCTCAAGTTTTCATCTGGATAATCTGACCCCTAAAACAAAGTAAATAAAGAGACCTGGAACACAACGAGTGTCCCTAAAATCCTGCAAACCATCTAGTGTACTTTATACGGCAGTAAATACAGCTACTAACTTCACAGTGCTGAAGAACTGCTGAGTTCACCTGAACCTCAGTCTCATTAAGTGAATAACCTTTATACGGTATACATTTGAAAACTGCTGCATTCAACTTAAAGACCTAGCAGCGTAGCAGACATAAAATCCCAGCAGAATGACAGGTAAAGTGTGCACTAAGCGAATCTGAGTGGCTGGCATTTTACTCATTTACAAAATGTTTCTCTCTCCATTGTGAGATCTTAAGACGTCTTGGGACATTTATGCTGCTTCTGAAATATGGCTTTAATTCATTCAGAGGTTACAGAAAGGAGAGCGATTCAAGTACATTGGCAAAGGAGTAGCCATCGAATTTCTCTAAATGTGCAATTAACCCCGACCTGTAATGCACTTTCCAGAGCTATCGTACACTGCAGGAGGTTGTTAGAAAGGCAATAGTGTCATACCTGGAGCAAAACTGGTCTTGCCGTAATATCTGACAACTCCTGTCCTTTGTCCCACCACCAATACACGCTCCCCCAAATGCACCTCTAGACTCTCTTGTGCTGTGCTGCTGACTGAAGGGGTCCTGCTGCGAGTAATTCCTGATGAGAAAAAAAAAAAAAAGTATTCAAAATATCTCATAATCTCTTACAGATACACTCTATCTGTCACTATATTGGGCAGTCATGGCCTAATGGATAGAGTCGGACTTGTAACCCGAAGGTAGTGGTTCGAGTCTCATGTCCGGCAGGGATTGTAGGCGGGGGAGTGAATAACCAACACTCTCTCCACCCTCAATACCACGACTGAGGTGAGACCCTTGAGCAAGGCACCGAACCCCCAACTGCTCCCCGGGTGCCGCAGCATTGGCTGTCCACTGCTCCGGGTGTATGTTTACTACTGTGTGTGTGCACGTTCGATGGGTTAAATGCAGAGCACAAATTCCGAGTATGGGTCACCGTACTTGGCCACAGACCACTTCCCTGTCCCCTATAATTGCTATCCAATGTAGTCATTTACAAAAGAAAAAGGAAATTAAAAAAGGAAAATTAATACTATGGAAACAGAAATTATGCGAAAACATCAACCGTAATAAATGACCACTATATGGATGAACCTTCTACTATTAATATCCATCTAAAAACGTTACGCATATTAAATCCAAAATACAGGAGAAAGTAGTGGAAGTTGTATCAGTTAATGTATCATAATAATTTATACACTAAAATGTTAAATGTATCATAAATTTAATGTGTCATGTGACCAGATATGTAGAAAGGTTACTTGGAAAAGGTTACAAATACTTAGAAAAGTTAAATAAAGTTTATAGACACTTAGAAGCATTGTTATGCTAAATACTTTCCACATGGCAGTTAGCAAAATAAATCAAGAAAATTATAAAAATAAAATAAAAACATTTAAGAAGCTACTGTACTAATGTAGCTATGCAAATTTTGTAGAAATGTAAGGAGGGACCAACTTTGAACAACATTAAACCTTCTCATGCTTCTCAAGTTTATGGATATCTGTAAATGCTGTGAATAGTGTACAGCAGACCAGGATTCAGCAAAGGGATAATGCATTAAGTAGGCTTTTTTTTTTTTTACTCATTTATGTTCACATATTTGCTGTGGGATTAGTCTTTGTCCTTGTGGGGGATGCAAGACTATGTTAAAGGGGTCCTATTATGCTTTTTCACTTTTTGGATTTTAGTTAGTGTGTAGTGTGTATGTTTGGGCATAAAAAAGATCTACAAAGTTACAAATCTCAAAGTTCACTCCAAAGGGAAATATTTCATTTTTAAAACAATCCCTTTTCAAGAACTACAACGAACGGCTCGTTTGGACTACGAAGTTGTTTTCCTGCAGGGCCTAAAATTAACACTCGCCAAGCGTGAGTAAAAATCGGTGTTGGCAAGCAAATGTAACCGTGTCAGTCGCCAGTTGGCGGGTACAACTTCTACGAAATATAATGCAATGCAATGTAGAACAACAGCCAGTTTTTAAAGAGATTCACTGTTTCTGACATAAGCAAATCAAATAATATTTTCCGAAGACAAAATCATTATGATTAGCTATGATTTCAATTTAATTTCTGATTTTATAGAACCCTCAGAAAGAGATAGGGATGGCCTATCTCTTTCCTTGGCCCCCTTCGAATTTTCAGTTCGATAATCCGGTCCTCAAATGAAGATTAATTGAAAAGCCCTGCTCTAATCCGTTAACATGGGTCCCGAAAAAAATACGCACCACATACGTTCTGCAAACTGAGCATGTGTAAAACAGGCGTAACACGATGGACTGCTCCGTTTTTTTTCTTTTTTTTGTTGTAAGTAAAATAAAGGGCAAATTAAAAACATTGAAAATATGTTTAGTCATTGTAGTAGCAATAACTGGCTGATTTTGCAAAAAGAGTTTCATGGCCATTGGGAGATGTGGCAAAAAGTTAGTTTTAGGCCGTTTTCCTGTATGTGTGTAATCACAAAGCGGTCCATTAGAATATCATTAAAATAAATCCCACCTACGGAAATTCCAATGGTTGGGGGGTGGGGAGAACGCCTGGTTGAGCACTGCATGTTTCAAAACCAAAACCCGGTACGGGTGTTTTTATATCACTGTATTTCTAAAGGAAACCGACTGTCTTCAGAAAATTGTGGATGTCATTTTAATTTCATCTTGCATGTAGTGTCTGATAAAGCAGCGTTTGTGAGCGAGCTCTGCTTTTTGTACAACATTACCGTTGAACACAAGATGGCGCCGCTTTGTTCGGACGCCGTCCAGGTCGCTCCGCTAAGATTGTGTTTTTATCTACTTTTTTACTTAGTTTTACTTTCTCTTTTTACACATCTCACGTCGGCACTGATCACCTAGAACACTTTTGGAAACCGCTACACCAACCTGTTCCAGGACACTTTATCCAGGAATCCAGCATGGCCTCTGGAGATTCTTCGGAACGCAGAGATGAACAATAATAATAATAATAATAATAATAATAATGGCAAATCGGACCATGGCGCCATTTTCCTCACACCGGAATACACACAAAGGCTCGTTCAGGAACCTCCGGTGCAGAGAGTAGTGACGCGCTGGTCCTCCCACTCAGAGGCTATGCTGCAGGCGGCTCTTGATGACGTCGACTGGGACATGTTCCAGGCGAGTTCACGGATGTAGCATTAAGCTTTGTAAACACGCTAACCGAGCAAGCTACAGAAACAATATCTATAAGGACATTCTCCAATCAGAAACCGTGGGTGGACAGAACAATCCGTGCTGCGGTTAACACACGCACTGCCGCTTACAATGAGGTTCTTCGGACCGGGAATATGAGCGAGTACAAAGCATCGTGCTATGCTCTCCGACGCACAGTAATAGCCGCTAAACACAGATACAGAGAGAGAATTGAGTCTCATTTCCAGCTCAATGACTCTCAACGGATGTGGCAGGGACTGAGGACCATCTGTGCCTTCGGAAACAAATCCTCCGCAGAGGTGAGAGCAGATCCGTTGCTGGCCGACGAGTTAAATATCTTCTACGGCCGCTTCGATTGCAACGGCGGCGGCGCGTCTCTGCCGACCAGCGCGTCAGGAAGCAGCAGGCAGAGCAGCGATGATCCTGTAATCACCGTGTCAGAGGATGAGGTTCGGAGGGCGCTAAAGAAAGTGAACGTCAGGAAAGCAGCCGGACCTGATGGGATAACCGGCCATGTTCTGAGGTCCTGCGCTGATCAGCTCGCTGGTTTGTTCCCTTCCATCTTTAATGAGTCCTATGCTACCTCCGTGGTTCCCACCTCATTCAAAAAATCTATAATAATCCCTGTGCCTAAGAACAATAAACTGTCTCGCCTGAATGACTATCGCCCAGTTGCCCTCACATCTATAGTCATGAAGGTTTTTGAGAGACTTGTAAAGAGCCACATCTGCTCCTCCATCCCTGATACTTTGGACCCTCTTCAGTTTGCCTATCGCCCAAACAGATCAACGGACGATGCCATCTCTCACGTCCTCCACGCTTCCCTCACACACTTGGACAGCAACAATGGGAATTATGTAAGGCTGCTATTCATTGACTATAGCTCAGCTTTCAACACTATAGTCCCCATCAAGCTGGCTTCTAAACTCACAGACCTCGGCCTAAACTCTTCACTCTGTGACTGGATTCAAGACTTCCTCACCGGCAGACCTCAAGTGGTGAAAGTTGGCCAGTTCACCTCAAACTCCATCACCCTGAACGTAGGAGCCCCACAGGGCTGTGTCCTGAGTCCCCTGCTCTTCTCTCTCTACATGCATGAATGTGTGTCCTCTCACAGCTCCACATCTATTATCAAATTCGCTGATGATACTGTGGTTCTGGGCCTCATCTCCAACAACGATGAGACTGCATACTTGGATGAGGTAGAGAGACTCGCATCATGGTGCCAGGACAACTGTCTCACTCTGAATGTGAGCAAAACTAAAGAGCTGATCATGGACTTTAGGAAGAGACAGCAGCAGCCCTACACTCCTCTTATGATGAGTGGGACCCCTGTGGAGAGGGTAAGTAGCTTCAAGTACCTCGGTGTAAACATCTCAGAGAACCTGACTTGGACTACACACATCCAAACACAGGTTAAGAAAGCCAGGCAAAGACTGTACCATCTGCGACAGCTGAGGAAATTCAGGGTCTCACCAGCAATCCTGAAAACTTTCTATTCAGGGACCATAGAAAGTGCACATTTATATTTATATTTTTTTTATCTTTTATTTTATTCTTTTTATTTTTTTCTACTTTTCTTTTTCTTACTATTTGTCTATACAATTGCACTCTCCTTGGAGCGGACCTGACTTACATGTCACTGCTGGTTATACTCTGTATAATTGTGTATGTGACGAATAAAAAATCTTGAATCTTACCGGGGAAACCTCACTCTCTACCACTCCAACAACGCCTCCTGCTGGCAGATGATTAATTTGCATATACAGTGCCCTCCAAAAGTATTGGAACAGTAAAGACAAAATTGCTCTGTTGGCTGTGGAGTCAAGACATTTACAAATATGATTAAAAGATTAATATGAGACAAAACTGCAGAATGTGACATTTTATTATTGCGTGATTCAACAAAGAGATGTTTTACCAGCTAAGAAGTTCAGCACTTTTAGAGTTTCATCCCTCTATCTGATGTGAGCATAAGTATTGGACAGTTGCCTCACAGGTCTAAGTGATCAGCTGTGTCCTGTTGCATTAATTCTTCAGATATTAAAAGCAGAGAATGTGTCATATCAGTTATATTCATTACTTCTGCAATTCGATGATGACACACAAACCAGGATGAAGACAAGGGAGCTGACTTTGAGATAAAAGCAAGCGATTTGGATGCTAAAAGAAAAGAGGAAGTCAGTTAGAGCTCTAGCAAAAACAAAGGGCATGGAGAAATCAAGAGTTTGGAAACCACCAGCAAGCAACAACGACCTGATCGGCTGAGAAAACAACAGTAGTTGATGACAGACAAATCATAAAATTCATTTTTAAAATTCATTAAAATTCATTTTAGGATTCATTTTTCAGATTGTGAAAATGAATCCTAAAAGATGTGTCTGTAAAACTTCCAGAAAGCTGGGGTGATGCTCTGACAATCTACTGTCCTCAGGAGAATTTGACACAGAATTACAGACGCTACACAGCAGGATGCAAACCTCTGACCAGCACCAAAAATAGAAAGGTAAGATTAGAGTTTGCAAAAAAGCACAAAGGTGAGCCAGAAGAGTTTTGGAACTGTGTTTATGGACCGATGAGACAAAGATGAACCTTTATCTAAGTGATGCAAAAGCAAAAATGTGGAGAAAAAAAGGGAACTGCAATGATCCCAAGCATACAGCCTCATCTGTAAAGCATGGTGGAGGTGGTGTCATGGCATGGGCATGCATGGCTGCCTCTGGATCAGGCCCCTCTCAACTTTACTGATGACTTAATGTATGATGACAGTAGCAGAATGAATTTGGAAGGGTACAAAACCATCTTGCCTACCAATATTCAAGAAAATGCCACCAGATTCATTGGGAAGTGCTTCATATTGCATCAGGACGATGACCCAAAACACCCTGCCAGTTCAGTCAAGGAATTTATAAGAGCAAAGAAATGGAAAGTCTTAGATTGCCCAAGTCAATCTCCAGATTTAAATCCGATTGAACATGAATTTCGCCAGCTGAAGAGGAGAGTAAAGGCAGAAACTCCCCAAAACAAGCAACAATTGGAATTGGCTGCATTAAAGTCTGGGAAAAGTATTTCAAAGGATGAGACCAAGAGTCTGGTGATGTCTATGGGTCACAGACTCACTGCTGTGATTGTGTGCAAGGGATCTGCAACTAAATAATAGCTTTTAATCTTTTATATCTGCCTTATGTTCAACTGTCCCAATACTTATGCTCACATCAATGAGTGGGATGAACTCTAAAAGTGCTGTTCTTTTTATTTGGTAAAACATGTATGTGTTGAAACGGCTAATAATAAAATGTGACATTCTGTAGTTTTGTCTCGTATTCATCTTTTAATCATATTTGCAAATGTCTTGACTCCACAGCCAACAGAGCAATTTTGTCTTTACTGTTCCAATACTTATGGAG
This sequence comes from Barbus barbus, assembly GCF_936440315.1. Classification (NCBI taxonomy): domain Eukaryota; kingdom Metazoa; phylum Chordata; class Actinopteri; order Cypriniformes; family Cyprinidae; genus Barbus; species Barbus barbus. The sequence continues at coordinate 7,315,714 of NC_136748.1, read as the reverse complement.
GGCACTGTATATGACGCCACAAATAGTCTGTGGGACTATGGTATAAGTAAATTCAATTGTATAACAGTTTCACTGCAATTCATGTTATGTTAGAATTAAAGAACAATAAACAATACATATTACCGTTGCACTTATCTGTACATAGTCAATGCAGTTATTTTTAAGATGTTGTTGATATCCTATCTAAAACTTGATTTAGCTTAAGATGTTGTTGATATCCTATCTAAAACTTGATTTAGCTTAAAAAAAAAAAAAAAACAACAATAACGTTACCACTTTAATATGTCTTGCAATATCCGTGCGTGCAAAGGTTCTGCGCAATCCTCTTGCTCAATATTCTCAGGGTCTGAATCCGGCTCAAATTGATATGGCAATATTGACGAACTTACTGTTTTGGCAAAGGGCGGGGCAATACTGAAACACCATCTAAGCTGTTCGCCAATCACAACGCACTGGGACCGCTAACCAATCACAACACATTTCGTTTTTCGGAAGGCGGTCATTCATCAAAACCAGAACTAATCGAGCCGTTTGTGCCAGGCTGGGGAGAAAGGTATTGTAATAATATAAATGATGTGAAAAATAATGCGATTTTCGAACCACAAAGTATGAAAGCATGTTCTAGTACACCCCCAAAATAAAATCAAGTCTTTGTAAAAGAGCATAATAGGACCCCTTTAAGATCCCCTCCTCAGGGTTTACTTTATTTTGAACATTATTATTTACAAATATAAATACAAAATACTATTTAGTGTAGATAGTAAAAACTAGAGTTTGCAACAAGGACATACCAGAGTGTGGCGTGGCGGTGAGGGAACGGGAGGGAGGAGTAGATCTGGTGCTGGAAGGGGTCCGTTCCTGCCATGGCCGCAGTGGTGGTCTTTGACGTGGGAGTGGCCGTGGTGGTCGCCTGGATGTTTGTCTGGAGTCCAAAGAGGAAGAGGATGTGGAACAACTGCGTGAAATAAGACCTGTACAGACAGAAAGAAAAGATAGAGTGGAACTATAACAAATCCATCCATCCATCGTCTCTCAGAATTAAACATTTCTTGGAGGTGCTACTGATTCTTAAGGGGAAAGTGTACAGAAACTGCAGAAAAAAAAAGCATCATCATACGCTCATGAAATGTTCAGATTTTTTTTTTCCAGATCTTTTTTGCCACGCATCACACAGAATAAAATCATATAGAACAGTAAAATTCCTTCCAGTTACCATTAACTTCTCCTCCTTCTTGCCTGTATAATATCTCATGCAAGGAAGATCACTTGCGCTCCACTTCTATTGGTATTCGCCACGTTGTGTTACTCATTTGCATAAAGTTAAACTTTATGGTCGCTGCCACTCATGTCACATCATACTGCCAACTCTCACTGAAAATGACTGACTTCAGGTCACTTTGTCACTGCAAATAGCTGTCAGTGAGAATGTCGCTTGATGAGCCAAGTGTTAAAGGTTCAGAACGCTGCAATCAGTAATTGCAGGAGAAGAATTATATGAATTAGCGCTAGAATTAATTCAGCTAAGCTCTATAATGTCACTAAGTGGTCAAACCAATTAAATAATTAACCAGTGATTATCATACTAAATAATTAGCATGAAAAAACAGGTGAAAAACCTCTACGAATATGAGCATGAAAAAACAGGTGAAAAACCTCTACGAATATGAGCATGGACAAAAATCAGTCCATGCACTGAAAAATAAATATTAAAACTGAACAGGCACAAGTATCTGACATAGCAATTGAGGCTTGCCAACATGTTATGAGAATGCTGCTAAACAATCTGCTTCCCAGCTGACTTCAGACTGAGTTCATTTCAAACGATTTATTTTGGATGAATGACAAAACTTCAAACGCCGCTGGAAAATAACAGAAAATAACATTTCTATTTTTATTTACTACAGATTACTGGGAGAGTGGCCACTCTGTTAATTAATTCACAAAATTTGGGGCAAAGCCATCAATCACCTCAGTGTTGGTTTTCATGATGTATATACATTACAAATACACATGCAACTAAAATAAAATGCTACATAAAGTCTGCAGTTCTTTGAACTAGGCATTTGACATTAATGTTGAACTGTGTAAAAAAAAAAAAAAAAAAAAAAATTATATATATATATTGTCAATGACATTCTGATCCCTAGATATGGCTCAGATCCCTCTCCTAAAGCAAGCCTATGAGATTATTATTATTATTTTTTTTTACCTATTTTATCTTCTACCAGATATAAGTCTGATGGCTTTAAAAAAAGCAACATCACACTTCTCCTCAACGAGCTACATGATTTTATTTACCATCAATGTCTTTAGCTCAGATGGCAAAAGGTAAAGTTTAATACATAGAGTAAAACATTTGTTCAAAAATGTTGATTTAAAACTAATAAAAATAAAACTTTACCAATAGACACTAAACGCAAAATCACTTTAATTATTTTAGCATTCCAGGCCCTTCATATGGATTCTTAGAAGCCTGTATGAGTTCCAAATGTTAATCTTGTGGAATGATGGAAAAGTGCCCAAGCCTTGGCAGAGCACCACAGACATCTAACAAGACCTAAAAACTTTATCTACTGCACTTAAAGGACCAATAAATAGGCCACACGAGAGAAGCAGCTTTAACCTTCCAGCCCTTGGAAAGCCGTTTGGAATGAGATATCTCATTAAGCCATCATATTCACAGACCTTCATGGGCTAAAGAGTTCATTAATGAAACAAGTTTAGAGGCTAATTGATAAGGGATAGCCAAGACTTTTGGAACAGACGGTAATGCCCCCAAACACAGTCTGGTGTTAAAATACAAAGTCCAAAAAATGTTATCTCAGACCAGTGTATTAGCCCACCCTCATTTAGGAGGTGGCAGTGGTACTTGAGGAATGTAGAATGAATTAAAATCCAAGGACATCTTCTTTTAACTGTTCTTGGAGGTAGAGATGGTATGAAAAGCAAACTTCTAAAAGGTACTGTTAAAAGCAGACGTATTACCATTAGAGATCGACCGATATATCGATTTAGCGATATTTTTCCCGATATTTAAGCATTTTTTCATAATCGAATATCGGTTTTGTAATATCGGATTCCCCGATAAACGTTTTCAGAATTGCGCGCAGGATCGCAATTGCAGCGCATCTGAGGGGAGACAAGACAGCAACGGCGTGCAGGTACTTGATTTGCTGTAGTTAGTAAACTATTTAATATTACAGGCATTAATGCACAAATTAGATGTATTACATAAATGCCTGATATATAGTTTAAATGCAACTTGGCTCTAAGAAATATGATAAATAAGATACTCTGTCAAGCCCTGTCCCTATAAAGATAGGCTATAACTTTGCCTGAAATAACACAGCCATGAATTAGCACATGGTGGAAATAAAAGCGCTGAATTTAATTCTCTCTGTGGTCTATTAGTCTCGTGAAGTCGGAGTCACATAGATAATCCATCAAGTCCTCTCCCAATAAAGACGTAACTTTGCATGAAATAAATAATACAGCCATGAATGATTGCATGTTGGAAAGAAAAGCATTGAATGTAATTCTCTCTCTGTTGTCTATATGCTCATCATTAGTCTCGTGAAGCCGCTTTCATATTGCAGTTCACTCAGCGGGTTGATGCTCAAGAAATGCTCCAGCTCGGACACCGCATGTAACTTTTAACAAGATTCACTTTTTTGAAGCACCCTAAATTGTATTAACACTTACTATATAACCATTATTTCGTTTATAAACATCTAAATTAATACAACTCTATGGAAATTAATTATTTATTATCTCCGCGATCGATCGCAGTTTGAGTAGCCTATAGTTCTGTGTAAAGGCATAGATAAACCGCGCTGTCAGCAGCATAATTTAGAGCATGCCAGTTGAGAAATGCAATAAAATACAATGCTTGTTATATTCCAATATTCCAGAGAATATTATTCCGTGAATTAACATTATCCAGTGAATTATTCTTCACTCTTTATCCTATTAAACAGCTTAAAAAACAGTTTTTAAAAATGAAGTTAAAAATGAAGTTGATATGACTCCTTTCCTTTATTTTCTCCATTTGAAAACATTAGACTTTCTATGTTCATTTTGCTTACTGCTAATATTAGTGTTGCTGCTAAAGCTTTTTATAAATAAAATGTTTTTTATTGTTGTAATACGAAGATTACATTTAACATGACAGGGCTCTAGACTGCGACCAAAATGGTAATTGTTTGCGAGTTAAAATTTGACGTGGTCGCATTTGTACGAGTGCCAGGTCTGCGCTACTCCAAAGCGTCTGCTTCATACAGCGCGCGCTGCCAGCCGCAGCACATTATAGCAGGAGACAGATTTCACTGATCACGTGAAGAGAGGTGCTTTCAGCACGAGCGCTTAGTGGGTAGAGCCTGGTTTATACTCGCCGCGTCAGCACGAGCGTGAAGGTGCGCGTCGCGGATGGAGCGCAACGGATGGATTTGTTTTCAAACTAAAGTAAAAGACCGCTTCTTAAACCAGAGAAGGTGAACGTGGTGGTATTCTTGTAGAAAAAACTCCTGTCAGCTACAGCCAGTTTAGTTTTACTTTTCTTTTTGTTTTCGTTTTGAGAAGCTTGTTATCTTTGCTGTTTACCTCAGGTTATGCTGCTTTCCTTAATTAAAAAAAAATATATATATATTAATATTTATTTGCTTCCTCAGAGGTTGCTAAACATTCTGTAATATACTAGGTATATAGTACAGCATGTGGTGTGTCCTATGCCATGCCTCGTCTTATTCGTTTTTGTTGATAAATGTTATGTAAGAGTTTGTCAGTCAACGTACTGTTTTATTGTTGTTGCGCTTTTTAATTAAGAATAACAATGAATCCATCTTTTGTTTTAGTCTTAAAAAGTTAAAGGTGTATCGATATAAGCAAAACAGACAATGATCTTTTCTTGTAAAATGTGACACCAAAATCGCAAATTTGAAAGTAAAAAGCGCACGAAAAAAGGAATTCCTGTTCACAAAATTTAAATCACAAGTAATACAGATGAAAAAGAATGAGTTGAATGTTGAAAACTTTTGTTACCATATAACTATAAACTATGATAAAAGTTCATCAGCATGCATTGATTAAGCAAATGTTGTAGCAAAAACAAAAAACAAATTGCAACCAAATTATGTGCTCGTGCGCAAAAGTGAGATCAGTGGGAAGAATGAGTCTAGAGCCCTGCATGAAAGACTGCTAATTCTCAAAACATTTTTTGTTAAGATGACTGAAAGAAGGTAAAACCAAAGTGAAGTATGGACTTCAACGCAGTCATTTATTTACTTTATAACAGTAAATAAATATCGGTTCTGCATATCGGTTATCGAGCACATAGACATGCAAATAATTGGTATCGGTAATAAAAAAATCAATATTGGTCGATCACTAATTACCATTATATAACATAACATCAACATACAATATAATTTAATGTCAGTGAAAGAAACTGCAAAGATTATCACTGTATTGTTTAAAATTATATTATTATACTACTGCACCTGTGGATACTGTGCTCTACTGTGTGAACCTGACGGGGCTAACTATGTATCCTTGAGGATGAATGTAAAGATAATTTGTTTGTTCACAATTAAACTCCGCAATTAATATAAAGATTATCAATTGAATTAATGTTTAAAAATGCAATGAAATGAAAACATGTAGAACAAAACATAATAAAATGCTGCACAACAGCACTGCATAAATTCATGAGAAAAAAACCCCAACTTGGTTGTATGATATTCCTTAAAAATAATAATATTATCATTAATACTTGAGAATAATAGTAATAGATATAGTTTATTTCTGTCATAATTACTTTACATTAAACCAGACTTTTATTTTGACAGGTTGTTGTGAAGTTTCAGTTTTACTTTCAGTTTCAGTGTGTATTTGAATGTAATTTTTCTCAAATGAAATGTTTAATGTTCTCAGAGCAGCTCTGGACATGAAGTTCATGTGTTTATCTCATATATATTGAGACACAGATGCTGAAATCACTCTGAGCGTCACATGAGTTTGAGTTTGTCTATCAGATGAAACCGCACCATTCATTTACACAGAGACTTATTAGCAACAGGCACTGACTGGCTGTCTGTTGCATTTATTTCTGCTGTTAAATTAATCCATTTTGATAAAAACGTCCAGAGCTCATTATCGTTATCGGAATACATTGTATCGCAAGATTCGCAACCTCAACATGACATTGTTTATTATGTAGCCCTATGTGGAATTACATTTCATACAATCAGTCTTTTCAAATACTTTTGGAGTTTGGAGGCCACAATTGTTCAGCATTGTATAAATCATGTAAAACAGGGAATATGCATTATATTTGACATCACAAAAACAAAAGCACCAGAAACATTAGTTCTGTACACAAGGCCCACAAAAAGAAGCAGCATCTATTGGGAGTGTTTCGACATGCAGTCCCCAAGGACCCCTTAAAATGCTAATTTATGCACAGTGAGCAAACCGAAACAACCAAGATGGTGTCATTCCTGACCTTTACAAACATTATTAAGACTAACCAGTTCAATATTAACACTGGAATAAATATCATGAACAGACAGATATTTCTAAAACAGTAGAAAGGCCGTGTTCACACTTGGCGTCTTTTTCAAAGCTGCCGGCGTCTGTTTTACATTATAATCCTATGGAGTAAACCGTGTTTTCAAAAAAGTCCTGAACGCTTTTTAAAACGCCACCGCCGGCGTCTTTTTCTGCAGCTCAGAGCGTTTTTTCGAGTTGAAAAAATTTCAACTTTTCTGAAAAAAAACGCCCTACGTCAAGCGCCTTTTTGACAGCTGACCAATGACAAGCGAGTAGCGAGATCTGTCGTTTCCATAACAACAAGAAGAAAAATGGAGAAGGTGCCGGTAGATAGACTGCTCGTACTAGTTTCGGAGCACAAGGAGCTGTATGATATGAGCACAAAACTCTATCATAATATTGGTTCCTTCCCTGTATAATGTCGTGCACCCACAAACGTCGTTGTGAATCGACATTTTCTTTCCCGTTAACTTCAAAAGCCAACGCAAGAGCCAACTTTTTACTCTTTCTTGACATTTCTGCAGTACACAACGCTAGGCTACTGTTACAGCTGTTGCTATGACAACAAAAGACACTCTCAGCTGCTATTTGTAACAGACGCTGCCAGATTTGTTTTTCATTAAAAAAACGCTCGTCAACTTTTTCTAGTCAAAAAAGACGCCAAGTGTGAACACGGCCAAACACTGCAGTTCATGCTATACTTGAATACAACAGAAGTATAATAAAAGACAAGCAAGTGTTAAATCAAGAGACAGAAATAAAGGAGACACCCCAACAGAAACAAAACAGAAGGGATGTAGTTACGAAGAGGTGTAGAGGGAGACTTTATAGGTGAATATGAAAATAATAAAGTACGATTGAGATTTTTTGGGAACATTAGTCATGAAGACAGTCGCATGCTTTTAGTTTCTTATATATTCTTCTCAGACTCAGAATACATATAGATAGAACATGTTTTTCTCTGTTGCCGTTCAAATACATATGCTACATAGTCAAGAAAACAGATTTTCACTTTAAAAAGTTGTAATTAACTTTGCCATGGTGAATCTTGAGGAGAAGCAATTTCAGCATCATTAAAACAAAGCTTGAAAAACAGAAACATTGTGCATTGTGCTGTGCTAAACATAATAAACACTAAAGAATCACAAGTGGCAAAATGGAAATGAATGATAAAAGAGTCCATGAAATCTGGTTCAGTTCATTCAAACGGGGTACGTGGGGTGTTTTAAAGACACCCAAAATGAGAGTAAAACATGCACAGCACAATCTTATGAATTAATTCTTATGCAGCCGAAACATTTATGGCCCACCCTAAAGCTAAAGCATTACATGCGCATCATCATCTGCCTTTATGGATCACATTGCTCAAAGAAATATAATTTTATCATACCGAAATCAACAAAACAAAATGACCATCAAATATAAAAAAGTTCTCTCAGTCTGCAATATGGTTGGACTTTTGGAAATGTTTTAATGTGAACTAAAGATTCTCCACTAAATATCAACAGTTTACATCAAAAGGAAATTGAGATGGTTATACAACCACATGAAAATATAAAGATTTACTACAAAGGGTTACAGCGGTAACAAACACACCTGCCTCGTTCTTTTTCATGACAAATTACTGCCAGTCTGTTCTGCCTGATGTGAGAACTGCTCATTAAGTTTGGCTTCATTGGACAATCAATCAACGGGGAACATGGAAACCCACCACGGTCCACTATTCAAATCACCTCAGGAATAGAAGTGAAAAAGAAACACCTTGAAACGGCACTGATTAGAGGACAACATGCAGCTTTCGTTTCTTCTGTGGTGGCCAAGAGGATGGTGACATGGTTAAAGTGTCATTTTAAAGACAATGCGCTGCTTGGATATGGTTTTTGTGAGCATGTTGAGGGGCACGCAGAGGCATTCCGGTAATTGGGTGTTTGAATGTGCGTCACATTTGAAGTCGGTCCACGAGTGACTCACAAGTGCCCTACAGAGCACGCTTTCTGTCGCCTTCCTTGGATGTGCATATTAGACTTAATGCGCACAGTGTGACTCAGCCCCTCCCAACCAAAATGAAAATGAAGAATGGAAATGGAAAATATGTGAAGGTGTAGAGAAGAATGTGACAAAGGTTTTGGAACAATGGGTGGGCATAACAAGGCTGTGGATAAAATATAATTTTGCTTCTCTGAAAAGATGTGATAATTCTTTCAGGTTTAACAAAAGATTTGAAGCTAAATTCAGTTACAAGGAGAGAGAAATATTCACAAAGATGTAAATAATAATCTCATAAAATTGTGGAGAAATGTCTGAGTGCCCCTCCCTTAAAACCTTGATAATAATTCTAGAGAAAAAGTTATTATATCTAACTAAATCTAATTTATCTTTTTTTTTTATAAAGCAATATAGTAATAATTAGCAAAAACTATCTAAACAAATCTTGAAAAGACTATTAAAAATGATGAAAACTCAAGAAAAAGTTATTAAAATGATAAAATCGAAAGGGAAAATGCAAAAATAAAAACTAATACTAAATATTTAAAGCTACAATAGCATCTCGGTGATACTAAAATAAGCAATGCTGACTAACTGAAAACAAGAATTTAATAATAATAATAAAAATGTATTATTATTATTTACTTGGTTACCTCTTTAGGCACAATTATTTACATCTTTATTAATATTTAAGCATTTTTGTCATTGGGTTTTTTACTTAGATTGTGCCATACAGTTGTAAACTAGAAACTCTTGAATTATTATTATTATTATTATCATAATTCATAAATGCTTAATAAACAGTTTTAGGACATTAATAATTTTTGCATTGTGACATTTCATGAGAATTAAGCCAATTTTGCCACCAGATTCTCATGAACCTCGATCACCGATCGCCCATCACAGAAAGCAGTCTCTGCCGATACGATCACCAATCTTTTTAAAGCCTTATTTTTTTAGCGTGTAGAATTATTTATAGTAATATTCCAATCAGGAATTTTAGACATTTATTCAGGGCTTGAACAGGGCTTCTTGTGACTCTTGTGAGAGGGGACTTTTTTTATTTGAGGGGTGGAGGAGAACATTTTTTAAGACATTTTTCAAATAGATAAATCTATCTCACCTAAATGTTCGATTGTGCAGTGCATTTTGTTTTTACACTCGTGCAATTGCTGCACAATAGCTTACACACAGTTGCTAAAGCAAGTGGCAAAACATTTAAAATAATTTTCTTACGTTATCACAAACATTCTAAATTAAAACTTACCATAGACAGAAACAGTCAGCTCTACTGCCTTTTTTTGCATTTAAATCTTTATTACAAGCAATCTTGCGGTTCATAAAGAACTTTGTTTTATTACCTCCACCAGTGCCATCTATTTTTGCCTTATTTAAAAGTGCTCTTTTCCTTTAAACCTAGCCAGAAAGCCATATGTGTTGACTATGAAACACAACAGATTTTAATTTTGTGCATTTACAGTTGTGGTCAGAATTATTGGAACCCTTGGTAAATATGATCAAAGACGACTGTGAAAATTAACCTGCTTTGTTAATCCTTTTGATCTTTTATTTAAAAAATTCACAAAAAGCTAACCTTTCATTGGATAATAAGAATTTAAAATGGGGGGAAATATCATTATGAAATAAATGTTTTTCTCAAACACACGTTGGACACAATTATTGGCACCCCTAGAAATTCTTAAGAGTAAAATATCTCTGAAGTATACTCCCATTCATATTCACAATTTTGAGCACTCTAGGGTGATTATGAACATGAAATTATCCAGCCATGGCTTCCTGTTTCACACAAATATAAATAGGAGGGAAAACAAAGCCCAAATTCCCTTAATCATCCATCACAATGAGAAAAAACAAAGAATATATTTCTGATGTGCAGCAAAAGATAATTGAGCTTCACAAATTAGTGAAGTGGCTTTAAGAAAAGAGCTTGAGCAGTGAAAATCCCCATTTCCACCATCAGGGCAATAATTAAGAATTTCCAATCAACAGAAAATGTAATGAAACTGCCTGGAAGAGGACGTTTGTCTATATCGTCCTAATGCATGGTGAGAAGGAGCGTTTGAGTGGCTAAAGACTCTTCAAGGATCACAGCTGGAGAATTGCAGAAAATAGTTGAGTCTCAGGGTCAGAAAACCTTAAAAAAAAATTGTCAAACAGCCCCTACATCACCACATGTTGTTTGGGAGGATTTCAAGAAAAATTCTCCTAGCTCATCCAAAAACAATCTCCAGCATATTCAGTTATCAGACACGACTGGCACTTCAAATGGGACTGGCTTCTATGGTCAGATGAAACTAAAAAATGAGCTTTTCAGCAGCAAACACTCAAGATGGGTTTGGTGAACACAGGGATAAAAAGTACCCCATGTGTACAATGAAATATACTGCTGTATTTGTGATGTTGTGGGCCTATATTTCTGCTGGAGGTCCTGGACATCTTGTTCAGACACATGGCATCATGGATTCTATCAAATACCAACAGATAAAAAATCAATAAGTGACTGATTCTATTAGAAATCTTATAATGGGCCATGTTTGGATCTTCCAACCGTACAATAATCCAAACACAAACCTCAAAAACAACACAAAAATGGGTGACTGAGCACAAAACCAAGCTTCTGCTGGCCATTCCAGTCCTCTGACCTGAACCCTGTAGAAAATGAGTGAGATGAACTGAAGAGAAGAAGCACCGTCATGGAGCTGTGAATCTGAAGGGTCTGGAGTGATTCTGGATGAAGGAATGGTCTCTGATCTCTTGTCAGGTGTTCTGTAACCTCATCAGGCATTATAGGAGAAGATTTAGAGCTGTTAAACTGACAAATGGAGGTTTCAAAAAGTATTGAATAAAAAGGTGCCAATAATTGTGTCCAACGTGTGTTTGAGAAAAACATTTATTTCATAATGATATTTCCCCCCATTTTAAATTCTTATTATCCAATGAAAGGTTAGCTTTTTGTGATTTTTTTAAATAAAAGATCTAAAGGATTAACAAAGCAGGTTAATTTTCACAGTCTTCTTTGATCATATTTACCAAGGGTTCCAATAATTCTGACCACAACTGTATGGTGTAATTACTACATTTTCGTTTTCATATTTACCACAAACAATGCGATGTCACTTTAATTCAGCGTGTGCCGTGCAGCAAACTCGGTATGAAATGCACTGCCGGACCGCAACCGTGTGCAGTGTGAACGCTTTAAAATCCATTACCATGAGAGCGGAAAATATTACGCACCGCATAGGCCTACGCACTGTGAACAGAGTATGTTTGAACCTGGCGTTATGTGTGTGCGCTTCGAGTGTGCATGAGTTAATGGTTAAACACTGGCAAATATTAAAAAGAAATAGAATTTATAAACTTTAGTGACAACACTGCCTCGATTGTGCAAGTGACAATTGCTGTGTCAACTGTGCAGCATGCAGCTCACTTATAGACAAACATATGCGTGGGGATTTGAAGCCATTTGCGCATTTTGAGAGAGAAAGAGAGAGAGTGCGGGGTGATTCACTCGTGCTGTTTGTGAAATTATGTCTCACAGAAAGTTTTCAAATTCCTTTAGAAGTTATTTAATGCAGAAATATGGATTGCACGTCACCTTCAGCATTATAATTATTTTACCTGCGCCGGACAGAGATTGATGGTGCCACTGCATGCCATGCCAAATCTCTCACGGCAAACGCGTCATCAGCTTTAGATCGGTTTATGAGATCGGCCTTTTTAGAGACCACTGATCAAACATCCCAAAGCGATTATTGGCCGATAGTGATCGGTAGCCGATCAATCGGAGCACCCCTAATATATACAGGTCCTTTTCAAAAAATTAGCATATTGTGATAAAGTTCATTATTTTCTGTAATGTACTGATAAACATTAGACTTTCATATATTTTAGATTCATTACAACACAACTGAAGTAGTTCAAGCCTTTTATTGTTTTAATATTGATGATTTTGGCATACAGCTCATGAAAACCCAAAATTCCTATCTCAAAAAATTAGCATATTTCATCCGACCAATAAAAGAAAAGTTTTTAATACAAAAAAAAAGGTCAACCTTCAAATAATTATGTTCAGTTATGCACCCAATACTTGGTCGGGAATCCTTTTGCAGAAATGACTGCTTCAATGCGGAGTGGCATGGAGGCAATCAGCCTGTGGCACTGCTGAGGTGTTATGGAGGCCCAGGATGCTTTGATAGCGGCCTTAAGCTCATCCAGAGTGTTGGGTCTTGCGTCTCTCAACTTTCTCTTCACAATATCCCACAGATTCTCTATGGGGTTCAGGTCAGGAGAGTTGGCAGGCCAATTGAGCACAGTAATACCATGGTCAGTAAACCATTTACCAGTGGTTTTGGCACTGTGAACAGGTGCCAGGTCGTGCTGAAAAATGAAATCATCTCCATAAAGCTTTTCAGCAGATGGAAGCATGAAGTGCTCCAAAATCTCCTGATAGCTAGCTGCATTGACCCTGCCCTTGATAAAACACAGTGGACCAACACCAGCATCACTGACTGTGGGTACTTGACACTGGACTTCAGGCATTTTGGCATTTCCCTCTCCCCAGTCTTCCTCCAGACTCTGGCACCTTGATTTCCGAATGACATGCAAAATTAGCTTTCATCCGAAAAAAGTACTTTGGACCACTGAGCAACAGTCCAGTGCTGCTTCTCTGTAGCCCAGGTCAGGCGCTTTTGCCGCTGTTTCTGGTTCAAAAGTGGCTTGACCTGGGGAATGCGGCACCTGTAGCCCATTTCCTGCACACGCCTGTACACGGTGGCTCTGGATGTTTCTACTCCAGACTCAGTCCACTGCTTCCGCAGGTCCCCCAAGGTCTGGAATCGGTCCTTCTCCACAATCTTCCTCAGGGTCCGGTCACCTCTTCTCGTTGTGCTGCGTTTTCTGCCACACTTTTTCCTTCCCACAGACTTCCCACTGAGGTGCCTTGATACAGCACTCTGGGAACAGCCTATTCGTTCAGAAATTTCTTTCTGTGTCTTACCCTCTTGCTTGAGGGTGTCAATGATGGCCTTCTGGACAGCAGTCAGGTCGGCAGTCTTACCCATGATTGCGGTTTTGAGTAATGAACCAGGCTGGGAGTTTTTAAAAGCCTCAGGAATCTTTTGCAGGTGTTTAGAGTTAATTAGTTGATTCAGATGATTAGGTTAATAGCTCGTTTAGAGAACCTTTTCATGATATGCTAATTTTTTGAGATAGGAATTTTGGGTTTTCATGAGCTGTATGCCAAAATCATCAATATTAAAACAATAAAAGGCTTGAACTACTTCAGTTGTGTTGTAATGAATCTAAAATATATGAAAGTCTAATGTTTATCAGTACATTACAGAAAATAATGAACTTTATCACAATATGCAAATTTTTTGAAAAGGACCTGTATATATATATATATATATATATATATATATATATATATATATATATATATATATATATATATATATATATATATATATATATATGTCATGAAAAGGTTTTTGTCCCCTTCCTGTTTTTTGGGTTTTGTTTTGCATATTTATCACACTTAAAAGATTCAGATCATCAAACTAATTTTAATATTACACAAAGATAACCCAAGTAAATACAAAATGCAGTTTTTAAATGATGATTTCATTTATCAAGGGAAAAAAGCTGTCCAAACCTACCTTAAATCACTTAAAGTAAAGCATGCTAAAAGAGCAACACATCATGCTGCGAACTAAAGAAATTCTACAATAGATGATAAACAAAATAGTTGACATGTATCAGTCTGGAAAGGGTTATAAAGTCATTTCTAAGGCTTTGGGACTTCAGCGAACCACAGTCAGAGCTATTATCCACAAATAGAGAAAACTTGTAACAGTGGTGAACCTTCCCAGGAGTGGCTGTCCTACCAAAATACTCCCAAGAGCACAATGACTACTCATCCAGGAGGTCATAAAAGAACCCAGAACAACATTTAAAGAACTGCAGGCCTCACTTGCCTCAATTAAGGTCAGTGTTCATGATTCAACGATAAGAAAGAGATTGGGCAAAAACGGCATCCATGGGAGAGTTCCAAGGCAAAAGCCACTGCTAACCAAAAAGAACACAAAGGCTCATCTCACATTTGCCAAAAATATTTTGATTATCCCCAAGACTTTTGGGCAAATATTCTGTGGACTGATGCGACAAAAGCTGAACTTTTTGTAAGTGAAGTGACATTCAGCCAAGTATGGTGACCCATACTCGGAATTCGTGCTCTGCATTTAACCCATCCAACGTGCACACACACAGCAGTGAACACACACACACCGTGAACACACACCCGGAGCAGTGGGCAGCCATTTTATGCTGCAGCGCCCGGGGAGCAGTTGGGGGTTCGGTGCCTTGCTCAAGGGCACCTCAGTCGTGGTATTGAGGGTGGAGAAAGCGCTGGACATTCACTCCCCCCACCTACAATCCCTGCCGGCCGGAGACTCGAACCCGCAACCTTTGCATCACGAGTCCAACTCTCTAACCATTAGGCCACGACTTCCCCGGCAAGGTGTAAGGTGTGTGTCCTGTTACATCTGGCGTAAAACCAACACAGCATTTCATAAAACGAACATCATACCAAGTGTCAAACATGGTGGTGGTAGTGTGATGGTCTGGGGCTGCTTTGCAGCTTAAGGACCTGGACAACTTAATTGATGGAAACATGAATTCTGCACTCTATCAAAAAATCCTGAAGGAGAATGTCCAGTCATCAGTTTGTAACCTCAAGCTCAAGCACACTTGGTGTATGCATCAGGACAATGATCCCAAACACACCAGCAAGTTCACCTCTGAATGGCTCAAGAAAAATAAAACTAAGGTTTTGGAGTGGCCAAGTCAAAGTCCGGACTTAAATCTAATTGAGATGCTGTGGCATGACCTTAAACGGTCCTTTCATGCTTGAAAACCTTCCAATGTGGCTGAATTAAAACAATTCTGCAAAGAAGAGTGGGCCAAAATTCCTCCACAGCGATGTGAAAGACTCATTGCCAGTTATCGCAAACCCTTGATTGCAGTTGTTGCTGCAAAGTGTGGCACAACCAGTTATTAGATTTAGGAGGCAATTACTTTTTTTTTAAGTAGGGCCAGGCAGGTTTGGACAGCTTTTTTCCCTTAATAAATTAAATTGTTATTTTAAAACTGCAATTTGTATTTACTTGGGTTATTTTTGTGCAATATGGACATTTGTTTGATGATCTGAATCATTCAAGTGTGACAAATATGCAAAAAAAACCAGGAAGGGGCCAAAAACGTTTTCACACCACTGTGTATACATATACATACATACGCATATATATATATATATATATATATATATATATATATATATATATATATATATATATATATATATATATATACACTCACCTAAAGGATTATTAGGAACACCATACTAATACTGTGTTTGACCCCCTTTCGCCTTCAGAACTGCTTTAATTCTACGTGGCATTGATTCAACAAGGTGCTGAAAGCATTCTTTAGAAATGTTGGCCCATATTGATAGGATAGCATCTTGCAGTTGATGGAGATTTGTGGGGTGCACATCCAGGGCACGAAGCTCCCGTTCCACCACATCCCAAAGATGCTCTATTGGGTTGAGATCTGGTGACTGTGGGGGCCATTTTAGTACAGTGAACTCATTGTCATGTTCAAGAAACCAATTTGAAATGATTCGAGCTTTGTGACATGGTGCATTATCCTGCTGGAAGTAGCCATCAGAGGATGGGTACATGGTGGTCATAAAGGGATGGCATTTAAACGATGCCCAATTGGCACTAAGGGGCCTAAAGTGTGCCAAGAAAACATCCCCCACACCATTACACCACCACCACCAGCCTGCACAGTGGTAACAAGGCATGATGGATCCATGTTCTCATTCGGTTTACGCCAAATTCTGACTCTACCATCTGAATGTCTCAACAGAAATCGAGACTCATCAGACCAGGCAACATTTTTCCAGTCTTCAACCGTCCAATTTTGGTGAGCTCGTGCAAATTGTAGCCTCTTTTTCCTATTTGTAGTGGAGATGAGTGGTACCCGGTGGGGTCTTCTGCTGTTGTAGCCCATCCACCTCAAGGTTGTGCGTGTTGTGGCTTCACAAATGCTTTGCTGCATACCTCGGTTGTAACAAGTGGTTATTTCAGTCAAAGTTGCTCTTCTATCAGCTTGAATCAGTCGGCCCATTCTCCTCTGACCTCTAGCATCAACAAGGCATTTTCGCCCACAGGACTGCCGCATACTGGATGTTTTTCTCTTTTCACACCATTCTTTGTAAACCCTAGAAATGGTTGTGCGTGAAAATCCCAGTAACTGAGCAGATTGTGAAATACTCAGACCGGCCAACCATACTCAACAACCATGCCACGCTCAAAATTGCTTAAATCACCTTTCTTTCCCATTCTGACATTCAGTTTGGAGTTCAGGAGATTGTCTTGACCAGGACCACACCCCTAAATGGATTGAAGCAACTGCCATGTGATTGGTTGATTAGATAATTGCATTAATGAGAAATTGAACAGGTGTTCCTAATAATCCTTTAGGTGAGTGTGTATATATATATATATATATATATATATATATATATATATATATATATATATATATATATATATATATATATATATATATATATACACACATATACACATATACATATATATATATATATATATATATATATATATATATATATATATATATATATACACATATAGTATATAACACACACACAGACATAATAAAAACTAAACGGGAAGGGAAAAAAATCTAAGGGTGAAGTAGAAAAAACAATTGCCGTTTTACAATGCCTTAAGGGCTCTTCATAAAAGTGCTATTGCCACACAAAGTTATTGAGATCCATATGTCTGCATTTAGCTGTCTGAGTGGAAAATACCTGGGCCCTGGAGGAAGACACAGTGGAAATGCTTGTCTCTGAGATAATAGGAAAACAGATCAACAATGTTACACCAAACTGGTAAAGACCAGCAAACACTCAGCAGGCCACACCAAAAGAGCAAGGGAATGTCTCTAGTGTAACAGAGGTGATGAGAGGAACTGCTGTTCATCAGCATTAGTGCACTAATGGAAGTCTGTGTGGGTACACTACCTCTCTCCGCAGACGTATATTATGAGAAATGAGAGTCCCAGCAGGTTACAGGATATTTAGGTGTTACGTATACTGTACTTAAATCTGATGCCCTTAGAACTTTGTGTGGGTGATCTGTTTATCCTTTTTTTTTTTTTTAAACACATTAGCATTTTTCTTTTTATATACAGCAATATGTGTGCATGTGTGTTTGTTTATTTACTTATTCATTCATTTATTCAACATCATAATTTAAGACTAAGATATCTATCTTTACCTGTCACGGGTCATGCATATTTATGTTTCACTACTTTTGTTAAAATCTTTGTTCCGTAGATCATTTCAATTTGTTCAAATGGTTTTAAAATGTAGGCTAGAATATGATCATTTGAAAATAATAAAATTCATTATGAATATGCAAGTAGTATCATATTATAAGAGATGTTGCTTTGAAAATCAGCACTGAATCAAAATTGATTAGCTCGCAGATAACCAGAGCCAAGCTGATATTCATACAGCAACATTGATTTTAAAAAGAAAGACTTCAAGTTTAATATTGCTTTTAAAATAGTTCAACAAAAGGAAATACAATATTGTGTATCCAACAATTTAGACAGTATTCTAAATTAGTCTATTTTTGCTATGCCTACACAAATAGTGCAAACCACTGCATGTCTCAAGGCAATACAAAGCAGTGATATTTAGTCCCTGAATGATTTTTAAAAGAAATAGTTGAGCGAATGATTCAATTATCAACTTATTTACAACAAAATACTGGTCTAAGAATGTAACATACAGAAAGTGTCAAAAAATATTTCTATAACCTATATTACCCAGCCATTTTTTGTCAAAAATATTCCATGTGGTTCACAAACCCATCACAAAAAATTATCAAAACGTATTTTCTAAAACTCTATAATAATTTTAGAATGAATATACCATTACAACAGTAATAGTTTTCAAAAGTATTTTGTCAACTTCCCTTGTACGAAATCTCTTTGTGGTTTTGTGTAATGTATGATAATACAGGAAGACTTTAAATGAGTCATTTGTCCTCTTCATTTGTATACGTGACAAAAGCAGAGTTTATGCATGTTAGCGTGATTCACTCCACACATCGGTGGGTGTCACATCTGTATAAACGGGCCCTGGGGTGAATGCTGTAATGGCACACAAGTGACATTAACTCCCTCAATGATTCCTCAGTGTTCACATGGCTTTTTATAGTCCCTACAACCCCAAAGGGGACAGAATAAAGCGGTAACGCCAACTGCTTTATCACCACTATCGCAGTTCACACTTGTGTAAGTTTATTTATCAAGCAGATCCTCTGGGATGGTAATTAGCTTTGAGTCTGTGGTGGCCGCTGGGTTCCTCCTGATATTGGGTTTGTGAGCTGTAAAGGGGATCATTAAGCAACCGGGTCAATGAGAGATGTACCTGTGTTGACCTTGGACGTGACTCGCGCCAAGTCGATCCGTCTTGGGTGGGGGACGGGAGCGGTGGGCTGGCGGGGACTGTTTTTCCGGCGTTCCGATAGTTTGCTGACTTTAGAAAGGGGGGCGAAGATTCCTAGAGAGGGACAGAGAGAAATTATTGTGTTGAGAACAGACAAGAATCGACAACTATATACATTACATGAAGATTAATATTATGTGTATCGATATCATAATTGAAATGCGAATTAAAAATGTGCCTGGTAGGATGCAACATTGTGAGAAAACCTATTGTTACATATGACGAAATATCATCAGGGGTGCGTTTCCCAAAACCATCATTAGCTAACTATGGTCGTTAGTTCTATTGAACTGTATTGGTAATGACAGAACTTGCGACAATAGTTGTTTTGGGAAACGCACCCCAGATCAAGCATGTGACCGATAAAATTCCACTCTGTAACTACTGTCATGGCTGAAGCTAGTTAAATATTCAACATAGGAAAAAAAAAAAAAAAAAAAATAATACATACATACTGTCACAACTGTGACTGGTTAAGACAAGCAATAAAATTTAAATAGAGACTGTTCGATGTTTTATTATTACGTTTTACCTGGTTATCTACTTAGTAAACATTACCCATTACTAATTATATTCAAATATTATTATGACACACTTGTCAAAGTGATAGCTGGTTCTGGAAGAGACGTGGCAATTTTTTTTGTATGATTTGTTGACAAGTTAACAAGTTAATTACATATGCTTATATACCATCATATTACAACTGTCAGAGATGTGGCTGGTCAAGAAAAAATAAAAAGAGATTAACACACAAAAAAAGGCATGATTCCTTGGTGATCTATCGTGTTGTCTCTGTTTTACTAGTTAGCAAATTATACACTTACTAGTTAGCTCATTATATTGCCATAACACACTTGTAAAGTCATAGCTAGTTATGCAAGATATATAATTAATTCATTGATGCTTTGTTGAGCCTGGTTAGCTAGTTACTAAAACATGACACTCACTAATTAGCTAGCTATACTCAAATATCACTATAACACACTTGTCGAAGTTGTAGCTGGTTATGGAAGAGATGACTCATTCCTTGGCAATTTGTTGTGCCTGATTTTTTTAAAAAGTAATCTCACTAGTTAGCTAGTTATACTTATATATCACTGATTGGACTGTTTTTGAAGCTGCTGCCACCGATCTGGACGCACTCACAGAGACTGTAACATATCAGGAATGCATATGAGCATTAAGCAACCTACAACAATGACAAACCATGGTTCATTGCAAAATTCAGACAGCTAAGATGGCGCTGCAGATGGCAGCTACTGTGCTTTTCTCTTCAGTGTTTGTACTGTTTTTGTTTGTTTTTCCTGTTTTTTGTTTCTCAAATATGATCAGTTTTACCAGGGATGACCTGCTGAACATTCTGCAAAACACACCACAAAATCTTTTACCGGATTTTGACTATTCGGACGTTTTGCTGGACATTGCAGTTGGCAGAGCCGTAGCTCTGGTCAAACGCTCCAGCACACGCAGACAGGGGAAGCGAGCCGGCGCGCTTGTGAAGCTTCGTCAGCGCGGATTTCGAATGCCGTTGCCTAGCATCCATCTGGCGAATCTCCGCTCTCTACCCAACAAAATGGACAAACTCCTTCTGCTCTCCCGGACAAACAAGGATTTTTCTAACTCTGCTGCTCTGTCTTTCCTTTCAGAGGTGGTGTACAGATGTAACTGTGTTAAAGAAGATGTGCTGTTCAGATCTAGAAACGCTCTTCATTAACTGCAAGCCGTTCTATTCGCCGCGGGAATTCTGCTCGTTCATTCTCGTGAGTGTCTACATTCCACCGCAAGCGAACACGAGATCAGCTTTACAGAAACTCGCTAATCTGATCACAGACACAGAACAACAACACCCGGACTCTGTTTTAATCATTCTCGGGGACTTTAATAATGCAAATCTCTCCCGTGAACTGCCAAAATACAGACAGCACATCACATGTCCCACCAGAGACAGTAATATATTGGATCACTGTTACACAACAATAAAAGGATGCATATCACTCTATCCCACGGGCAGCTTTAGGACTCTCTGATCACTGTTCGATTCATCTTATTCCGACCTACAGGCAGAAACTTAAATCTGCAAAGCCTGTATTAAGAACTGTTAAAATATGGACTAATGAAACAGAGCGGGATTTACAAGCCTGTTTCTCTCTCACTGATTGGACTGTTTTTGAAGCTGCTGCCATCGATCTGGATGAGCTCACAGAGACTGTAACATCTTATATCAGTTTCTGTGAGGATATGTGCATTCCTACCAGGACTCATTTAACCTACAACAATGACAAACCATGGTTCACTGCAAAACTCAGGCAGCTCCATCAGGCCAAAGAAGATGCTTACAGAAAAGGGGATAAAGTCTTAAACAGGCCAAATACACACTGGAAAAGGAGATCAGAGTGGTAAAGAGGAATTATTCTGACAAGCTAAGGAACAAATTATCTTCCAGTGATTCTGATTCAGTGTGGAAATGTATGAAAGATATCACCAGTTGCAAGACACCATCCCCCAGCACTTTGGAGAATCAACAACTGGCAGACGACCTTAACAAGTTCTATTGCAGGTTTGAACACACCCGCCATGAACACCTCTCCACACAACCATTCACACCTCCAGCAACCCCCCTCTCTCCCACACCTACAATTCAGTTAAGTGAAGTTAAAGTGTGCCAAGTCTTCAGAAAGAACAAAAGAAGGAAAGCACCAGGCCCAGATGGTGTGTCACCAGCCTGCCAAAAAATCTGTGCTGACCAGCTGGACCCCATCTTTACACAGATCTTCAACAGATAACTGGAGCTGTGCGAAGTCCCCTCATGCTTCAAACGCTCCACCATCATCCCCGTCCCAAAAAAACCCAAAATTACTGGACTTAATGACTACAGACCTGTGGGCCTAACGTCTGTAGCCATGAAATCATTTGAAAGACTGGTTTTGGCTTATCTGAAGGACATCACCGGACCCTTACTGGACCCCCTGCAATTTGCCTACAGAGCAAACAGGTCTGTGGATGATGCAGTCAACGTGGGACTGCACTTCACCCTGCAGCATCTGGACAGACCAGGGACTTATGTGAGGATCCTGTTTGTAGACTTCAGCTCCGCTTTTAACACCATCATCCCGAACACCCTTCAGAATAAACTGACACAGCTCTCCATCCCCACCTCTGTCTGTCAGTGGATCAACAGCTTTCTGACAGACAGGCAGCAGTTAGTAAAGCTTGGTAAATTCACATCCAACACCCACACCATCAGCACTGGAGCTCCTCAGGGCTGCGTTCTCTCCCCACTGCTCTTCTCCCTCTACACCAACGACTTCACATCTAAATACCCCTCTGTCAAGCTCCTAAAGTTTGCAGATGACACCACACTGATCGGCCTCATCCAGGACGGTGACGAGTCTGCTTACAGACGGGAGGTTAAGGAGCTGGCTGTATGGTCAGTCTTAACAACCTGGAGCTTAACACACTCAAAACTGTGGAGATGATCGTGGACTTCAGGAGAAACCCCCCTGCTCTCCCCCCACTCACCATCATGAACAGCACTGTGACTGAAGTGGAGTCGTTCAGATTCCTGGGCACCACAATTTCTCAGGACCTCAAGTGGGACAATCACATTGACTCTATTGTCAAAAAGGCCCAGCAGAGGTTGTACTTCCTTCGCCAGCTGAGGAAGTTCAGCCTGCCACAAGATCTGCTGAAACAGGTCTACTCTGCCATCATTGAATCCGTCCTCTGCACTTCAATAACTGTCTGGTTCAGCTCAGCTACCAAATCTGACTTCAGAAGACTACGGAGAGTAGTCCGGACTGCTGAGCGAATGATTGGTACAACCCTCCCCACTCTCCAAGAACTGTACTTATCCAGAGGGAGCAAAAGGGCTGGTAAAATCACTCTGGATACCTCACATCCAGCACACTCCCTGTTTGAACTGTTACCGTCTGGTCGACGCTACAGAGCTCTGAGCACCAGAACGACCAGACACAGAAACAGTTTCTTCCCTCAGGCAATCCATCTCATGAACACTTGACAATAAACGCAGAACGCACAACTATTATACATTATTTATCCACCACACTTGTTTTTATAACTGTTTTTATTTTTTCTCATTTCAAATTTGCACATATCAGACCTGTACATGCATACATTGTCTATATTATATATTGTGTTTTTGCTGTTTTGTACATTGCCTATTTGGATATTTGTATATTATTCTTTATTATCTGTGTCCTGTCCTGTTGCGGTCTGTTTGCCTGTTGAAGTCAAAAAGACATGCTTTGTTGCTTGACTTCTTATTGCTCCAGATTAGCTAGGGCAACAAAGGGCTGAAAAAGCAATACATTGTGAAAAGATTCAGCTGTGAGAACATCTAGCAACTAATTAAGAGAGGCAGATTCTCTCAGAAGTAAAGATGAGCAAAGGCTCTCCAATCTAAAGTAAAGTAAAAAAAGTCGTGACGTATTGTCAAGTATGGTGGCCCATACTCGAAATTGGTGCTCTGCCTTTAACCCATCCAAGTGCACACACACAGCAGTGAGTAGTGAACAAATCCACACACACACACACACACACCGTGAACACACACCCGGAGCAGTGGGCAGCCATGCTGCGGCGCCCGGGGAGCAATTGGGGGTTCGGTGCCTTGCTCAAGGGCACCTCAGTCGTGGTATTGAGGGTGGAGAGAGCGCTGGACGTTCCCTCCCCCCACCTACAATTCCTGCCGGCCGGGGGCTCGAACTCGCAACCTTTCGATTACGAGTCCGACTCTCTAACCATTAGGCCACGACTTCCCCCATCTGTGAAAAGATTGTGGAATACTGTAAAAAAAAAGTTACTCAACGTTAAATTGCAAAGGCTTTGCAAATCTCATCATCTACAGTGCATAAAATCATCAAAAGATTCAGAGAAACTGGATAAATCTCTGTGCGTAAGGGACAAGGCCGAAGACCTTTGTTGAATGCCTATGGTCTTTGGGCCCTCAGACGACACTGCATAACTCATCGGCATTATTGTGTCATTGACATTACTAAATGGGCCCAGGAATACTTCCAGAAACCACTGTCAGTAAACACAATCCGCCGTGCCATCTGCAGATGTCAACTAAATCTCTATCATACAAAAAGGAAGCCATGTGTGAACAGAAGCGCCGTCGTGTCCTGTGGGCCGAGGCTCTTTAAAATGGACTGTTTCAAAGTGGAAAAGTGTTCTATGGTCAGACGAGTCCAAATTTAACATTTTTGTTGGAAATCACGGACACCGTCTGGGTGCTGAATTGGCCTGCCTGCAGTCCAGATCTTTCACCTATAGAGAACATTTGGCGCATCATTAAACAAAAAATATGTTAAAGATGACCACTCTTCAGCAGCTGGAAACCTATATCAGGCAAGAATGAGACCAAATTCCAACAGCAAAACTCCAGTAGCCTCGATGCCCAGACATCTTAAAACTGTTTTGAAAAGAAGAGGAGATGCTACACCATAGTAAACATGCCCCGTCCCAACTATTTTGAGACCTGTAGCAGGCATCAAATATGAAATGAGCTTATTTTGTGCATAACATTGTATAATTTCTCAGTTGAAACATTTGTTATGTTATCTACGTTCTATTGTGAATAAAATATTGGCTCATGTGATTGGAAATTCCTTTAGTTTTCATTTTATTCAAATTTAAAAAACATCCCAACATTTCCGGAATTCGGGTTGGACTAGTTAGCTAATTATTTTACAATTCTCTTTGCAAGTCACTATAATATGGGAAAAATGTTTCCATTTATACTCTTACCATGTTTAATTGGGCAGGTGAAGTACTGAACACCAGCTACTGATCCATCATTCTTGCCAACTGGTTGGTGAAGCTCCACTCCAGCCCAAAGACCACCAGCGAACTCTGTGCTGCCGCAGAACCGCAGAGTCCCGACCTTGCAAAACAAGCGAGAGCTGCAGAGTAAACTAAGATTTACACTTTTCCTTAATGCATTCAATCACAGGACCACAGGAGCATCCTGCTGAAACACTTTAACAAACGGAGGGGAGGCACTGTGGGGACAGTGTGAGAAATCGTTTTTTGGCCGCGTGGGCTGCCGAGGCGATAATACATATTCAATAGACCTGTTTCACGCTCTCTTTATCTTGCTCCGTACTCCGGAGGGCAATGAAAAGTGATTACTTCTTTATTCCAGAAACAAACAAGCACATTCACACAAAGTGGCACGTATTTAGGCCTGTTCGACCGGTCGCCGGAGAGCCGACATTGTTTTCTTATGCGCCGACATTCATAAACAGGAAAATGAGCTTGGATAAAAATAACGTTAAAAGTAAAATGGGGATCAAAGAAAGCCAGCGGCACCAAGGATCCCTGAAGATAATGGGGTTTTGATTAGCCAATCTGCAGATTCTAGGCACTCTGCTCTCTTTAGTCCCAATGTGGCGGAGGATTTCATTAATGGATAATTTAGTGTAGGTAAGAGAGGGCGAGAGTCAAAAAAAAAATAATGTTTAAAAGGCATTATTTCTGCAAGGACAATACAGATGAGTAAGCCCTCTGGTCTCTTTACTCTTCTTTCAGTTTTCTGACCCACTATTATCCTTACCCACTGCAAATGGATTTGGATTTGAGAAATCCCTGTCCATTACTGATGATGTCACAACGGGCTGCAGCATGCAATGCAGCTGCCTTTTAGCTGTAGCGAATTGCAGACGGTTATACAGCATGCAGGACAGATTCGATTGTGTGGCAGCTATAGGATACCATTCAGTGACATTTTAGTTCTTGGCTGGGAGCAGTGCATGAAGTAATTTCTTTTCGACAACTCTCATTTTGCGGAACATTGTGTGGGGGTGCACCTGTTTCTATTAAATTTGATTTCTCAACTGCTTCAATCAATATCAATCACAGCAAACCTGTTATGTTTGAACTCTAGCATCTGTACCAATACTTTATATTTGATGCGAGGAACAACAAGCACACGCATTTCCTTGATTTTTGAAGCAAATGTACATTTTTTCCAGCACACATATAAAACACATAGGGTACAACGAGGCTAAAGGCGCATTTGATATTATTTTCATCTAAACCATTAGATGGCAAAAAACGTGGTGTAACACTTTCCAAAACATTAGTTTCTCAAGATGCACATGTATATTTGTCTGATCCTTGATGCGATCGCATGCAGCAGTGCAAAGCTGATTCTGTGCTTACTTGATCTAATATTTGACGTTTTTTTAAATGTTTTTAAACGTTTTTTTTTTTTTTTTAAGTAAAAAAAATCGCTAAAGAATCGCTAAAATTAATGCATTTTGAGACAAAAGGTCTTCATGATTTTCAGCTTTGTTTAAGATAATTAAAGCAACAGTTTTTAAATAATGAAATAATATGTAAAAGTATGCTATTTGGGGTAAAAAGCGCCCCTGCTGTTGGGGCTAAACGCGCACAGTAATTAACATGATAATTATTGGTTGGCTGATTTTTCCATTTGTTGACATGACATGGTTAGATTCAGATGACAAATATCATATATTATGTTGGATGTTTCCGTATTAGGGATAATCATGTTTAGAATGAAACCATCATATTTAAAAACATAATAAAAATCATATAATAAAATATAATTTGTTGTTACTACTTTAAATATATTCAACTATTATTGGATCTCCTTCAATACTTTCAGAAACTTTACTTAAAATTATTTGGTTTCTGTATTTTAAAATATATTTTTTATATTAATATATTTTAATGACAGTATATTTATTGAACGAAAAAATTTTTTTTTTCAAAATAAGCAGAAAATAGTACAAACTTTGTTAAAGTGATTGTTTTTAACAAATATTAATTTAGACATTTTTTTTTTTAAAAAGCCAAAGTATTTGTATCAGTACCGTGTGCCTTTTACCCCATGCTGGTGAGCCTTTTACCCTGTGTGTGGGGTAAAAGGCCCCTCTTGCCACCTAATACATTAAGATTTTTAAACAAAAACTTGAAATGATTTATTTTCACACAAAATCTGTTACTCCATTAATGTTCAATACAACATATATATATATATATATATATATATATATATATATATATATATATATATATATATATATATATAAAATGTTTTTTTTTTTTTTTCTTTTTTTTCTGCAATTATACATTTTAGGCACAGTGAATAGCACATTTTTTAGCCCCGTTGTACCCTATACTTTTTTGATTTAGGTTTCATTAACCTAACAAATTTGCATATTTAACACTGCTTTTAAAGCAATACACATACCTTGCTGTTTGTGGTTTGTTTAGACATGATAAACACATAAATGTTTAATATTTTAGAAATACAGACATATATACATATAAAATGTATACACATGAAATGGCCCCACAATATCAAAATGTTCATGATTTTCAAGATTTATCACCTCTGTGGGGACATTTGGTTCACACAAACAAAGTGGCCCCTCAAATATATTAAGACACGTAAGCCACAACAAAAAAAGGATTATATAATAACATATAACAGATTATTATGATTGTAATGATACAGTATTCGTATTGAACTGGTCGGTACGAGGCTTTCGGTTTGTTATGCATTACAAACCAAACGATTCGTTGGACTAATTCTATTACATTTGGAAAATAAAAGAGCTTAAAGAGAGTGAAATAAAATGTTCTCAGTGCTACTGTGCTCAACAAGGCAGCCCAAATGACGTAACAGGCAATGTGCTGTCTGCCCAGTGGTGTAGAGGACGGTCTCGCAGGGCACGCACTGCAAAAGGCCCCACGATAACCTCCCCTTGCTGGGTTGTGTCGAAAGACTTGTATCAACACAAGCCAGATATTTTCAAAAACATCAATTATGTGTATTCTACAATTAATTATGCGTGACCCTGGACCATAAAACCAAAATCAAATCAAATCAAATCACTTTTATTGTCACATCACCACAGCACGTGTGCCTTCGTGAGTGAAATTCTTGAGAGCGTGCTCCAGACACTGCAGAAACAATTTACATATAGACAATTTACATATAAACAATTTACATATAGACATTACCATACATACGTACAGACTTATACAGATGACAATGTGTAATATACACATACATATACTCAGTACACATAGTGTACTATTAGACAGACATACAGTTACCGATACACATTATACACAGTATGTAGTACACATTCTACGTTATATACACACAGTAATATGCGAAGATGCAGCAGATTATATATAAACCGGATGTGCAAATGTCATGGATGTGCATTGGATGGTATCCAGTGCTGGCAAAAAGATTGTTGTATTTGTGCAGTAGTGTACTGGTAGTCCAGTTTGAACTGTATTGGAATTAAAGTGCAGTGCGTGGTATATTGTAAAGTGGGAGTGTGCTGTAGGGTGTATTAGTTTTTACTGTTCATTAGCCTGATAGCCTGAGGAAAAAAGCTATCCCTCAGTCGGCTAGTGCGGGATCGGATGCTGCGGAGACGTCTTCCTGAGGGCAGCAGAGAGAGCAGTCTGTGGGACGGGTGGCTGGAGTCATTGATGATCCTCCGGGCTTTCTTTATACACCGCCTGGTGTAGATGTCCTGGAGGGAGGGAAGCTCACCTCCAACAATGTGACGGGCAGTTCGCACGACCCTTTGCAGAGCTTTGCGGTTGCCAGCAGTGCTGTTTCCAAACCAGGCGGTGATGCAGCCTGTCAGGATGCTCTCCACAGTGCAGGTGTAGAATGATCTGAGGATGCTGGGGCTCATTCCAAACTTCCTCAGCCGTCTCAGGAAGAAGAGGCGTTGGTGTGTCTTCTTCAGCACTGCCTCTGTATGAGCGGACCATGTGAGATCCTCAGTGATGTGAACACCGAGGAATTTGAAGCTGTTTACTCGCTCCACAGGTGTCATGTCGATGGTGATGGGTGTGTGTTCTCTGCTCTGTCTCCTGAAATCCACCACCAGCTCCTTGGTCTTGTCGATGTTGAGTGAGAGGTGGTTCTCTTGACACCATTTAGTCAGGGTTCTCACCTCCTCTCTGTAGGCCGTCTCATCGTTGTCAGTGATCACTGGACTTAATGACTACAGACCTGTCGCACTCACGTCTGTGGTCATGAAGTCACTTGAGAGACTGGTCCTGGCCTACCTGAAGGACATCACTAGACCCTTGCTGGATCCTCTTCAGTTTGCCTATAGAGCAAACAGGTCTGTGGATGACGCTGTCAATATGGGACTGCATTACATCTTGCAACACCTCGACAAACCTGGGAATTATGCAAGGATCTTATTTGTGGACTTCAGCTCGGCCTTCAATACCATCATACCTGACCTTCTCTCAGACAAACTGAGACAGCTCTCTGTGCCCTCCTCCATCTGTCAGTGGATCACCAGCTTCCTGACAGACAGGCAGCAGCTAGTGAGGCTGGGCAAACTCACATCCAGGACTCTCACCATCAGCACTGGCGCCCCTCAGGGTTGCGTTCTCTCCCCACTGCTCTTCTCTCTCTACACGAATGACTGCACATCAAAGGACCCCTCTGTCAAGCTCCTGAAGTTTGCGGACGACACTACAGTCATAGGCCTCATCAAGGACGGTGACGAGTCTGCTTACAGACAGGAAGTTGAGCAGCTGGCTGTCTGGTGCAGTCTTAACAACCTGGAGCTGAACACGCTCAAAACTGTGGAGATGATAGTGGACTTCAGGAGAAACCCCCCTGCTCTCCCCCCACTCACCATCATGAACAGCAGTGTGACTTCAGTAGAGTCATTCAGATTCCTGGGCACCACCATCTCTCAGGACCTGAAGTGGGACAATCACATTGACTCTATTGCGAAAAAGGCCCAGCAGAGGCTGTATTTCCTCCGCCAGCTAAGGAAGTTCAACCTGCCTCAGGAGCTGCTGAAACAGTTCTACTCTGCAATCATCGAGTCTGTCCTATGTTCTTCTATAACTGTTTGGTTTGGTTCAGCTACCAAAACAGACATCAGAAGACTACAACGGACAGTTAGGACTGCTGAGAGGATTATCGGTGCCCCTCTGCCCAGCCTCCAAGAACTTTACACCTCCAGAGTGAGGAAAAGGGCTAAGAAAGTCACTCTGGACCCCTCACACCCAGCTCACTCTCTCTTTG
Source organism: Barbus barbus (assembly GCF_936440315.1). Classification (NCBI taxonomy): domain Eukaryota; kingdom Metazoa; phylum Chordata; class Actinopteri; order Cypriniformes; family Cyprinidae; genus Barbus; species Barbus barbus. Next base: position 7,285,472 of record NC_136748.1, on the reverse strand, counting down.
TACTGTTGCCCTCTGGCCGGCGCTACAGATCACTGAGCACCAGAACAGCCAGACACAAGAACAGTTTTTTCCCCCAGGCCGTATCCCACCTGAACAACACATAACACACCCCGGTACTGTACATCTGTAAATAACTCATCATCAAACCTTCATCTGTACATAGGACACATGCACATTCACAGTTCTGTCTATGGTCATGTCTCTTTTCTGTATATTTTTATTTTTATTACTATTGTTATCCTTAATTATTGTATATTCTCTTCATTAGTGTTCTTTATCACCTTAATTATATGTTGTCTGCACTATGTTTGTACTTTCTGTACTGGAAGCTCCTAACACCAAGACAAATTCTTTGTGTGTGCAAACACACTTGGCAATAAAGCTCTTTCTGATTCTGATTCTGATTCTGATCAGGCCTATCACCGTTGTGTCGTCAGCATATTTGACGATGACGTTGGAGCTGTGTGTTGCTGTACAGTCATGTGTGTACAGGGAGTACAGGAGTGGGCTGAGGACGCAGCCCTGAGGAGCACCAGTGTTGAGGGTCAGCGGGGATGAAGTGTTGTTGCCCATTCTGAACACCTGACATCTGCCCGTCAGGAAGTCCAGGATCCAGCTGCACAGAGATCCGTTTAGTCCCAGAGTCTGGAGCTTCTCAACCAGTGTGGCAGGCACTATGGTATTGAATGCTGAGCTGTAGTCCACAAACAGCATTCTCACATAGGTGTTCTTATTTTCCAGGTGGGAGAGAGCAGTGTGCAGGGTGAAGGCAATAGCGTCGTCTGTGGAACGGTTTCTGCGATATGCGAATTGTAGGGGATCCAGTGAGTCAGGCAGCACAGAGCAGATGTAGTCTCTGATGAGTTTCTCAAAGCATTTGCTGAAGATGGGTGTCAGAGCAATGGGCCTCCAGTCATTCAAGCATGTGATTTTATTTTTCTTTGGTATGGGCACAATGGTGGATTTTTTGAAGCATGCGGGAACCACGGACAGAGAGAGGGAAAGGTTAAAAATGTCTGTGAAAACCCCGGCTAGTTGAAATGCGCATGCTCGGAGCACACGGCCTGGGATGCCATCGGGACCCACAGCCTTGCGGATGTTCACCCGTCGGAAGGATCGGGTTACATCTGCGACAGAAAAGGAAAGTGCGCTCGCCTCTTCTGCTACAGCCGCGGGAGCGCGCTCTGTGTGGGCGGTGTTGTGAGCCTCGAAACGAGCATAAAAGTGATTAAGTTCGTCCGGTACAGAGGCGCTAATGTTCACAGTAGCTGGTTTATTCCCTCTGAAATCTGTGATGTTATTGATACCCTGCCACATGCTTCTTGCGTTGTTGGTTTTGAATTGTTCTTCAACTTTGTTTTTATATTGTCGTTTGGCAGCTTTGATTGATTTCCTGAGATCGTAACTGGCTTTTTTGTGATCGTCAGAGTTTCCGGATTTAAAGGCAGATGTCCGCGCTGACAAGGCTGCTCGAACATCGCTGTTAATCCACGGTTTTTGGTTGGGGTAGATGCGGATTGTTTTTGTCGGTACTACATCCTCTACACACTTCCTGATGAAACACGTTACAGTATCTGAGTACGCCTCTATGTCGTCATCAGACGCTGCCCGGAACATGTCCCAGTCCACGTGATCAAAACAGTCCTGTAGTATAGCGTCTGATTGGTCCGACCAGCATTGAATTGTCCTGAGGGCGGGTGCTTCTCGTTTCAGTTTTTGCCTATAAGCAGGCAGGAGCAGAACGGAAGTGTGATCCGATTTGCCGAAAGGTGGGCGGGGGAGCGATTTGTAGGCGTCCCGGAATGGAGAGTAGCAGTGGTCAAGTACACGATCACCACGCGTGTTGATGGTGATGTGTTGGAAGTATTTTGGAGCTATTGTTCTGAAGTTGGCTTTGTTGAAGTCCCCCGTAACAATAAACGCTGCGTCTGGGTACGCGGTTTCCTGCTCGCTTATATTCCCGTACAGTTCCTTGAGTGCCTGGTCTGTGTTGGCTTGAGGGGGAATGTAAACAGCTGTGATTATGATCGCTGTAAATTCCCTCGGTAGCCAGAATGGTCGACACAGAAGCATATGAAATTCCAGATCAGGGGAGCAGGAGGATTTAATAGAGTGTAGGTTCCTTTCATCACACCACGAGTTGTTGATAAATAAACAGACGCCCCCACCTCTGCTTTTCCCTGTGAGCTCTTTCGTTCTGTCCGAGCGGTGCACGGAGAACCCCGTAAGCTCGATGGCTGAGTCTGGAACCACTGCAGACATCCAGGTTTCTGTGAGGCAAATAATGCAGCAGTCCCTTGTTTCCCGTTGGTATGAGATGCGTGCCCGCAGTTCACAGAGTTTGTTGTCCAGTGACTGAACGTTAGCCAGCAAAATAGTTGGGAGAGGAGGTCGGAGGGGACGGCGTCTGAGTCTGACAAGGACGCCGGCTCTCTTCCCCCTTTTCCGGCGGCGTTTCCTCGGTCGCGATCGTGCGGCCCAGACAAAGGGCTCTGATGCGGTGTCTGTAAACAAGGCGCCGGCGTTCAGGAACTCAAAGTCCGGTTTGCGTTGCGCGACGAAGGAACCAATGTTTAAAAGCGTGTGTCTATCGTAGACAGTTATACTGACAACATCTAACACGTGAAACAACAGAATAACAAATAAAACATAAGAAACATAAGAAAAACTGCAGAGTTTTCTTGGAGCTCGCAACACGGCTGCCATGCTCGGCGCCATCTTTACTGAGAGGCGCCAGTCATAAGGGTGAATTTTCTTTTTTTTAAACTGAGATTTACACATCATCTGATAAGCTTTCCATTGATGTATAGGACAATATTTGTCTGAGATACAACTATTTAAAAATCTGGAATCCGAGGGTGCAAATAAACAAATCAAAATATTGAGAAAAACATCAAATATATTTGCTCATTACATGGTCAAAGAAATTAAGAATTATGCAGTACCTTTTGACCAGCAATGATAACTTTGTCTCCAATATGAAGTCCCATACTTGAAAGCTGTGAACGAGCTTTTTCCGAGAGGAAACCCGGAGGTCGGACAGGCAGGAGCGGGATGAGTGCATCAGGTCTGGGGAGGACCTCCTGCAGCAGTGCGCGCAACTCTTTAGCCTGGACCGCAGCATCAGTTATTTCAAGAAGCATGTCTAGATGCTCTGGAACAACATCAGCCGGACACTGGCCCTTATCATTCTAAAAACATAAGAGGTTGTTAAAGGTTGAATGAAAGCATGTCTAAAAACACACGTAAATGACAAAAACATCCTAAATGAAATAGCAACAAGTTAAAGGAAAAAAACAACATAAAGTGTCCTAGTAAGGTTTAGGGACACCACATAAGGCATCACAGGATCATTATAAAATAAGTGAGATCTCTCAGAACAACTTTGTATTGATTTCCAGGATGGCTCTTCCTTTCATTTATCACCCGTCTCTATATACCACGAGTCACCTTTAGGGAAACTCTAGCTAACAAACTACTTATAATGTAAAATAGTTAAGCTGCAGTCAAACAAATCTTTTAATTTCACTACCAACAACTAACATAATGTGTCTAACCAAATTGAAGCTATTTAAGGAGAAACTTTTTTTTTTTTTTATCATGCAACTGACAGTATTTTCATGACAATTTTAATTAGGATCTCAATTAGTAGTCGTGACGTATTGTCAAGTATGGTGACCCATACTCGAAATTGGTGCTCTGCGTTTAACCCATCCAAGTGCACACACACAGCAGTGAGTAGTGAACAAATGCACACACACACACACACACACACCGTGAACACACACCCGGAGCAGTGGGCAGCCATGCTGCAGCGCCCGGGGAGCAGTTGGGGGTTCGGTGTCTTGCTCAAGGGCACCTCAGTCGTGGTATTGAGGGTGGAGAGAGCGCTGGACATTCACTCCCCCCACCTACAATTCCTGCCGCCCGGGGACTCGAACCCGCAACCTTTGGATTACGAGTCCAATTCTCTAACCATTAGGCCACGACTTCCCACGATTAGGATGGCTGCCTCAAACTCAAACGCATGATATCACAATAAATACAACTAGAAATTATAATTATATAACTAGATTGGGGGGGGGGGGGGGGATTACGACATGACTATCTACCTCTAAATGTATTTATTATTAAAAGCAATACAGAGATTATTTTATGTTGAGGGTTGCATGGTTTAGCAGATATTGCTAAACAAATTCAACAATAAAAAAAAACAATCTATTGCAAAATGCTGCAGGCTGCTTAAAGAGTTCACTATTGATTGCTGACTTAAGTGTCTGTTTTTTTTTTCATAAAAAGATAATTTAATATGCAGCATTTAGTCATGCTAAACTGCTACCTGTAAAAGAAAAAAATATTATTTATTGGAAAAGCTACAGCTCAGCTGCCATGTTATTAAAAATAAGTGTCACCTTATTTCCAAGAATCTGAGTCACCTTTTTTTTTTTATCATCTGAAATGTGCTGTAACTTATATTCCAAAGCAGCTTATATAATGCAATTATACCGTCAAACCCACAACACATTTGCAAAGTGCACACATTTGGATTTGTGCCGAATGAGAGAGGCTACATGAGCCCAAGTTTCTTTCTATGGAACATTTCCAGTTTCACTTTAAATAATTTAGGATTGGCATTTATAATAATTATATTGAATGCCACTATAATTTATGTTTGTTTTACACTTTATATATACTGTATATAGGGTCCAACGGGGCTAAAGGCGCCCCGGGGTAAAAGGCGCCTTTGATATTATTTTCATCTAAACCGCTAGATGGCACAAAATCGTGGCGTAGCACTTTCCAAAACATCCGCTTTTCAAGATGCACGTGTATATTTGTCTGATCTCTGACGCGATCACTTGCAGCAGCGCAAAGATGATGTTGTGCTTTCTTGATCTAATATTTTATGTTCTTTAAAATGTTGTAGATTTAAGTAGCAAATGAGAACCGCTAAAATTGATGCATATATTTTGAGACAAAGGTCTTCTTTATGATTTTCAGTTTTGTTTAAGATAATTAAAGCAACAGTTTTTAAATAACAAAAGAATATGTAAAAGTCTGGTATTTGGTGTAAAAAGCACCCCTGCTGTTGGGGCTAAAGGCGCACAGTAATTAACATGATAATTAATAGATAGCTGACTTTTCCATTTGTTGACATAACAATGGCTAGATTCAGATCTTGACTATTGCAATGCTCTCTTGGCAGGTCTTCCAGCCAATTCCATCAAACCTCTACAATTAATACAAAATGCCGCTACAAGATTAATCTTTAATGAGCCGAAAAGAATGCACATCACACCTCTGTTCATCAATTTGCACTGGCTACCAATAGCTGCTCGTTTGCCTACAAAACCACCTCTGGCTCTGCACCCCATATCTTTCACTGACTTTTTCATTAACTGTTCCCATCTGGTGGAATGACCTGCCCAACTCAATCCGAGCAGCTGAATCCTTAGCCATCTTCAAGAAAATAAAATCACATCTCTTCCACCTTTATTTGACCCTCTAACTCTAGCACTCTCTATTCTAATTCTATTTTATAAAAAAAAAAAAAACTTGCTACATGTACTGTGTTAGGCTAACCGAGACATGTCATGGCACTTGCATGTTGTTGCTCTTTTGTTGGTTTTGATTGCTTCTATTGTCCTCATTTGCAAGTCACTTTGGATAAAAGTGTCTGCTAAATGACTAAATGCAGGCGCAGTGAATAGCACATTTTTTCTTAAGGTGGGCTTTTAGCCCCTTTTTATTACATACACATATATATACATACATATATATATATATATATATATATATATATATATTGTTATTTTCATTTTTTTTTATTCCTGTTCTGAACAATGTTAAATTTACATTTGTAATGGAGTTAGGGGAACAAAAATACATGAGCTAATACTCTTTATAAATACTCTTTTTTTTTTTTTTTTTACATTTATTTGTTTACATAATAATGTTTATTTACATAGATTCATAATGTAGTAATACAATGCAGCTTACACAACGATGCAACTCAACTGATTTTTTTTTTTTTCTCAATGTGATTTTGACCCAGTGCGACTTCATTTCTGGAAAATACAGAAAGTACTGGTGCAAGCTAAACTGAATCACTGAATGCAAAGACACAGCAAGAGCTTGCACAGTAGATGAAAATATTTAACAGTATGTCTCATCAGCCCCCTCCAGCCAAACAGCTCAATGCCTCTACTACAGCACGGCTCAACACCATTTTTAAATGTATTACACAGCCAACTGCCTGAGTAGTGGACTTCTTGTGCCCTTCTGTCTTATCCAACAATGTGTTGTGGCAGGCACCGAGCTGGAACCAGACAAAGAAGATAGCCAAAACAAATGCGTCGTCCTTGACATGGCTTGGCTGGCGAGCAGTAACTGGGTTTCACTTTTCCTCGGCCCATTGGCTCTCTGTGGGCTTTAGGCTTAATGTGCTTGCCCATCTCACCAGCCTCATTCCCTGTGCTCATTAACATGTGGATGAGGGAGTCCATGTTTGGGACATCCATTTTGAGAGCCTTTCATCACACCGAGAAAAGCTGAAAGGGTTTGATGTACCACACATTTCTTAGACAGCAGGGTACTGTGTTGGAGTTGCTCTCCATCTTCAGACACATATAAATGTAGAGCTCCTGACAACTGGAAACTAAGGGCTCTCAATTTGTAATGGAATAATAGATAAACAACACCGCTGCCTCATGCAGCTCCATACATCAACTGAGTTTTTTACTACCACAGCGTGAGAAAATAGCTCTGTTCCAAAATCTAGTAAGTGATCTACCTAGACAGCATTTTAAGGCCTCATGGATGAACTTCAATCAGAGGTAGAAAAAAAATAGCTTTGGCCAAATTATGAAGCAGCATCTGATATATAGATTAAGGAAATCACAGAATGTATTATGCCAAGTTCAGTGAAGAAATAAAAAAACATGGCAGACAAAGCATCAAAAATTGCCTTGTTAGCTTAGCAACATGCTAACGTTACGCTCTCTAGTGTGGAGAAATGGAGATGGGAGAAGAAGATGAGACAACAGCAACAACAAACTACTGGAGACCACAACAATAACAGACAATGAGTGCTCGTATGAGAGGATTAAGAAATACCCTCAAATTAATTTTTATCATTCATAATTTTTAATAAAGAGAGAAATGGCACAAACACTTGACAAGGATGAAACCTTCTTGTGAGCATGCGTTGACTGTCTGTTTTTGCCAAAAATAATTTAAAAAAGATGGACAACATATCTCCATGTGGTTCACATCTCATTCGTTTACATTGAGAGGGTGGAGTTCATGACCTCTACTGCTGCCAGCCACCAGGGGGCGATTAAACTGTTTTGGCATAACTTTTCAGGAAGTGTGAAGCACACCTGATTTTTCCATATGCTATCAACTGGAGGGATATTTTGAAATGCTGTGTGTTCAGAAGGGCCACCCCCAAAAGTCAACTAACCGTTAGTCGACCAGAGGAGGCTTAGTCAATCAAAATGTAATTAGTCGCTTAATTGCAGAAAAACTAAATCTGTTTTCACTCTTTATCAAAGGAAACATTATACTATTAATTATTTCTTCAAACTCAGACTTACATGTGTGTACCGATTTCCGTGCATGTACGGAAGTAGGTTCTGGAAGGTAGCTTTTCTACAGCTGAGAAAAAAAGCTGCAAATTGTGCTTGTGCCATCACAAACACACACTCCCCGAACCTTCACTTTGATCTTTTTTTAGCTGAATCACAGAAAACTGAAAGGGTTGTGACTTTGTTCGTCAGTCAAAAAAAATATCCAAGAGATGGATGATGCAGGCGCACACTGATGGGAGATATGCTGACTGTTGGTCTGAATGTCCTGACAAGTAGCACCCCTCTAACCTGTGCTTAGGTTATATTCTCGTCAGCTAACGTTAATGTTGAACTGCATCCAAAACGATGCTGAATACATATTTATCACCATCATCGTGACAGGAGTTTGTTAGCATGACACTGGTACTCAGCAAGTAGGCAGTTTGGAAAGCTCCTTTGTAGAAACGTCGATCGCTATGTCCTTAAAATATGGTAAATTATACAATAATCAGAGGTTTACATGCATTGCTCATCTTCTAATCCATATATACAGTAAATCATGCATAAATTCAACAAACACAAACTGCTGAATCATCACTTTGTGTCACCAAATGAAATCATCTTCTGTCGAGGAGGCCTGAGGGGTTTGCTAATAATGAAACGATGCCCAGAAGATAAAGGTCATGAAGCATGACCACAGTACGCTGGAAAATACAGCCACAGAACTGTCTTTTCTTTTTCTTTTTTTTACATAATTAGTGTGAAACGGCTCATTGCCTCAATCACTGCTTATGTAATGCAGGAATTTCCACAATTATTCAAAGGTGACATCTGATTATGCTCCTCAAAGAGCAAACAACAAAATGATATTTTCTGAAACTGAAGCTGACACTGCACCTTAAAAAAAAAGTTCAGCCCATTTCCTTAGTGTACCTCATTTCCACTGCGCAAGACTGCACCCTAGTGGTTAGCAAAACTGTCTGCAGAAAGATCAGCTACTCTGGTTTAGCATCATATAGATGTAAAGCTCCACGCCTGTCAGATGAAGGATGACTCACTGAGATGGTCATATAACTCCACTTGCAGGCATATGCAATATCATAAGAGACAATGGATGAAGATGAAGAAAAAAACAAAACAATCTATTTGAAATAGTCAAAAGGATCACTGTGCAATGTAAAAAGTTGTTGGCCAAAACAGGTGTAATCAGGTGACGGTGAGCAACAATAGTTTGCTATTTTCCAAACTCCTTTTCCCGCATATTCTACCTTTGTTTCCTATTGTCAGTGTTGTTGCTTGGCAACATGGCATATTTGTATGGCTAAACCTCAGCTGCTCCAGAACGTTCTCCACAGACACGAAAGTCTGCCAAGCCTGTTGTTACGACGTTATCAGATGATTTGATGTTTGTTTCCCCGCACTGACGATATCTCTATTAGAGTGTTGGTTGAGAAACAAAAACCGAGCTAAAAAACATCTCCTGACTGACGAGCAATGGACAGATGCCCAGAGAAAAACACTGGCAACAAACAAGCCGCACTACTGGCAGAGATAACGTGGGGTAGAAAATGAAGGATGGAAAACTCTGGCTGCCTCACAACGGAGAAGAAATAACAGCAAAAGTCAAGCATCACGCCGGTTCCTATTTTATGTTCTGGCAGCAGAGCTGATAAACCCTTTACATGCAAACAAACCTCTCTGACTAACGCCCTACTAAAAGACCAGCTGAACTGAAATGCATGCATTTTACAAAAGTTTAAATAATATCAATAATTCAGTGCCATCTGCTGTTTGTGAGGAGAATGACCCCTGGCGGTGACGCTCCGTGAGTGTAAAATGAGTTCAGGGAGAGAAATGAGCGTGGCTAATTTACCGCTGTGCTGATGGGACAGACTGAAAGGAAAATAATAAAGCTGGCTGTGAATGTGCGAGTGTGTGCATCAGCCTGACCCCTTGTGCTCACTTCATATATCCATTTATCCATCTATCAAACTATCCACACAACCATCCATTTAAAAGAACTATGTAGACATTTTTTCTTTTTTTTCACAGTAGATGCACATTTATTTATTTGTATTTTTGAAGAATAATTTAATATTTTGTTTTATTTCTGGAAAAAAAATACTATTATCATTTTTATTATTATAAAAATCTACATCCCCACACTATTTGTTGAACAATTTAAAAACATGTATAGAAACAACAGCAATAATAATAATAGTAATAATAATAAATTTAGAAATGTAAGTATTTTATCATTAATATAAAATCAGTCATTTCAAAATACTTTATTATTATTATTATTATTATATTAAAAACAATCTGTTTTCCTAAAATATACTATTATTCTAAAAATTGTACTTCCCTACACTTACATTTTAAAGCCATGAAAATAATAATAATTACCAAATATAAATATTATAACATAGTCATTCTGCAATAATGTATTATTATTATTATTCAAAACATAATCTGTTTTCATAAAATATGCTATTATTCTAAAAATTGTACTTCCCTACACTTACATTTTAAAGCCATGGAAATAATAATAATTTCTTAATAATTATAGTCACTGTTATTATCTAATGCACAATCATTTTAAAATATTGTATTAATTCCTCTTATTCTCTTTATCTTCAAAACTGGTCTATGTCAGGGCATGATGTAGACCAGTTTCAAGCCAGAGTGTTGTTGCTGACATTGCTCTTATGCATAGTAAACTTGTGTATTACTTTCAGTGTCACAGCTCTATCATGAGAAAGCAGGTTTACAATAAATACTTGAATAACTAACAAAGACAGCTGCATTTCAATTTGCTTTGTTAGTAGCCATAAAGAAAATCACAAACCCTAAAAGCAGGGTTGGCTCCCAGCTCTAGCAGACACTTCACTGCAGAGGTACACAGGTTTGAGGCGGCGATGTGCAGCGCAGTGCCAAAGTCAAAATCACTGCAGGTCGCATCCACCTCTGAAACAGACCACATACAGACATCATCACGCAAGCACTTGAGTTTGCCATGAGATTCAAACTGCAATTTTGATTCCCACTGTCATTCCAATATCTCTCCTCACCTCCTGGCTGTGACGCCTGCAGAACCACACAGATGAGAGGAGGGACGTCGAAATATGCGGCGTAGTGGAGAGCGTTCATGTTCGTCCAACGGCTGCGCAAGGACGGCTCGGCTCCCAGCGACAACAGCTGACGGGCAAAACTGGCAGCACTCTCAGCGTCACCTGCAATCAGATGTGACTGTCATATCAGTTCTTGTGCTGTGCTGGATCAGTGATCTGTCCATGAGATTTCTACTGAAGTAAACTATCACAAAGAAATGTTAATTCAATTTTATTCAATGAAATACATGCTCACCTATTCCTGGAGCTCCTGCCTTGCAGCAGTAGTGCAGCAAAGTCATGTCAGTGAGACCATCTCTGTCATTGACACCACAGCCTCTTTTCAGAATCTACAGAACAAGGAAAAACTCACTTGAATACATACAGCAAGGACATCCAGCTAAAGATTTCATGCTGACAGAGACAATATTAGAGACCAGATAATATTTCAGTCAACAGAGCCTGACACTCAGGGTGGGGGAGTGTGTGAGTATGTTTTATGACAGTTGCAAGAAAACATGAAATTAAAATTGACCCTGTTTAGATGGTAAATGTCCCTGGCCTTGTTACACACAATTCATCAGTGTGTGTTTTTTCAAGTTTTTTTTTTCTTCGGAAGAAAAAGAAATGTTTGCTTTAACAATTTTTCCTCAAAATGTAATTGCATTCCTTTCCTCTGAACATTTTTTTTTTTAGGAAAAATAAATGCACCAATTAGATTTATACATCTGAAGAAATTGTGAATGGTTCTTGTGTTATTTAACATTGCTGCAGGGTTGTTCTGAGTGTTACCTCAGCACAACTCTTGCGGTTCTGTTCAAAATCTAGGAAGCTGCTTATGCAGGCAACATTTGGAAAATAAAGCAGAACAGGTGAGTTTGATTTCATTTTCTTTTAAACCACTAGATGTCCCAAAAACTCACCGCAGCACTTTTCTAAACAACCACATTACATTATGCTCTTGAAAACTTGGCAGATCCTCAGTGTGATCCCCGGCATATTTAATTAATTTTCATTTGTATTCATTTATTTTATGACATTTTTGTAGCAATTTAAAAATGAATTATTCGGTAGAATAATTAAAATGACCAAATATATTATTTTTTTCCCTCTCCCAAAGGTGTGATTTGCAGCATAGCACAGGTCATTAAATCAACAGTTCTTCAAAAACTTATGAACGTGTCAAAGTTTGGTAATTGTTGTATAAAGTGCCTCCTTTTGTTGGCGCAAATATGTCACAATAATTGACATAATAATAAATCACCAGCTGACTTTTCCATTAGTTGACATAAAATGGATAGATGGTGGAAATAATTAAAGCTGGCTGCCCATCTTATAGAAAATCACCATATTTATAATAAAACAATTGTTAAATATTACACTAATCATATAAAACAATTTATTGCTACTGAAAAGTTGTATTAAATGATTATGGGATCGCATTTGTGCATGGTTATTATTATTTTACTAAATTATTCTTTATGTATTTTTAAAATAAATATATTTTAACTTTACTTAAGTGATTCTTGTGAACCAGTATTAATCAAATTAAGAGGTAAAAGGCCTCCCTCGCCACATCATATATGTTTTCATTGTTGGCAACTATCTGAAACTAAATTAGTTAGTTGTTTGTTTTCGTGTTTCAGGTAATGCTTATTTTATGTTAAGTAACAGAATTTATTTTTTTTTTTAATCGGACTTTGGTCATCCTTTTTATTGTATGCCAGCTGATAAAAAAATAGTTTAGAAAGTAACCGTAATTTTGGTTTTATTCAATTATACATCATTACATTTCATCTTTAAAGACCTTGAGACTGAGACTCAGAATAACTCTGACCTCGTTGCCAATGACACTAATATTCCGCTGAACTTGGGGAACCCACTGTCTGAGAACAGCGAAGAGCTCGGGAACAGTGGTCCGAGGATCCAGCAGAACCTCCCGACACAGAGGATCATTTGGGTCAAAGAAAGAGAACTCTGCAAAACAGAACAGTTAAATCTGTAAGATCTTCAAATGAACCTCAGAAACAAAAAATCAGCATGAGTCAATATAAATGATTATTTCAAAACCTATTCATTTTGATTTATCCATGCTGAGCATGCCAGAGCCCGATCACTCAAATTCAGTTAAACAGCTCAGTTTGAAGTGAATTAAAGTGAAGTGTGAGAGTGAATGAAAAGCGAGTACAGAGAGGGAATGATGTATCAGTGCTGACAGGCAGAAAATTGAAAAATAATTTCTGTGACCTTGTCAATACTTCACTTTTACAGCAGCTTAAGCAAAGTCCACAATTTAGGGTCTAAACTTTACTTCATAAATAAAGCTACACTTCAGAAAACAGCTAAATAAGTTGTTTGTTTATTGGCCAGGCCGCCCCTAAACGGAAAAAAAAAAAAATCCATCGCTGTACAGCCGCAGACAGAATTTGATGAGATAAATAACCAAAGCGTCAGCATTTTTGGTGTGACCCACTTAAAAGCTTGCACGAGAACATTTTCACAGGGGCTTAAATGTCAAACTGAAAGCGAAACGACATTTCATGTGAAACTCGATGAGTGATGCACGCACGCAGACCCGCACACTCACCGCAGTCTGAAGGCATGGGCGCTGATGCCACCTGATGGATCACAGGTCTCTCAGAGTTATGGGAAATAATGCTGTACCGTCCCGGGACCGAGTCTCTCTCTGAAGACTCCCTCAGCACATCCTCCTTGGTCATTTCCCTCTCACCACCTAAACACAAAAATATTCAACAAAAACATTAATATCTGTGGAAACATTATAAAAATGCTTAAAAAAATAAAGAACTATAAAGGAAATAAGATTTTATTGAGGACAGGGAAAAATAGATAAAATAATGAATTAATTAAAACAATGCAGTGACATTAATATATGCTATGAACAAATTAATCATAAATATAAGTTTGCGGTTATTAAGATTTTTAAAATTAAATAAGTCTCTTGAGGTTGAATTTATTTGATCAAAAATACAGTAAAACAGTAATAGCAGCATAGTGTGCATTATTATTTATTAGGGATGCACGATATTGGATTTTTGCCAATATCCGATATGCCGATATTTTTCCAACTCATTTTGGCCGATACCGATATATTTCCTTTCGCTTGGAAACAACACCTAGTCTCTCCTGTGCAGAAATTATAAGCAAAATATTTGTTTAATTTAGGTTAGTTTTTAACAAGAATGTATTTGTTAGAATTAAATAAACAATAATAGCAGCATAGTGTGCATTATTATTTATTAGGGATGCACGATATTGGATTTTTGGCAATATCCGATATGCCGATATTTTTCCAACTCATTTTGGCCGATACCGATATATTTCCTTTCGTTTGGAAACAACACCTAGTCTCTCCTGTGCAGAAATTATAAGCAAAATATTTGTTTAATTTTGGTTAGTTTTTAACAAGAACGTATTTGTTAGAATTAAATAAACAATAATGAAGGTTTTTGGACAGTACATTAAAGCTTTGAAAATAACTATAAATAAACATATATATATACACATATACATTATATATATATATATATCAATCGCTGCATTTCCCCCCCCAGAAAGATGCAGTTAACCCAAACATTTTATTTTAAGATTTAACATGTGTAGACTAAAGCAAAAGAGTTGTAACAATTCTAAAAATATTTTAGAGCTTATGATTTGTTTAAAAAATAAAACATATTACACATTAATGAATAAATCAGTATATTTAAAATTATTTAATTTACAAGCGTCATGTTTGTGATTTTTTTATTTCATGTTAGCTATAGCTTCTGATCTTTAAATAAAAATATACTCTTTATTTTATGACATCAATTACTGCTTTATTTAATCAGATATACAGTCTAAATGTTACTTGTGTAGGCTATTTTACTTTTAATTGAATTAGAAGTAGGCCAACAGCGGATTAAAACTCCTTACTGAACGGGCATTAGGACCCGGGGGAGGCTGCTGCTGCATGTGCTTTTACTGTTTATACACCGAACGCGTCATTCTGTACGTGCTTTCATTGATTAAATGCAGCGATACAAAAGAGTGAATCTAATAGTCATTCAGACAAAACTGCTTCAAAAATGAGTCACACTGTTGATGTGATCTAATCGTTAGGACACCCTGAGCACATGTGAGTTAAGGTATTCCTCTTATCGGCAAGACATATCGGCATAATTTTTCATATCGGGCCGAGACCGATATTTACATTTAAAGCCATTATCGGCCGATTCCGATATCAGTCCGATAATATCGTGCATTCCCTATTATTTATTATCATCAAATATCATTTAAAACAGTTTTATAGTTTAAAACTATATTTCAAAACTTAATTTATTCTGTAATGTATTCAGCGGTCATCATTACTCTAGTCTTCATTAATGCTTTGTGCAGCTTATATAAACATTTTGACATTTTGATCAATTTAACTTACCAAAAAAAATCATAATCAAATTTTTGAATGGTAGTGTATAAAAAAAGCCATGAATTATGGACTATGCAAGGCTGTGCTGCATTCAGACCTGCTTTCATTCTGGTATGCAATTCTCACTTTTCACAACCCAAATAACAACCAATGGATAAAATTAAGTCACTCCTTATTTCTTTTTTATTAATATTTTGTGTGTTTGTTTGTTTAGTTTTTTTCTTAAAAGGCATTGATAAGCTCTGAAATGTCACACTAAGGTAAAATGATGCCTAAAGATAGATAATTATCTATCTATCTATCTATCTATCTATCTATCTATCTATCTATCCATCCATCCATCCATCCATCCATCCATCCATCCATCCAACCATCATGGCTACTTAAAGAGATTGAGAAAGAGAGTTGTTGTGAAAAGCATACCCAAGTGTGAATAGAAGAGTGCAGTATTTTTTTTTCTGCCTGTATATCATGGTAAATGTATCAAGTTACAATTCATGATATATGGAATAAGCAAAAATAAAGTCATACGGGTTCAGAACAGCATGATGGTGAGTTGGATGAAGTTTTCATTTTTGGGTTTTGTTACGGTGTTGTCCATGCGCAATTATGTGATGTCCAACACGGTCTTCATTTGTGTGATTTTTTGACAAATGTTGATATCAGTAATTAACTGAGATCAATTTGATTAATAAACATATATAATTAATTCCATTAAAATGAAAATTGACAGGCCGAGTTATTAATAAAGCCATCAGCTACTGAGCACGCAATCTCAATGAACAGACATCATTAGCCACAGCCTCATTCTGGGCCACAGCACACTGAATTACAAAGCTGCTTAAAATATCCCACTCACACAGCTTTGGGTGTAATAAAAGAGCCCTTATTCTCCAGCCGGAAAAAAAAGGAAAACACAAAGAACAAGGAACACAATAAAAATAAAAAAAAAGATTAGTTTGATGATGAATTATCCACAATAGAATATAAATTCAGAAATGTGCAACTTGTTTTTTTACATATTAAATTGACTTTTTTTTTTTTATGTACTCATCATCTCTACAGAAATAAACCGCTCATCTCCTCTGAAACACTGTGCCATCATTTCCTTTACATGGCAACCACAAACAACCAAGAATATCTGGCATTATAGAATTATGTTCATTATAAGCAAACAACACTTACAGCGCCTGCACAGCAAAAAAAAAACACCCCAAACGGAGTAAATACTCGTCTAATAGATCAGAGGTTTAAAAAAAAAAAAAAAACAGGATCATAATAGAGACCAGACAGCTAAATGAGTATCAGAAAAGGCAAGACATGACAATACTGAAGTACAAAACCAGAATACACAAAGACAGGATTTAAGTTACATACTACATCTGTTACATAAGAGCTTTATATGTATTGAGAGCATTTCTTGTGACTAGAGCTTTTGTTGCTTTGTTAGTCAGGTCAGCTGGGCCACTCTACGAAACTAAAAGAACACAAAGGGTGATTCCAAAGGAAAAACAGAATGTTCCCATGATGTAACATAGCTATAACATTCTAGAAATGTTGCATTTAGATTTTATTTTTACAAGCATAAAATACCAATGTGACAGCAAGGTAAAACTAATAAAGAGAACATTCTCTGATGGTTATTTATTTATTTATCTGCCAACAAAAAAAACTTGAGTCTTATAGTGTGCAGCTAAAGGCTAGTTCACACTACAGGATTTTAAGCCTGATTTGCAAGTTAACGAGCTCGCCGACAGGTCGGGCTGTAATCGGGGGGGAAATCTGCGGGTGATCGGAGCTCCGCGATCTTTATGTGTGAACTACACAACGATGCATCAAAGACGCTCGCTGACGTGTCGCCGAAACAAATATCTAGCATGCCAAATATCTGGACCGGTCAGCTGACTCGACATCACGTGGTGTCAGGTGTGGTGACGAGCTACAGCCAATGAGAGAGCAAGGCATGGGTTGAGGTCACCGGAAGAAAAACAGCAGCAACTTCGCTGAAAGAAAATGCTTATATTTTTGCACATAAGCTTCTTTCACAGGCTTTTGGCTGCTATATTTTTTATTAACCATCAATAGTTACTGTTGCCATGACCGACAAACACTCACACTACACTCTATCTCACGCAGTGAAAAACACATCGCAGAGCAAAGAGGAAACACACACCGACAGAGAAGACCGAGCAGGTTACTGCTCATATGAAACAAGATCTCAGGACTCTCAGCTTTTAAATCGAGTAATTTTTAAAGAAATTCAAACAATAAATACCTTTTTGTGGCTCTTCAATGTGTCGTGACAGATCACTGTATTGCCTCAGTTCAAACATGTGAACCGATCATCTTTTCATATTTACTTAATGCACGAAATGAACATGAATAAACATCAGAAGGTGTTTAATTTCAACCGCGGAACACATCATTTTAAGTCCACCGAAGTTAATCTACTCCTGTCTGATTTGTGGTTAAGGTTAGAAGGGATACAGCTGCGGCTACTGGGCATGTGCATTTACATATTTTCCGAGCCCACAATATAACGTGAAACCAATGAAAATGGTTTTAAATAGCAAATAGCGTCATAGTTTCATCAATTTGCGAGTGTCGCAGTGACCGTCTTTTTGCAGTAAGGGACCGGTCATAGTTTAATGAGTGGAAGATGACATGAAGCTCGCGGTTAACCTGCAATGAAAACAGATGCGCGCACATGTGCATATACAGCTCCCGATCGGGGCGAAGTTCACGGGATTTTGTCCACAGAATGATAAGAGCACACTTTTTAACATATTTTATTATTTAACACTCATTTAACTTTAGCGCTGCAAGCCATACAGTGCATGAGCAGATTTTCTGGTAAGCAAAACAAGCACTTTTAAATACCTCAGCTTATTGCCGTTACCATGGCAGCCAACAACAGCACAGCTTAACCCTCAGCACATATTTATATTTACATATTTATATATATAAAGCTCTTTGCGAACGGTCAATTCTCGCGTGTTTTCATGACAAAACGTGGTTTAGGGACCGAATCGAGTAGTTGGGTGACAGAGTTGTTGTCAGCTCGTGTAGTGTGTAACCCCTGGTTGCGGATAATTTACATAAAGTCATGTAGTGTGAACGCCACAACGACTAAAAGACAGACAATCAAGTCATGTAGTCTGAACAGCACAGCAATCTGCCGACGTGTAAAGTCCTGTAGTGTGAACTTGGCTTAAGACACACTAATAATATATGCTATTAGTTACGACCAATATAGGCTTTTCAATCGCAAACTTCTTTCACATAGCTATTTACTCATGACAGACTAAATTGAATTCTTGTTTATTATTAAAACGGCTGTCATATATTGAAACTGTCACAGGAAGAAAACCAATCAACAGGTTAGTTTTCAGCATATTATATCATTATATTAGTGAAGAGAGAAAAAAATAACTATTAAAGTTACTTTATGAGCATTTTAGCCAGTCACCAAGCAACTAAATTACCTTCTTCTTCTTCTTCAAACACAAACATGCCGTGGTAATACCATGGTAAGTCCTGATACTCTGTAATTAGCAGGGCATCTTTCTTTTCTTCACTTTCGACATCACTTTACCGCGTAACTACCACTTACAGAGTACTTCTGTAAGGTTTATTTTTGCAAGATGTGATTTTTATAGCCAAAACTACTGCTTGTGTTTCCGGCTGACCTTTATAAATGTAAATACCTTATTACATAACACACAGATGCTTGCCGTGGATCAGCAGAGCACCAGTCCAGTTTAGACTGTTATTATCACAAACACTGCATAATTGCATGCATTTGCCCTGCACGATTATGTTAGTTTACTAAACAGAACATTACTAACTTACAGTTATGCATATTCTGCAACACCATGCATCAATTCATCAATCGATTGCATTAAATGCACATCAAATACAGACATTAGAAAGTCGAAATATGCTGACAACAGCGAGCAAATACCTGTCTCTTTATGAAATAGAAAACCGCATTTTCTCTCTTTGGATCGTCGGCTTCGTGATCATGTTTTCATTTTATCTTCTGGCGACTTCGACTTGATCGGATTCACTTCCGACGTCGTGACGTAATACAGACGTCACTCAGCGCAGGGGAAGATTACAAATCCTCTTCACTGCAAAAAAATAAAAATAATAATAATAAAAAAAATCCTCTTCACTGCATCTGTAACGGTGTGTAATAATAATAATAATAATAATAGTATATTTTGTCCTACACACTTCACCCAATGTAAAACTTATAGAGAGTTTAGATGTGAATTTTATTACAACCCCTTTCCAAGGATTACTCAGACTGTTATTAATATAGAGATCATTAAAATAAAATATAAAAAAAGATAAGATTAAAAATAATAAGAATAATAAGAAGAAATAGAGATGCATTGTTTAGTGTGTGTGTGTGTGTGTGTGTGCGTGCGTGTGTGTGTGTGTGTGTGTGTGTGTGTGCATGTTTATGTGGTTTATGAGGACACAAATTTGTATAATGACATGGGTATGACAGAGGTATTACAATATGAAGGTGGTTTATGAGGACACTGCCTATGTCCCAGTAATTCAAAAGGCTTAAAAAACATACTAAATTGTGGGGGGTTTTTTATCTAAAAATGCAAAAAGTCTCCTGTGAGGGCTAAGTTTAGGTGTAGGGTTGGTGTAGGGCAATAGCACACACAGTTTGTTCTGTATAAAAACCATTACGCCCATGGAGAGTCCCCATAAACCACAAAAACCAACGTGTGTGTGTGTGTGTGTGTGTGTTTGTGTGTGTATATACAGTGCCCTTCATAAGTATTGTAACAGTAAAGACAAAATTGCTCTGTTGGCTGTGAAGTCAAGACATTTGCAAATATGATTAAAAGATTAATAAGAGACAAAAGTACAGAATGTCACATTTTATTATTAGCCGTTTCAACACATACATGTTTTACCAAATAAAAAGAACAGCACTTTTAGAGTTCATCCCACTCATTGATGTGAGCATAAGTATTGGGACAGTTGAACATAAGGCAGATATAAAAGATTAAAAGCTATTATTTAGTTGCAGATCCCTTGCGCACAATCACAGCAGTGAGTTTGTGACCCATAGACATCACCAGACTCTTGGTCTCATCCTTTGAAATACTTTTCCCAGCCTTTAATGCAGCCAATTCCAGTTGTTGCTCGATTTGGGGAGTTTCTGCCTTTACTCTCCTCTCCAGCTGGTGAAATTCATGTTCATTTGGATTTAAATCTGGAGATTGACTTGGGCAATCTAAGACTTTCCATTTCTTTTCCCTTATAAATTCCTTGACTGAACTGGCAGGGTGTTTTGGATCATTGTCCTGATGCAATATGAAGCACTTCCCAATGAATCTGGTGGCATTTTCTTGAATATTGGTAGGCAAGATGGTTTTGTACCCTTCTGCTACTGTCATCATACATTAAGTCATCAGTAAAGTTGAGAGGGTCTGTTCCAGAGGCAGCCATGCATGCCCATGCCATGACACCACCTCCACCATGCTTTACAGATGAGGCTGTATGCTTGGGATCATTGCAGTTCCCTTTTTTTCTCCACATTTTTGCTTTCCCATCACTTAGATAAAGGTTAATCTTTGTCTCATTGGTCCATAAACACAGTTCCAGAATTCTTCTGGCTCACCTTTGTGCTTTTTTTGAAAACTTGCTTTTTGGTTGCTGGTGGTTTTCAAACTCTTGATTTCTCCATGCCCTTTGTTTTTGCTAGAGCTCTAATTGACTTCCTCTTTTCTTTTAGCATCCAAATTCATCTTTTAATCATATTTGTAAATGTCTTGACTCCACAGCCAACAGAGCAATTTTGTCTTTACTGTTCCAATACTTTTGGAGGGCACTGTACACACACACACACACACAATATATATATAGTAGTGAACAACGGTCAAGATGGCAAGACTCCTTTCCATACAACGTGTGGAAAGTTATATTCTGATGTTATCAGGCTCCGTGGAAAACAAAGGATGCCTTTTTTTTTTTTTTAAGGATAAGGATTTCAGCATTTCATGGATCAAAGACTGGTCTTTCACTGATCACAGTTCTTCATTTTTGAGACCTAAGTGTGAACAATCACTCGCTAGCTCAGACTGACCAAACCGGTTTTACCTTGTGGAAAGGGGTTAACAATATCATGCTGTAACCCCCACCCAGAAACTGCTTTGTTCTCCCTTAACCTTATCAAAGTGTGAATGATCACAAATTCCCCTCACAGTTTTGCAATGTGGCCAAAGCCACAAAGGAAAAACACATCTTCACATGCATTCACACAAAAGGGACACAAACTTGACTAAACCTTCCTCATATAAGTTTACAGATCTTTATATACTTAATGAGTGCTGTGTGTGATACAACCAGGTATGCAACATTTCCTATTAATGTAGATACTGTATATATGAATGCAGGGGTCAATGCTCAGCATTACCCATTGGTGTTTGGTCTTCATATTTTCAGCACAATGTGTCATGCCAGAGAGAGAGAGGCCATACCACGGCCACCTATGACAGCATCAGCCAATCAGGATGCTGGATCTGAAAGGTGCCAACTTGCAAACCCCACCTTCTCAGGGAAGGAATAAAAAGTTATCTTCAAGACAAAGAAGTGTACTAGTGGTGTGGTCAACCGTGTGCTAAGCTATGCTGTTGTGCTAAGATGTTGTTGCTAAATTAGACTGCTAAGTGGGGTGGTCGACCTGCGCTAAATTATGCTAAGCTAAATTGATCCAAGGAGAAACAAGGAAGTTCTGCAAAAAGTGAGTTTGGGGAGTTTGGAAACTGCCACAGCAACACGACCACAAGCTTAGTGCCCCCAACCTTCTGCAACGACTTCAGAATCTTCACTGTAAAAAAAACAACTCATTTTAACAGTAGTTTTCTGTTATTTCAAATTACATTCAAAACTCTGTAAAATTACAAACAATATCTGTAAATTAACAACTTGACTGTTATTTTAAGTATTATTCCATTAATGACAAATTACAGTAATTCTCATTTTTATACAAAAAAAAAAATATTGGATTATTTATACAGTATTTTTTCAGTTTTCTTAAATTATGTACAAATTTACGTAAAAAAAAAAAAAAAATCTGCAATTAAAAAATGTTCGTAGTTCATTATATTAAAGGTTTATGTCCATTCTATCAATTTAATGTTCTTTTTTTGTAATTTTAAAGTAAATCTTATTGTTTTTATATTTAGGTGTATTTTTACATTCAAACTCTGTAATTTTATATAGAATAGAAAATCAGCCTTAAAATCCACAAATCATGTAACTGCAATAAAAATGTATTGCATTAAAAAAAAAATATTTTTATAAAGAAAAAAATCAGTGAGTGTATAAACTACAGTCTAACGTTATAAGAGAAATGTAACAGACAGACACGTGCAATCAAAATAATTTATTGCAGAAATGTCAAAAAGCAGTAACACAATACAGTAGTCTAAATGACAATGCGTTGCAGTCGCGCCCTCTCTGACGGAATATAATAGTTTAGTGCGAGGAGCAGGGCATCATTTAAGTTGTTAACGTTAAAAATACTATAATATATTATCCCGATCAATTTTTTATTTATTTTTTTTACTATCCCGATCAACTCTGTGATAGCACGCGTTTATCACGCGTCACCGGAAACACGACATGTCGCAATCTATGACGAAACCGGCGAGAGCAAATGAGCGTTTGATATCGCTGCCGTAAAACTTGTTGTAAAACGTCTTAATGGCAAATTTTGAATCTGTTACTATAGCTACAGAGGAGCTATATTATTATAGGAGGAGAGGAGCTATATTTTTTATTATTATTGAATACTTAAAAAAAAAAAAAAAAAAAATTGTCATCATTATCAAATCATAACAATACAACAACAGTCTAAGGTCATTCAGTCTTTCAGTATAAAGGAAGTGCTAAGTCCTTTAGCAAAGCCATTGTTCTTATTGCTTTTAAGTTTGTAGAGAACTAAATAGACTCAAAATACATTTTCATTTCAAAATAACGTTTATGAAATAAGTATCACCTTTTTTTTTGGCACTGTTTTCCAACAAATGTTTTACAAAGATGCACTGAGTGGCATGAGATTGGAAAAGAAAGACTTCTAAAAAGCATGAGAACTCATGTGTCACTGCATCAGCAACAATTGCAAACTCTTTCGGACTAACAGGAATTCCATGCTTAGCTAAAAACTAATTACAGATTGAACAATTTTGATTGAAAAGTTGAGACACAAAAATAATACAATTTTTAAACCAATTTAAAAAAAAAGAGATTTGTGTTTATACAGTAGATTCTTGTTATTCCAGATTAGATATGAGTGAGGTGTAAAATTGTGTTTAAAAATGAAGGACCAAGCCAACAACATTTGCCTTTCTTTAGTCTATGATTAGCTCACCTCACCTCTTATCTGACAAGTCTCCGGGTTTGAGTCATTCGTTCATCACGTGACAGCCTCATAAGCTAAACCAATGCGGTCAGAGCCAGAAAGAGAATTGATTAGTTCATCTCCAGAGTCCTTCGAGTCGTTCGTTATATGTCACGTGACATGACAGCATTGGATAGAGAAATTAGTTAATTTACAACCTTCCTTACAAACGGCTGCATAGTTAGTATTATTATTATTATTTACTCTTACAGTTACGTGATGCGTTTCTGGTTTCAAATTGTAGCTTTTTATTTCTTACAGTTTATAAATGTGCAAATTTCTGTCATGTTGGTTCTATTCCACAACACTGAATGTGGTAACAAAGGTAATAAACTAAAGATTTGGTTATTATTATTATTATTATTAAGTCTTTTTCCCTCAGACTGCCAATGCATAGCTTTAGCTTATGGGGCTGTCAGTGATGAACGCACGACTCAAATCCGAAGACTCGGGAGATGAACTAATCAATTCTCTTTCCGGCTCTAAAATTGACTTGACTTTAACACATTCGCTAATGTCTGGTGTCAAGAGAAGCATTCAGGTGGAAACCCGGTGACGTGTCAGTATACTGGATCTGTGCATTTTGTTCTTAAAGTGACAGCAGTATAATTTGGCCTAACGTTACCTCCAGTCGGTCATAACTTTAATCAAACAAGAAAATACTATCGAGAAAATCGCAAAATGTATTTAACTTGTCTTTGTTCTATTGCATTAGTCCTATTGTTTGTAATTTGCTACTTTGATCTTATACATGTGATATATAAGATATTGTGATATATTATTATTGTGAAGTAAAATTTCCGATATTGTGAAATAATAAGGTCACATCGCCCACCCATACTGTCAGCTAGTTTTAAGATCAAACTCATAATAAAAAAGTAATAGAACATTTGACAGAGAGGACCTGAAAGCACGATCCTTGGAGAAGAATACTGTATGTAAACCAGGATTTTGGATCAGCTGTGAAGATTTTGTATGGAGCTGGTGAGTACATCTTTGCAAGCCCATGCCTCTGTCAGTAAGTAGATAGTGTTTTATTAAACAAATTAATAATAATGTGTTCATGCATTCATGTCTAACATAATAGTATAAATTTATTTTTAAAGGATTTTTCTTCCATGTTTTTTAATTTGTTTTAATACCAGACAAAACAGGTGTGTTCTGACATAATCTTTTTTTTTTTTTTCTTTCCCCCCCCAGCTAATCCATCTGATTACTGGCAATTTGGAGGAGGACTGCTCTTTATCTGCTGTGTCTGTCACTTCTAGCCATGGACCTTTTGTTGTATGTTTTGTTTTTTTCTTATTACACTAATATAGCTAGAATTCAGAATTAAAATACATATGTTTGCCACATATATTATCAGAGCTACAGTGGTGCCCAAAATGATTAGAACACTAGTATTTATACCAGTTAAAAAATGTGTTTTGTTGTATAGTGTCAGCAGGAAATATCAGTTTACATTTCCAAGCATTCATTTAGCCATTAATTGTAATAGTCCAGTGAGATTTTTGTTTGTGTTGATAATGCAGTAAAAAGGCTCTACAAGTTTAACGATATCTCACATATCCTTCAGATTGGTCAGACAACAACTTCCTACAATTTAATCGTAATTCTTTTTTATTCAACAGTCTTCCAAGATTGTTCTTTAATGTCAAAGTGTAATTCCTTGGCTGGTGCCCTGTAAAATATTATGACCAAGACTTAATATTAATATTAATGTTAAAGTCCAAAGTCATTACACTGGTGGTGCTACTTAAATCTAAAATCACTGCATTTAGTGGTGCCCCGTGTTAGGTAGTGTATGTATGTACAATACTATGTATGTATGTAGCACCACCAGTGTAATGACTTTGGACTTTAACATTAATATTAATATTAAGTCTTGGTCATAATATTTTACAGGGCACCAGCCAAGGAATTATGTATGTACAATACTACTATACTATAATATAAAAATATACTAAAGATATATACTAAAGGGTTGATTGAACATAAGGAAATGAAAATACTATAACGTTATTTAGCTAAAATGTTTGTTTATTTATTTATCACATTTGGAATTCCAGTGAAAGCCAGAGAAGTCCCCCTCAAAGACTTACATAAAATATGTTGCCTGTGTCTGTGGTATTATGCACATTAGCAAACCGTTGAGGTTCAGCTTTACTGTCATTTAGCTCTTAAAATGCAGAGACAAGTGCAGACATCTATGTGCAACGACTGTAACCATTCCAGCAGATGTTATGGTGAGATATTTAAGTGCTACCTAGAATTCAGTTTCCTGACAGGCTGCATCTTCCAGAAGGTTTTCGTGATGATGGGGTGTGCTCTCCTGACACTGCTCGTTGAATGGTTGTTAGTAAAGTGCTGAAGACTGGCAGTCTTCACCACACATTGCAAAGACGTCTGGTCAGACAGAAGCAGTGCAGTTCTATCGCCAATGGTGATGCAGCATGTCAGGATACTCTCAGTGGAACACTTATGAGGGGTGAGAGAGTCCAGACATTGCTGTACTTTTTTTTTTCCCTTCAGTAAGCGTGAGGTGAAGGTTTCTGGAGGGTTTTGAGGAGTTGTGCACAGTAAGAAACATAAAAACCAAGCACTGATTGCACTTCTAATCGATAAAGTGTGGGTGGGCTGAGACCGTCCAAGTCAATAACCATCTCAACCCTTTTTTCACATAGAGAGACTGGTTTATTGGTCTCACGTTCGTAAGGTGTTCGAATTCATCCCTGCAGGCCTTGGTTCTCAACCCTTTTTGACTCAAAGGATCCAAGATTTGAAGGCCCTCTCATTCTCCTCAAGTTTAATAAGTGTTCCATTGATAGTATCCTGACATGAAGCAGAAGGTGAAGTATTGATGATAGAAAAGGAGCAGAGCTTGAATATCTTAGCTGTGTATGTTTCAATGCTCAGACTTCATCTGACCAGCACAAATCCAACAAGTGTTACCATATGCAATAGCAATGGAAAATTACAGCTTCACAGCATTGTCCCGTGATGTTAAAAACCTTGAAATGGAGACATTCTCTTATCTCGTACTCATGAACGCAAATATCCCTTGAAACCACACAATCAAATTATAATATTGTATGTATATATTACGACATCCAGATAGACAAAGCCATAAACACTGGGAATTTCCTGTTGGGACTTGAACTAATGCACATGCTGAAATGTCAAAAGAAGCCACTATTTCAAAAGAAAGATGGCGAGAAAGATATACAAACTTGTTTTTTGTTAAAAACCTCTGAACCATGAAACCTCACACTGAATGCATAACTTGATAGTCCAACGCAAGATTGAAAACTCCCGGCTTAATTTACTAACTGCACCAGTTCAACCTCTTTTGTCTAGAGTAAGCAAATATTTGAACCTAAGAGACTACATGAATATGCCCACATTTGAAGTAATAAATGCCTTAGTAAGTTGCTTTGCAGGAAGCCAAGAGCACTTGGGAGCCTTTGACAACAGCTATTTAGTAAAACCATTAAAACACATCCATGATCTAAGCACTATAATGCTTCAAAGAGAATCCAGTGATAAAATCTAAATCTTTTTATAAATCAGCTATGCAGGTAGAGTATTGTTATATTGAGTGTGATAGCATAAACATTTTTATTCAAACAAAGAAACATGCTGGTAATGTACCACACTAACTGCAATCTTGAAGCTATGTCAACCATTGTTAACTCAAAAGACCCACCTGCCTGGTCAAACTAATTATACAAATTAGAATTTGGAGATTAAAAGAAAAAAAACTTTTAGGTATTACTTATTCTCACAAGCACGGTCTGTATATGTTGTAATAAACTTTCTACTCACATTTTATTTATTTTGATTACATTACTGCTGTAATCCTCGACAGAAGGATATGATTTGTTCATTAGTTAGCCAATCTATTATTAGACCAATTAATAAAAGACAACTACATTTCAACTGATTAAAATTTATAATGACTCCTTGTTCCTGTGTTTAATTTCAACACAGTATCCATTCAAGTATCCTTTGTTCATCCTATTGTTTGATTTGTGTTCATGCTGTGTGTTCCTGTGAATTGATCATTTTTGGATAGTTATAAGTCTATTAATTTAATTTGCTATGTCTTTGTAAGTGCTGGACAGCAAAATGTGACAGAGCTAAAATAAATTTATATCTAATTTTTTATATTTAATGTGGGTGCTCTTCTTCATATTTCATTCACACGAGAATTCTATTACAGCATCAGCTCATACACACACGTTGTCAATACACACAAACACACATATTGAATTTCCACACTTTTTACAACACATTACAACTGGTTCATATTTAAGCTCTCAGTGGAACGTAATGTGAGTTTTTGGGATTGCACAGTACCGGTCTGTGGGGGGAATGAAGTAGAATAAAGGTTCGGCTGACATTTGGAGTCGATCTAGGGACATAATTGTTTGACACCTTATTGTGTGTTCATTCAGAATGAGCCAGCCTCCTTGCATGCTTCTCTTACTTAAACCAGAACGACTGTCAGATTACTTGTGCAGTTTACCCTTGTTTTCAATGGGAATAGATCTCTAGGGTTACAGTTGTGCTCAGTCAAATTGTATCATGTTTCTACAAGACTTTTACTGGCCCTTAATAGGTTTTCTTATTTTGGCCAGTTCTGGGTCTGCCTGCGAATACTCACCAGGCATATGTGGGGCCTGGGCAGATGGGGATATACGGATAGGAGTGCTCAGTTCCTGCCATTCTAAAGTACAGACACTACATGTGCGAGAACGTCCAGAAAAATACAACTGCACAGAGTGAGTATGTATGTATGTATGTATGTATGTGTGTATATATATATATATATAATTTTTATGTATTTCTTTCTTCATATATGTACAGTAATTTGTGCTTGTGTGTGTTACCATGTAACCTAGAAGACTCTGAGTATTGATTGTCCATCTTTTAAATGCACATTTTATTTGTTGGAACATTTTTCTTGTTGGAATGGAATAACTAAAAGTCTGTGACTCAACAAGTACCTGCAAGCTTATTTGTTAATTATGATAAAAATACTGTACAGTACACCAAATGCCACTTGATTTATGTATATAACAATAATACTATGGTTTAAATGAAATAATACGATAGGATATAATGAATAATGTTTGCTAATTTAAAAAAAAAAAATAATATTAATAAACTGGGATGAAACATGCAGATGGTTGCTCTGAGCACAACAAATTTCAGATGAAGTGAGTCGTACTGTTTTTATCCACTTTTAACTTTAATATTTAGTATGTCCGCCTTTTGCCTTAATTACAGCAACGCATCTATATGGCATAGTGTCAGAATTTCAACACTAATGTTGTCCCATGCCTTCTGCAACTCAAGCCAATGGCTTTCCTTTGAATGTACAATAGATCTGTCCAGTTTATTTTCCAACACGCTCCAAATTTGCTCAATGGGGTTGAGGTCTGGACTTTGGACATATGCACACACACACACACTCACACACACGTAGGTATTTATGTATATATGCATGTGTGTGTGTATATATATATACTTTTACTTACTTTACTTTACTTTTGTCATTTAGCAGACGCTTTTGTCCAAAGCGACTTACAAATAAGAAAAAGTAACTAAAACTAAAAGTTACAACTCTATAAATACTATAACCCACATATTTAAGAAAATAAAGAAATTAAATAAAATTGACACATGCATATAACATTTCAATAATATACATATAAATGGAAAAACTAAAATAAAAAGCGATACTTCTATCCCTTGCCGGTGTCCCTGCCCAGTGGAGTCGCACAGTAGAGTTGATATATTATATATATATATATATATATATATGTGTATTTATATATGTATAAATATACACACACACACACACACACACACACACACACACACACACAGACACACACACACACACACAGTGGTGGCATACTTAAGAGGTTTCAGTTGTTTTTATTGATATGCATATATATATATATATATATATATACTGAACAAAATTATAAACGCAACACTTTTGTTTTTGCCCCCATTTTTCATGAGTTGAACTCAAAGATCTAAGACTTTTTCTATGTACACAAAAGGCCTATTTCTCTCAAATATTGTTCACAAATCTGTCTAAATCTGTGTTAGTGATATCCATCCACCTCACAGGTGTGGCATATCAACATGCTGATTAGATATGGTGTTATTTTACTGGCAAATGTCGAGAGCGCATTTTTATAGTGCGAAAGTAGATTAATATAATGCGCGAACACGAATCTCCCACGCGGATTTCCTTTGCGCGGACGCGCGCTCTCGGATATACGCTGCTCTTGCGCATATACACTTAAAATGTGTCTCTCCTCTCGCTCAAGTGTGAGTGTGTGTGCTCAAACTTTCTCCTGTGCACTCTCACATCTCTCCGAGCTCTTGCGCTAGATATTAATTATTTTCACACCTGGATTAAACGTCAAAAGTTATCAACCAACCAGATTTTTCTACGACTGACCTGATGAAAATACTAGGCCTACTTGAAGAGGGAACTGATCCTGGAATTTCTCTACAATTTAATAATATTTAGTCATATCAAATGTACTTTAGAAATGGCTAGGAATCAGGTGCTTGTCACAATTCTGATCTGTTTTTGTTTAGTTATGTCTCTGTCTGCCTTCCTAGTTTATTAGCTCCTCACCTGTTTCTGTTCCCCCTTGATTGTGACCTGCCTTTAAAAGCCTGTGTTCTCCCCTGTTCCCATGTCCGCTATTGTATGTGTTACACCATTTCTTTGTCGTCGTGAGTAAAGCTTTGATATACCTGCCTGCCTGCCTTGTCTTGTGTACCTCCCTGGAGTACAAACGTAACAGTGCTTGGATGATCTATAAAAATAAAAAACTAGTTTGTCTAATCGTTTGCTCAAACCCCTCCGAGCGATTTATCTAAACAAACAAACAAAAAAGTATATGATTCTTAAAGTTCATGTGGCCATACATGTATTGTGTAGTTGGGACGAAATATTATATATTTCTCTGAAACGCCTTTGGAGACGGCTTATGGTAGAGAAATGAACATTCAATTCATGTGCAACAGCTCTGGTGGACATTCCTGCAGTCAGCATGCCAATTGCACGCTCCCTCAAAACTTGTGACATCTGTGGCATTGTGCTGTGTGATAAAGCTGCACATTTTAGAGTGGCCTTTTATTGTGGCCAGCCTAAGGCACACCTGTACGATAATCATGCTGTCTAATCAGCATCTTGATATGCCACACCTGTGAGGCGGATGGATGTTCTCGGCAACACATATTTAGACAGATTTGTGAACAATATTTGAGAGAAATAGGTCTTTCGTGTACATAGAAAAAGTTTTAGATCTTTGAGTTCAGCTCATGAAAAATGGGGGCAAAAACAAAAGTGTTGCGTTTATAATTTTGTTCAGTGTATATACATATATGTGTGTGTGTCTGTGCGTGTGTGTATATATATATATATATATATATATATGTAGAGCTTGGTCGAAAACAAGAACACATACATTTTGGAGGAAGTTACTACTTTCACTATTTGTGGCCATAAAGTTAATTAACGACCAGCACCGCGCTCAAGCATCCTGCTCTGCTCTCCTTAACGTCTCACTAGACCCCTAAAACAAAGGGGCATATGTGTGGAAAAATCTGGAATGTATTTAAAACAGGACTTCACGGTTGTTTCTTGTCACTTAAGCATAATTCAACCAGAAACAGGACAAGACCTTGGTGTCTGGAAAGGTTCCAGCACCAACCCTCCCATACCTCCTGACCACTAACGCATAAATTAAATGATCGTATCGACCAGGAGAGACGTTTTTATGACGAGACTGGACGTTGAAGTCTCACAGATACATGTCCAATGGAACACTCGTGACAACCTCTCTCTCTCTCTCATTTGAACAATCAATTTCTTTCTCTAACAAAGAGACTCAATGCTTTGCTGAAGGATTGCAAAAAGAACAAATTATAATTGTGCTGCTCTTGAAACAATATACTCAGAAACAATATATACAATATATTTACAATATATATTAAGGTTGTATTTCATGTCATTTATAAGCTTGCTGTGTTATTGGAATATATGGTATTGTTGTAATCTTTTGAGGTATAATTTTTCCTGATCAATATTGTTCAGTTTCACATGCTTGGTGTGATTTATTTAGAATTTAGGATCGTTTAATCGATGCATTAACCCATGTAGTACATACAATTAAGGTATGTACTTTGTGTATGCCAAATACCTAATGTTTGATTTCGAATGAAAGCTAATTTAAAAAGTAAAGAATGTAAAGACCATCGACTCTACCGTGCGACTCCACCGGGCAGGGACACCGGCAAGGGATAGTAGTATCGCTTTTTATTTAATTTTTTCATTTATATGTTTATTATTGAAATGTTGTTATATGCATGTGTCAATTTTATTTAATTTCTTTATTTTCTTAAATATGTGGGTATATAGTATTTATAGAGTTGTAACTTTTTAGTTTTAGTTACTTTTTCTTATTTGTAAGTCGCTTTGGACAAAAGCGTCTGCTAAATGACAAAAGTAAAGTAAAGTAAGTAAGTAATTGCATCAGCAGTAATCTGGTGTGGATGAAAATTTAAATTTTCTCATCAATGTATGATTAGAACACTTATAGGAGTCTGCTAGGATATGTGCTTTATTTTATGAAATAATGCAGTAAATTATTTAATGCACGGAAAACTGAGCCATGCGCTGTTTGAACTTCGGTTCCTGCTCTGATCGCGCTGCTAAGCGCTTCTTGCCATTAACATCATGGCCGAGCATTGAACAATGATCAGGACTCAGTCAAACTTCTAAAGAAACTTTAACACCAGAAGCCAAAGAACTGAAACCAACTTCCCGAGAGCGTCATCACTTCACAGAGAAACCAACCAATTGCGAGAGGGGTTCCACGTGACGACACATCAGCCGCCAATCCAAACCGGGATTCCCTCGGAACAGCAAAGGAACGGAAACTCAGCTGAAAGCAAGTAAATCAAACAATATTTCCTAATTCTGCTGGAAACTGGTTGTATTCATCTTTAAGAGTAAAGATAGTGAAGTTCCCTGCTTGTGACTCCCTCAGGTTGAAGTCAGAGCATTCTTGAAAACGAGCATTAGAACCTAAAACTCTCTTCAGATCACAACAATGCATTGCCTGCAATGTGTGTGTGTGTGTGTGTGTTTACGTATTCCGTTTTGTGTTATTTAGCTTAGTATTGTGTTAGAGTAGTGAAATAAACTTTGATTCTATTAAGAAATCTCTTGTCTGTTGCTGTGATTTTCAAATCTGAAACTATTTGTCAAAAGATCGCGTTACCTACACTCTAAGTTTACTTATGCTAAAATTACCTAATATCAACATTACCTTATCAATTCAGTAATACTGTGGCCACGGAAATAATCTGAATTGTTAAGGCATACTGGTTTAATGCTTGCTGGACAAGTCATTAATGAGGTATGGTTAATAAGGTATAAATTGGACATTTTGATTAATATCAATTAATCATATAAATATCGAACCTTAAGAAAGATTCCCTAAAGCTAAAATTAAAGTAATAGTTCTAAAGTTACTATATATATATATGCATATAGGGGAAGTCGTGGCCTAATGGTTAGAGAGTCGGACTCGTAATCGAAAGGTTGCGGGTTCGAGTCCCCGGCCGGCAGGGATTGTAGGTGGGGGGAGTGAATGTACAGCGCTCTCTCCACCCTCAATACCACGACTGAGGTGCCCTTGAGCAAGGCACCGAACCCCCAATTGCTCCCCGGGCGCCGCAGCATGGCTGCCCACTGCTCCGGGTGTGTGTTCACGGTGTGTGTGTGTGTGTGCATTTGTTCACTACTCACTGCTGTGTGTGTGCACTTGGATGGGTTAAACGCAGAGCACCAATTTCGAGTATGGGTCACCATACTTGACAATACGTCACGACTTTACTTTTTACTTTATATCAACAAAAACAACTGAAACCTCTTAAATATGCCACCACCATATATATATATATTCCTTCACTTCCTCTGTACTCTTACGTTGGATGTATTTGTTTTTATATGTTAACATGTAATGAATATTAATTATAATAATAAACTGTGACGTTTACAAAAGTGTAAATAAAGTGAACCCTAAATTTGTTATTGTCACAATTGTTCCTGCTGTTAGCAAACAGGCAATATACAACAGGCCCTCTGACATTGTAACTAGAATATATTAATTTAATAGAACAGCTAGAATAAGCAAATTTATATCAGCATAACTGAGAATTAGTGAATTAGAGTCTAATCAAATCTGAAAATCAGTCAAAATTAAGCCCTATTAATTGGTCATACAAATGTAGAGTGATTGTTATAAACTGGACAAAACAAGGTTAAGTTTATATACAGAAAAATAGTAAGAATCTATTTCTTACATTAGAAAGCTGAATATGCTATTTTTCCTTTTACCTCATTTGCTTGTAGATTAAATCTCATTTCGCTTGTAAGGACTCTAGCTGTCGTGCATACTATTGAAACGATCAATAACTCCAGCTTCCTCCCGGGTGTGCGACTGGGCTACTACATCTGTGACACTTGCTCTGATGCATCAAAGGCCATTCAGAGCACCGAACAGCTTCTCGCTGTGAATGGCACACTGCCTCTGCAATGTGAGCTGCTTGAAAGGCCTAATGTAAAAGCAATCATTGGAGCACGTTTCTCAGAAGACTCTCTGGCAGTGGCTCGGCTTCTGAGTCTCTACATGGTCCCACAGGTTAGTCACGTTATGTTCATTTAGGGTGAACCTTTAGGTAATTTGCTTCAGTTTTGACTCAGGGAGTCAAAAACAATTCTTGATGAATCTCAATTGTATAGCAAAAGTGGCAAAAAACAGCAATAACACATATTCCTTTTAATTTTTTCTCTTAAAACAGATAAGCACAACATCATCTGCAGAAACGCTTAGTGACAGGGTGCGATACCCAGCATTCCTGCGCACAATTCCCAGTGATGTTCACCAAAGCAAAGCTCTGGTTAATTTCATGAAACACTTTCACTGGGACTGGGTTGGCGTGGTCTATGGGGATGATGACTATGGGAAAAATGCCTTACAAAGTTTCTCAGCTGATTCAGAAGCTGCAGATATCTGTCATGCTTTCAAAGAAGTGTTGCCTCATTACCTAGCACACAATGAAATCGACAAAAGGATCCAAGAGGTGGCAGAAACAATCCGCTTATCCGAAGCTAAAGTTGTGGTCCTTATCTTAAAGGAAGAGCTGGTCTCTAAACTGCTCAAGGAGATGATTCGGCAGAACACGTCGCGTACTTGGATCGCAAGTGATGCTTGGTCAATGTCACGAAATATATCTCAAATGGAGGGAATCAACCAAATAGGGGACATTTTTGGGTTTACTTTCATCACTGGTCCCAATCCCGGTTTTAAGGAGTTTTTGCAGCAGCTGACTCTTGCTCCAGGCTCTGTAAACCTCTTTCTTGAGGAATATAAGCAGTTAGGGAAAGATACTGTTTTTTTAACAGAAGCTGTCAACATCAGCATGACGTACGGCGAAAGGTTAGCTGTATGGTCCATTGCACATGCTTTGAAACATCTTCTAAACTGCAATGAAACTGATTGCCCTGGAGAACGGGATTTTCCACCATGGAAGGTAAGGAAACTGTTTACCTCCAATTTTGGAGATGCCTTTATACTTACATGTATAACACAGAAGCATGTGGTCTTGATATAATTTCTATATACTGTACATTATTGCAAAAGCTGGAACCTTATTTTCTATATGTCTTTACTTTTGGAAAGCTCCTCAAGGAACTGAAAAAGATCAATTTTACTATGGACAATCAAATGTTCTATTTTAATGCATCTGGAAATTTCATGAATGGATATGATTTAATAAATTGGCAACCACAAGAAGCAAGTGGTCAGAGACAATTTGTTGTTGTTGGAAATTACAATCTGATGAAAAAAGTTGTTCACATTAAGGCACCCATAATATGGAGTAATCCAAGCAATACGGTGAGAATAACTAATTATAAAATCATCAGCTATATATGGAATCACATAACATCCTAAAAAGATGCATACCCCCCTGAAAGGACCAGCACAAATTTCCATGCTGATCCAAGCTGTAGGTGGACAGCCCATATGTTGTTCACCTACAAAAGATACATCAACCAGCATGGTCTTTTCAATTAACCAGAGGCCAGGCAGCGTATCAGCATGAACACATCATTGTTGGTCTTTTCAACTGGGTATTATTACATATTGCAAATAAGGACTATGTATTAACCACACTTCCATACATGTTATTGTAGGTTACTGTTTCCATGTGCTCTGCTATTTGCCCTCCAGGAGCAGCTAAGAAACTCTTCAAAGCATCATGCTGCCATAATTGCACACAGTGTTTAGAGGGTACTTACTCTAATGAAACAAGTAAGTAATCAATAAGTATATGGTGTTGTTAAAGGGTAGTACACAAGTACACATCTGATGTAAAAATTTACTGAAATGTAGTGTTGTTTTTGGTGGCCTGTTTTAAGTTTAGTTTTAGTCTAGTCTTTGTGTGAAGCTGTCATTTTAGTTTTTATTAGTTTTTGTCACATTCATACTCTTTTTAGTCTAGTCTAGTTTTAGTCGACGAAAACTGATGACATTTAGTCTAGTATTCGTCAATGAAAATTGTATTTTAGTCTCTTCTATTTAACCCAGTCAATATAGTATAAGTACCTAGTAGTACAGACGAAACCAAAATTTTCTTTTAGCCAAACCCATTTCAAACAAGGTTATCATATTATATTATTGTTACCTTATAGACTCAAGAATACATCCATTCCAGACACGGAAGATGCTCTGATTTGAATTTACAACATTTATTTTACCAACCAAACATGTTAGAAGTACACACACATCTCCCAAAGACGAACCCCGGCTGGCCGGCCATCGGTCCCTTTCTCTGTGTCAGACTTAACTTTGTTGTCTTCTAAACAATGCCGCGAGTGGGGCTTGAGGACGTGACGTTGCCTGCATCTGCGCAGTGCGACCTGAGGTGAGACACCGGAAACAGAAATACTGCAAAATAACTTATATAAATACAGGCTGATGGTCGACCTGCTGGGCATTGCTGCCTGACGCACCTCCACCGGTGCCTTTGGTGCAGGTGTGCTCCTCTGAGCACCTCTCTGGGCATAAACGGATCATCAGCTGGGGACCACCAGTCATGGATGTTTCGCTCCTTTAACCCCAGTACATCTCCTGGTGGCGGAGCGATGGCAGGGATCACTCCCTTCCACCCCCTGCTGATGCCCTAGGTGTTATTTAGCCCCCACCCCCTATGCTTCCTTCTTAGCCACAGCCAAAAGCTGCCCTTCTCTGCCTCCTCTGCCAGTTCTTTGATGGCTTTTTGACACCCTGCTCCTGTACATCCCATGTCGCGGAGCAGGTGAACCGTTGAGGACCCAACGAAGCCCCTGCATCCCACTTCGACGGAACACATGGTGGCTTTCCAGCCAGCCTCTCTGCAGTCATCCACCAGGTCTGCATACTTTGCACGCTTCCGCTCGTTGGCAGCCTCCATTCCCTCCTCCCATGGGACAGTGAGCTCCACCAAAAAGATGGTCTTGCATGGCTCTGACCACATGTTCAGGTCTGGCCGGAGCGCAGTTTCTACGATCTCCCTGGGGAATTGAAGCTGCCTCCCCAGGTCGACCCTCATGTTCCACTCACTGCCAGATGAGAGGACTCTTGATGTTGTTCTCTGGTGAGGGTGGTTGACATTTTCTCTGGCCCTTGCAAACAGGATGGGATGTCTCATTGGCACAGAAGGTCTACTATTAGCCTCTTGTCTACATGACTCTGCCACCTCTGCTAGCTTCCTCAACACCAGATCGTGTCGCCACCTATAGCGGCCTTGGGACAATGCTGTCTTGCAGCCCGACAGGATATGCTGGAGGCTAGCATTGCTGGTACTGCAAAGGGGGCAGAGTTCTTCAGTGCCGAACCACTGATGGATGTTTCTGGGACAAGGTAAAGTGTCATAGGTGGATCTAATCAGGATTAGATCAAAAATAATAATAACGCGACTAAACGAGATGAAATAGCGTTGTAGCGTGGTTCAAAAATAGCACAAAGGACGAGGAAGTTAGGGGTGGCGAGCAGGGTGTCTTTTAATTAGAAACAACGAAAAATCAACCAAAAATAAACTGCAGTCGAGCTCTGTGCTAGTGCACTCTATTGCCAAACAAGCGTTCCGCACTCTCCCGGCTCTGCCGCTCAGTCTCTCTCCCTTCTCCCAGGCCTGCGGGTGCTTTTCACTCATCTCTCCCCAGTCACTGGAAATAGACACAGGTTTTAATCATCATTTACTTGACCTCCTTTTTACCACTCGTCTCTGCACTCATTCTCCCGCCACAGCCGACGTCTTCCCACGCCCCCCTCGCCACAAACGTTATAACATTTCGTTTCGTCTCGTTTTAGTCAACAAAAATGAAGAGACATTTTAGCATAGTTTTTATTTTGTATACCACATTTAGTCTCGTTTTTATTTGTCAACAATATTGCATTATACATTTAGTTATTGTCATCGTCATATGACCAACATTTTCGTCTCGTCTCGTTTTCGTCACGTGATAAAGGTTCGTTGACGACGATATTTCGTCATAATTTTCGTTGACGAAAGCAACACTACTGAAATGAATGTGAACTTTTATGTTTCAACCACATACAGTATGTCAATAGAGCCAAGCATTCTGTACCTTTTTAAAAAAGGGAACATACTGTACATATTATAAGATAAAGTTTGTTTGAAATATACCCTAAAGTCAGCTTTGTCTTTTAGACTTGCCGAATTGCCTTCCTTGTGAAAATGGTACCTGGTCTTTAAAAGGATGGACTTCCTGTAAGTCAAAGGAAGAGGACTACTGGAAATGGGATGGATCCCATGCTATAGTTCTACTTACATTTACTGCAATAGGTTATCTTTTATTGCTGTTTACCGTTATCATCTTCTTTGTCTGTTATGGAAAACCAGTCATGAAACAGGCAGGGGGAAACCTATGTTTTGTAATGATGGTAGGGTTAGCACTCAGCTATACTAGTGTCATATTGTTCATTGGCAAACCCAGTGTTCACATTTGCAGGGTTCGACAGATCTTGTATGCCTTAGGGTTCTCCCTCACAGTTTCAAGTATTTTGGTTAAATCTCTACGCACCTTTGTATCCTTTCTCCCACTGTATCGTCAGGGGCACGCTAAAAGGTTTTACAAGCCCCCTGTCATCATAACCTGTGGTACTCTCATTCAAGTCCTCATCTGCATCTTGTGGTTAATATTTGATTCTCCAGCTGTAGAGGCGTTTAAATCTGACCAAAGCATGGTAATTACTGTACAGTGCAATGAAGGTTCTGGCATTGGATTTGGCATCATGCTTTGCTATATTGCACTGCTCGCATTTGTCTGCTTTTTGATGGCCTTCAAAGGGAGAAAGGTACCTCAGGCTTTCAATGAGACTGGACACATCATCCTAAGCATGATAATTTACCTTTTTGTTTGGGTCTGTTTCACCCCTGTATACATTGCTAAGGTCAACGAGCGCTATTCAATCCAAGTAGCTGCCATCTTGGTGTCATGTTATGGAGTTATTTTCTGTCACTTTGCACCTAAATGGTACATGGCTCTCTGCAAGAAGAAAGAACAGCTTACTCGAGAGGCATATATTGCAAGAGCCAATAATCACACCATTGACTCAGTTGACTTGATCCCAGAGATAACACTGGAACCTGGTTTTATAATGGGGTCACAAAATACCATTAACTCACTTGATACTGGTTTGGATTCAAATAATTTAGAATTCCCTTACCAGATGTTACGGAAAAGAACTAGGAGCAAATCCATTTGATAAGTGTACACACATTATTGTTAAAAGGTTTATATCATGACAAATCTAATACAATTAGCTTACTTTAAAAAGAACTTAAAAGAACTAGTGGATTACTGCTGACATTATTATTATTTTTGTAAATATTACTTAGTAAACTGGCAAGAACAACAATATATCCGCAACATCCTAAGATTGTAATATTAATGCTATTGCATTATTCATATTGGTGAGGCTTAATAAAGCATTCATAAGACATAAAAGCAAATGTTATGAATTACATAACACTCACAACACAGCACTCTTGTTTGTGTTTTATTGCTTAATTATAAGCAACTTGTATGTAATATGTTGAATATAATGTCTTTTTTGTTGCAATATTATCTGAGTGGCATTTGGACATGAATAAAGGTAAACTCTTCAATAAAAGACAATGGTCTTTCTTGAATACACACATGGCTTAAGGAGGTCGTCATGAGATCCAGGGATTACATTAATACATTGTTGGGGTGCATAGCTTCAGCTGCCTGCACAGAACCCGTCAATCTGGCAAAAACGGGAAGGGGGAGGCATTCCTCTCTCTATCATTGATGTCAGAATGCCAGTCAGTGACTATAGCTGAATATGGGTTCTTGTGTCACTGTGCTAATACAAAAGTATTAAAGGGAGAGAACCAAAGCATCAGATTCTGAGAGAACCAGTGCATCAGATCTCTGCCAAGGTTGTTATTATCACTACATTTATTAAGATGTGAACTGTGTTATGTCTTGTTTGCAACAAACAATGTGCTGAAATAAAATATATGTCTGGAATAAATATATTTCTCTGTTCAAAAGGTTGAAACAAGATAAAGCAAGTGGAATATTACAGGAGTTCACTGAACATAATTTTATTTTAGATTAACTTTTCTATTAGACTTAGGGTTCAAGCTATAAAAAGCTACCTGAAAACAACTGCGATTACCTTAATGAGCTTAAAGATTTGACACTGTGTGTTTTATTTGCTCTGAGGTGACATATGTCCATGCTTAGGACTACTCTCAAATCCTTACTAATCTCTTCAGCTGCTCGTCCTCCAGAAGGTACAGAGGGACTCTACGGCAGTAGACAAAATGCTTGACAATACTTGCTTCAAAAGAAATACAAACACTTTAGATCAGTGGTGGTATTATTTATTTATTTATTTTCATATTTTAACTGAAAGAGAAGAGAGTCCTTTGGCACTTCACATTTGTTTTTCCTAAAAGTCCTAGGATACATAGAGACAGTCAAATACAACTGTGTGTCTGGTAATTACAGTCATCTGAAAATGACAAGTGCAGCTGGTGATTCTAAACCATCCTGCCATCAGATGGAGTGGTCTGCCTCCTTGTCTTTGTTGGACTGTATTTTTGCAAAATCTTGGTGAACTGCAATTACTCTGAAATGGGCTGCTCTCCTTCACGTGGGAATGGTCTCCACTCGCCACAGGGTGCATTCCGAAGAGGGAGAACTCTACTTCCAGGGACTCACGAGAGACTTGAAGAATCACAATCTGATGATGGGAGCAGTGGAGAATGCTGTGGACGGGACACAGAGAAAAAGAACTCAACGGTTCGGAACAACACAACTTCCACGTCGTTAGGGAGGAAATTCTCTACAGCTGAGCCTGAAGGGGCTGCTTCTGCCAAACTGAGTACACAAGAGATTAACATTGATATATTATCTCAAGGGAAGGCACGGCAAGAAGAAAAACGAGAGCCTTGTGAGAAAAAGGGTGCAAAGAAGTCAAAGAAAGGTCCTAAAGGTATCAAACTAAACAGGAATAAAGAAAAGGAAAGAAAAAACTTTAATAAAGAAAAAGTAGACTTTCCAGAGGCACTTGTGGAAGCTCATCAAGCAGCATATGCATATCTTAACCCCAGCATCAGTAAATATGAAGATCTTTTGGGGTTACTTGATCATGCAGCCCAAACCCAAATTTCCTTGCAACCCATGGTGGCGTTCATGGTCTTACGCTATGAGGAAATAAACAAAGGGCTGCATGAAATAGTGGAAGAGGGGGAGATGATGTTAAAAGGAAATGGAGAGCATCTGGCTTGGCCTTGTGAAAAAACAAATTCCTCTTCACCCAACTCAGCAAAAAATGTGGCCTCTTCCACCTACAGTGAGCCCCCACCAGATCTACTACAACAACTCCTTCAGTACACCGTACAGAGGATGCGTCAGGTAGGTCAATCAGTGTGTGGAATTGGGGATACCGCGCTTGAGGAGGCAGTGGATTACTTTTCCTCCATTACTGAAATTCTAGATGAGAAGCTCAGGACAAAACGTGCATCAGAGTCTAGATTAATGCAGCTGCTGTCTCGGATTGAGGTAGCATCACAGAAAAAACCTGGCCCAGAAGACTCTGCACTATTTAGTGAAGACAGTGGACTTGGGGCAGAAAGTGAGTCCCTGGCAGGATCAGACAGACAACGCCAACGCAGAGAAAGTTCTGAGTCAACTGGAACTATTTATGCTACATCAAGTAGCCCTTGCGGTTCTACACCAGTTCAACAAGGCTCATACAGAAGCAGACTTCTCAAGAAAGTAAGCCAAAGCATCTCTCTTAACTCTATAGACTCAACTTGCACTATTACAGAAAAAGAACAGAGGGATACGGAATCACTACTTGGCTCTGTCTCCTTGGATGAAGGTGGCAGGGATGATATGGAGGATGGTAGTGAAGAGGAACAATGCAAGGATAAAAGAAGCAAACAATCAGATTATTGCATTCCAGACCATAGGCAACCACGTCGTTTGCCAACAAAGCGAATAGAGAATCCACAAAATGTTGAAATGACATTAAAGCTAAAAGATGCCATTAGTGGCCAGATTCGTTTTTTGCCATCCCAAGGACCTGGAGAAAAAGCAAAACTGGCAGATAACCCAAACAGCAGTAGTCAGTGGATTGAGGATGGTGAAAAAAGTTCTAAAAGACCTCAAACAGCTGCCTCTAGATCTTCTAAGAAAAAGACCACAGTTAATAAACGTTCCAGATCAGCAGACTCTCTGCGTAATAAACTAGAAGATCCTACACTCATTGAACTTGAGAGAACTCAAAAGGAACTTGACCAAAGGCTGGAGAGAATGAGCAAGGTTAAGTGTGAGGGAAATACAAAGCCAGGTTCATCTAAAAAAATCCAGCAACCGCAAACACAAATAATTTCATCAATTGCTGCTGACAGGCAGCAGTCTTTGAATAGGAACATTTTTTCTCCAAGTAATCAAAGAAAGGCATGTAATATTAAAGTTGAGCAAGAAAGTGCAAAGGAAGAGATGGAGGAAAAAAAGAAAAAGGACAAAGGAAAGGGAAAGGAAAAAGACAAGAAATGTCCACCTGTTAAAGGGCCTGTTAAGGTAATACCAGTGCCAAGTCCTCCACCGTCACCCCGCCAATCTTCAGGATTGTATAGGGAAAGGAATTCTGTTAAAAAACTGATTGACACCTTTAGTCAGGGCTTGGAGGAAAGTAAACAGAGCCCAGACCGAGCAAACATTCTTGGACCTCTTAAAGGTGTTAGAAAGTGTGGTGTTCCTATTATTCCAGGTTTAGGTCCCTCTGCCACATTAGCATTTAATGAAAATAGTATGCTTAGTAGTCAAGGGGAGTCACGATGCTCTGAAAGGACAGAGGATCTTGACATTGACAATCTACCACCGCCTCCACTTGAGGTTCTCATGGACAATTCCTTTGAAAATGTACAAACAAAGGACACGGGAGAACATGTATCAAGCAGGGGCCGATCTGTCCTTCCAAAAAGGACTGCAATGTCTCAGAGGTTACGAGCCTCTCTGCAGTCTGTTACAGTGCTACCCAGTAAGGGGAATTTGTGTAAGGGCTCTGTCAGCATGTCGCCAGTTCGTTCCACGCACCAGGATACCAGAGGGGTTGTGAAGGGTGGGCACCATGATTCCAGCCATGAAACAGACACGGAAAGTGAGGAGGCTGCCTCCCTCTACAAACAAGCAAGAAAGATAATCCACTTGAGGCATTCTTCTGACTCACCGACAGAGAAACCGACAGCTGAGCAGGGCCACAGGCAGCTTTCTTCCTGCCAAGGTGATGTAGTGGTTTCACA
Organism: Barbus barbus; assembly: GCF_936440315.1. Taxonomy (NCBI): domain Eukaryota; kingdom Metazoa; phylum Chordata; class Actinopteri; order Cypriniformes; family Cyprinidae; genus Barbus; species Barbus barbus. The sequence goes on along the minus strand of NC_136748.1, from coordinate 7,241,963 downwards.
AAAGGAGAACAATACCAATGAAACAGTGCCAAACAATGCCTTTAAGAACCAAACCCCTGCCACTCCACCTGCTTCCAGAACTCGCGTGTTGCCATCCACACCTCTGTTACATCGGAGACTCCCTAGTCCTCCTGTATTGAAAAATCAACCCTCTACTTCAACTTCATCTAGCCCTCCTGTACTCCGTAAACTCCCAACTCCACCTGCTGGCCAACGAACACTGCCAAACACCCCTGCAACACGGCAAGACCACACACCCATCACTGTGACAGGGGTCACCTACTCCTTTAAGGCACCGTCACCTCCTGCTTCCCCAAAAGTGCAGCGCTGGTCTAGAGAAAATACTCGTGAGGACTCTTCAAGAGTATTTAGTAATGCTCGATCAGTGTTTTGTCCAGTCTCATCATCGTTATTTGAGGCTCAGCCTGTTCCTACACCCAAGCCCCCTCAGGCATGGGCCTCCTCCGGTAGCAGTGTTTTGCCTCGTCCCTGGGGTGAGCGTGGTCGGCTGCCAGTGTCTGCACGGGGGCCCCAGCCATTCATCCGGCGCAGCCAGTCAGACAGGAGGCCCAGTTTAAGCCTGCCGCCCAGGGTGCCAGTCATCTCTGTGGCAGAGACATGTGGGAGTGAACCAGCAATTAGCACCCATTGGTGAGTCTAACACTTTTTCTGATATCAAATATAAGGCTGAAGTATAACTGCTTAAAATTAAATTTGCATGTAAATTTAGCATGTTAGCATGTTTATACATAGCACAGAATAGACAGTCAAATTAAAACCGTGATAAAGTCTTTCTTAACACTTCAACATTGCTAGATGGCTGCTTTTCCAAGTCATCAGGAAAACTAGGTTAATATTTGTGATTTAATGACACAGAAACATAACTACGTAAATGTTTTGGAGAAGATAAGGGTAAAAAAAACGAAAGAAAGTATGAGAACTAGTTATAAGAACTATGCAGAACAGTCATGTGAGCAGATTTCACTGAGGTGAAAAACTTTAGCTTTAAATTTCTGATCCATGAACGCAACTGCTTTAGATTTTGATGCTTAATAGTGATACAGTATCCAAGATTTTTTTGCTCAATCTTTATTTTAAACAATCCTTTTTGATAAGGGTATCTGAAGCGAGTACCATTCATGCTTGAAATCGCATCTCCTGTTCTAGGTTTCATTTTCAAAGAGAATAAGGAAATGTTATAGGACAAGCAATTTGATTGTCTCTGTCATAATAAAGAGTGCTGTTTTTGAAATTCAATTATGGGTTCATTGTGTAAATGTCACTCAGCTCTCGGGTGAATAACAAGGGACAAATATATCTGTAGTTTGTCGTATTTTAAAGTATTTGTACCTTTGTGTGCCAGCTACTTAGTATTTAAATAGTTTATAACACTAATTAAAGGGTTTGTGTGTGGGGGGGGGGTAAATGTTCTCAGTGAGGTCAGTGTGTTTTTATGTCAGTTATGTTTTTTTATATAATACATGAGAATATATACTTCATGATTCTGAGAAAAAAAAAAAAAAAAAAGTGGAGCAAGACAAGACTCAAGTCAGAATGCTACGGAGCCCCTTAGAGCTCATGGTGGAGGAAAGATTTCGGGGTGGGTGAAAAAAATTTGGGGTGGGAGGAAAAAATATTTTTCAAATCTTTTGCGTTCTCTCGCAAAACTTTTGCGTTCCCTCGCAAAACTTTGCGTTCTCTCGCAAAGATGTTTGCGTTCTCTCGCAAAACTTTTGCATTCCCTCACCCAAACATCTTTGCGAGAGAACGCAAAGTTTTGCGAGGGAACGCAAGCATCTTTACGAGAGAACGCAAAAGATTTGAAAAATATTTTTTCCTCCCATGCCGAATTTTTTTCACCCACCCCAAAATCTTTCCACCACCATGAGCTCTAAGGGGCTCCGTAGCATTCTGTAGCATATGTTATAGAATAAATGCATTTTCACAGAACTTGAGGAAACATGAAATGTATATATTTATAACAATTTAGACACACTTTCCTCTCATGTACAACGTAATACAATTGCTAATCCCCAGTAAACAAGCTCTCAATGACTTACTGCTGACCAGTGCTAACCAGGTCATGCCCACTTCCCTAATCCTTCAATTCACTAATGTCCTTATTTTGTTTTGCTGTCACAGGCTGGAAGATGTTCCAGTCAGAGAAGACAAGCCATGGAGTGAGCAAACAGAAATAAGAGGTGCAGTTCGGTCTGTCTCGCATCCAGACCTGTGCATTGTGGGTCAAGGTCTACAGAGGGAATGGGAGAATTGACGAAGGAGCAAGGGGGATTATGGTTTAGCAAAATTTGGATGGGATTAAAACCTTTGTGTGCTGGTGGGAAATGAAAATAGCTATTTCTGAGAACGCCTTCTCGTGATCATTTCCAATCATTGTTATTTTCATCTTTTTTAACTTCACTGTATATATTTGATATATTTGCCTCAATTCAATTGGTCTAATTTGTTTTTAAAATGTTTTATATTGTGAATGTTATTGGTTGGCCTTTTATATTTTATTACTAAATAAACAGATATTTACATACATTGCATATATTCTCTATATCTTTTCTTAAAAATTAATGCATGTTAACAGGAAAGTAAGGTTATTAATAAGAAACAATAAAGAGATAGTGCCTTGCAAATTTAAAAAGACCCATAATCAACTTAGTTTATAGAGTAAATATAACACTGTTTCATATTCAGCACTATTCATATTAATAAATAAATAAATACATAATACATAAAAATAAATAAATAATGGAAATAAAATGGAAATTTTATTTTTCTCTCTCTTTCTCTCTCTCTCTCTCTCTATATATATATATATATATTCTAAAAATATATCAATGGGGAATCTGATTACAGATTAAACCAGCTAGTATCTAGTTAGATAAATGTTATTTTATTTTTCTCTAACAAAGCCTCTAATTGCTTTGACCATCATGAGCTTAATGGGTTAAACATAACTGCCAAGAAACAGGGCAATACAAGGCATCAACATATCATGCAGTTGAATACTGCTTGGCTGCATCCAAAATCACATACTTTCCTACTATGTAGTAGGTGGAAAACAATAGCATGCCAACATTTTATTACATTTTTAAAACATTACTTACTATTTCTGGGGAGATTCTGAAGTGCACATCAGATGGACACTTTTTATTTCTCATAAATCCATGGGAGAGGACTTGTGAAGTGATGCAACTGATGCTGGTAGGTCATATGACAATGACAACATGGTGAACGCAGTACATCTGGATTACATCCATACTGTACTACACAATTCAATAATATATTGAATATACTTTTTAACGAACACAGAATAATTAATTACTTATTTAAATGGTTCGATTTAAATTGCTATCTGGCATGCACTGCTTCAAGTCCGACACCATTAGGTCTGCACAGTGCCACATGAAGTCAAAAGATGTGTTTAGAAATGTTGTCTGATGTGAGACAGCATTGATTTTTAAAAAGTAACTTCATGTCTCTGTTTTGAACTCCTCTCCGACAGCAATAGTAAATCTCCCTGACCGGTTAAACCCAGTCACACCCAATGTTATACACATAATATATATGTCAGGGAAAAGAGAGGACCCAAGAGCAGAGGACACGTTATTTTTTAACGTGCAAAAAAGGCAGACAAAAATTTCGGAAACAAGGAGAAAGATCAAACCCAGCTCGTGACAGTACCCCTCCCCCAAAGAGTGCCCCGAGGTGCTCCCAAGGTAGAGGACTGGCGAGATCCAAGGAATTCATCGATGAGCAAGCAGTCCAGGATGCCCTGAGCTGGAATCCAGCTCCTCTTCTCCAAGCTGTACCCCTCTCAGTTGTCCAATTACTGGTAACCACACCCCCAGGGATTAACATCCAGCAGTCTCCTAACTCTATAGACAAGAGAGCCTTCGACAAGAGCAGAAGAAGGGATGGGACAGGAGGGGGCGTGAATGATGAATGAGGAATAAAGGATGGGTGCATTGCAGATAGCTAGGTAATCTGAGTAGTACCACCACAGGTCTGCAAGTTTGTCTAATAAATCTGTTAACACTCACTCTGCAGTCCTCCCTCCAGATCCGTGACAGAACAAACTGATCAGCACTTGACTCAGCTGAATGAGTATCAAGATCCTGCCACCTGCTAATGCCCGGGAGAGATGGCCTCGCCATCGAGGTCTGACTAACCTTTGCCAACAGGGCTGAGAGATAGGTGTCATCTCCCAGACATAAGTCATTCCCTGTTATTTCAGAATCTGTTGAATCAATCTCAGCTTTCCCAGAGATGGGCAAGGACACTGCCGACCTTTCCATACCAGACAAGCCCACTCCAGTCGCTCCAGATCCAGTCAAGCCCACTCCAGTCATTCTTGACCCAGTTAAGCCTGCTCCCATCACTCCTGAGTCAGTCAAACCCGTTCCAGTCACTCCAGATCCAGTCTAGCCAACTCCAATCATTTTTTACCCAGTCAGACCCGCTCCAGTCATGCCAGAGCTAGTCAAGGCCGCTCCAGTCACTTCAGATCCCATCGAGCCTGCTTCAGTCACTCCAGAGCCAGTCAAACCCGTTCCAGTCACTCCAGATCCAGTCAAGCCCACTCCAGTAATTTTTTACCCAGTCACGCCAGAGCTAGTCAAGGCCGCTCCAGTCACTCCAGATCCCATCAAGCCTGCTTCAGTCACTCCAGAGCCAGTCAAGCCCGCTCCAGTCACTCCGGAGCCTGTCAAGCCCACTCCAGTCATTCTTGACCCAGTTAAGCCCGCTCCCGTCACTCCTGAGTCAGTCAAACCCGTTCCAGTCACTCCAGAGCCAGGCAAGCCTGATCCAGTTAAATCTGCTCCAGTCACTCCTGAGTCAGTCAGACCCGTTCCAGTCATTTCAGAACCAGTCAACCCTGCCTCAGTCATTTCCAAGATGGCCAGGTTGGCAGATATCCAGTCAGTTCCAGTCAATTCCAAACCAGAGTCAACTTCTGTCTTCCCTGAATCAGTCACCTTCACTACCGTTATCCAAGAACAAGTTGTGTCAACCACAGTCATCACTCAGTCAGACACCTCTGAGTCTATCAGGTCAAGCTCTGTCTTCCCAGAGTCAACTGAGTTCACTCCTGTTATTCAAGAATCAGCCACGTGTCATGTTGTCCCTCGGGTCTGTTCCTGACTTGACACATTCTGCTGGGCCAGTTCCTGTCTCCACTGAGACTACCAAGATCACTACCTCTACGCCTGTGTTGGCCAAGTTAGCTACAGATACTACAGAGGTGGTCAACTACGCAGTTTCTATCCGTCAGGAGAAGAGGAGAGCGGCCCGTGCTGTGCAGTCCAATGCCCTTCCTGTTAGATCCACCGAAGCCATGTTTTTGAAACCTGTCTCGTCTCCAGAATGTGTTCCCGCCAGTCCTGCAAGTCATGTCAAGTCAAAAGATGTTCCTGCAAGCCATGTCGAGTCTAGGAATGTTCCTGTCAGTCATGTGAAGTCCACAGAGGCTCTTCCTAAGCTGGCTGCTTCTCCTGTCATGGCCACGGAGGCCGATGCAGAGGTTTTCATTTTGCCTACTCTGGCCACGGAGGCCAGTTCCAAGCAATCTGTTTTCCCAGTTGCATCCACGGATGCCATTCCTGCTAACCATGTCAAGTCAAAGAATGTTCCCGCTAGTCATGTAAAGGCAACAGGTATCCCTGATAATCAAGTTATGCCCAATGAGGACATTCCTGACCTGCCTACGCTCACTATGTTGACCATGGAGGCCATTCCAGAGGCTCTCATTCAGCCTGTTATGGCCACAGAGGCCATCTCTGAGCACCCCAATCTCCCAGTCACAGTCACAACCACGGAGGCCGTTCCCAAGCAGCCTGTTGTTTCGGCCGTTGAGGCCTTCTCTGAATCTCTTGCTAACCTAATCAAGTCCACAAGGGAGATTCTCGCCACCCTTACTATAGCCACCAAGTATGAAATTCCTGAAGAGGAGCCCCTTGAGTCCGCCCCAGTCCAGGAGCTCCCTGAGTCCGCTATGGAGGACGTTATTTCGAAATCCGCTCCAGGTAGTGCGGTCCCTGAGCCTACTGTAGAAAGGACTGGTCCAGTGTCCACTCTCCCAGAGCGCCCTCCCGAACCCGCTCCTGAGAGAGCGGTTCCCTAATCCTTTCCAGTGAAAGCAGTTCCTGAATCTGCTATAGAGGAGGTTGTTCCCGAACCCTCTGCAGAGAGAGCAGTCCCTGAGCTCACTATTGAGGACGTTGTTCCCAAATCCGCTCCAGAAAGAGCAGTCCCAGTATCAGCTCCAGCCCCTGAGTCCACTCCAGTGTTGGCTCAAGTCCCAGAGTCCGCTCCAGTCCAGGAGCCTCCAGAGCCCGCTCCACTCCAGGAGTCTCCAGAGTCCACTCCTGAGAGAGCAGTCGCAGTGTCGGCTCCTGCCCCTGAGTTCAGCCTAGTGCAGGTTCCAGCCCCAAGGGCACTCTACAGTCAAGTGCAGTGTCTGTCCTTGAAGCTAAGGAGAAGATCTCCGCTGTTCAAGAGAACACTCCCAAGACTGCCCCTGTCACTATGCCCAGCTGGTCAAGCTACTGGTACAAAAATTTTTTTTAATAAAAAAAGTCACTTGCCTTGTCTGCAGATAGACACGGGACACAGAGGTAAGAGCAATACAAACAGCAGGTTTATTTAAAAGCAGCAGAGGAGAATGAGATGAGCAGTAAGTCCGGGTAAGCAGGTGGGGAATGGGAAAGTCTCTTGGGGCTTATCTGAGTTTTAATGTCCTTGTTTCTTTATCCAGGGGATCCAGAGGGAACAGTGGAGCGTGGAGATGGAGAACGGGGATAGGAACACAGGAGCAACTGGTAGGTAGACAAAAGGTAAGTGGGTCAGGTTAGTCAGCATAGAATATTTGAGACCAGACAGTGAGTGAACGGGAGGAGTGCAGGGATATACTGCTACTGATTAGTGCTGACAGGTGGCGGTGGTCAGAAATCAGGGGATTGGGATCTGGTGAGTGTTGTTAGTGGAGACTGCGGTGACTCTCTGACACCTTGACGGTAACATTTTATTTTAGGGTCTCTTAACAAGTTACTAGAATATTAGCCATTTGTTAGTAGTAATTAAGCACATATTAATGCCTTATTCTACATGACCTTATTCTACATCCCTAATACTACCAAATACCTAAACTTAACAACTACTTTACTAACTATTAATAAGCAGGAAATTAGGAATTTATTGAGGGAAAAGTCGTAGTTAATAGTGAATAAGTGTTCCCTATTCTAAAGTGTTACTGCCTTGACATAGGGCAAAATGTAAGTAAAACAACCAAAAGCCGAAACCAATGAGTTTTACAGGATCTCTCATTTTGAGCTCAGTTCACAAGTGCCTGTTTTGGTCCGTCTCTGAAACTCTTGCCTGCTTGGAGGTCAACAAGATAATTTACCAATGCCAAAAAGTGTTTCTTACACCAGACCTCTCTGTGCATCTTGTCTGATGTAGCAATTCATAAATGTCATTTGGACACACCAAAAAGTTACCTTAGAATAGTCCAAACATTTTGATAAATATGTAACATAAACAGGAAGCACAGTGCAGGTTGCAAAACAATTGCCATGTTTTCTTTTTAATCCTGTTAGATGTTTTTAACTGTTTCATGTACTTTGTATGATTGTTTCATGAAAAACATAGTCATGAATGAATTTGTACAATTAAAAAGTGAGTTAGACAGAGTGAGATGAAATAAGATTCACAACACTTTCAAACTTTCAAACATTGCAATAGCGCAGACTTTGCAAAATATATTTGTAACTCCCATTGCGATGTGTTAGAATTGTGTTCTATTGAACTGATAAAAAACAGAGGAAGAAGAATAGACACCTAAATGTTATTATTATTATTAAAACATTTTACGGATTTGACACACACAATCGAGGACACACTCTAGATCAGGGATCCTCAAATCTGGACCATTCCTGCAGAGTTTAGCTCTAACCCTAATCAAACATTAGGGAACCCCGATTCCCTGGGGCCCTATGCACCCACTTACCTAAATCCACCCCTGATTATTTTGTTTTTGTGAACGGAAAGTCTCACATGCTGAATTGAGCAAACAGTTGAATTGAGCAATAAGGATAGTGTTTTTACGAATTTCAAAATGAGTGAAAGAGAGAGAGAGAGACTGATAGTGGCACTCAAAAGAGAGAACAATGTCAAATTTACAGTCAATCCCACAGCCTCTTTATTAGGCATATCCTCACAGCTGTGTTGACTAGGATCAAGTAATGCAAAATTAAAGTGTAATGTTAGAAATGTAAATACTTTAAAATAAATGAAAATATGAAAAAAGGCTTTACAATGCTGATGGCCATTGCAACGCGTCATCACAAAAGGGTCCAATGACTTAAAATACAGTCTTTAAAGCTTGTAAGCTATACGAAATGGTCTACAAATAAAAAAAAAAATTGCATGACATGACGATTTTGTCATTAAACTTTTATCTATGGAAATAATCAAGAGATCACAGTAACCAAATTGTGTATAAATTTGGTCTGAAATATATTTAAAACAATTTCTACTCTGTAAAGGAGAAACAAAAATGCACTGACCATTACTGACCACAAGAGGGAGGTCTTATACTGCACAAACATTTATTTGCTCGTTATAGGTTAATGGAACAATGGAATCTATCTATCTATCTATCTATCTATCTATCTATCTATCTATCTATCTATCTATCTATCTATCTATCTATCTATCTATCTATCTATCTATCTATCTATCTATCTATCTATCTATCTATCTATCTGTCTGTTTGTCTGTCTGTCTGTCTAAAATTTATGGTTTAGGTAAATTACTGTCATCAAACAGATTTCATGAGTGGTGTTTTAGGAGATGATTTACTTGACAACTTTAAATATTTGGTCTTGACAAAGATAAGGACAACAGAAAAAAAAGAGAAATGACACAGGGAAACACATCTATGGCTTCAGATGAAACAACATAATAGATAATAATTTAATGATAGCTATACACAATATAGTTTGGAAGTTCTGCAAAAGCAGGCATACCATAAGTTTAAAATGTCTGAAGTTTCTAAAGTTCAAATTGCCTGTAGCTAGGTTTGCTAAATCTAATACGAAAGTGTCAAGTGCCCGTGATTAAAAGTAGACTTTTCTTTGTGTGAGGTGTAAAGGAAAATCCATACTTTAATTTTTTAACTCAGACCTGTTTCATCTAACAAGCACATTAACATATAACAACATGTATTATTTTTTATATCCTATATCATTTTTAAATAAATTTTATTTTTATCATTTTAAAGTAATTGTCATTTAGGTCATGCTTAACCTTTCTGCTGCATCTACTGTACAGCTAAATGAGCCCATTCATTTAGTAATATGACTAATACTATGTAATACTTTCATGTATAAATACATCATAATTCAATTACTGTTACATGTTGACCTACTTTTCCTTAGTTACCTTAATTAGTTAATTCGTTTGCACCTGTGTCTGATTAACTATCTCGTTTGTCTCCAGTACTTAAGCCCTGTGTTCTCCCTTAGTCTTCGTCCGTTCTTGTCTATGTTAGTTTGATATTATTGCCTGTCTCTTGGATTTACTTATTAAAATACTTTTTATTGATCTCCATCGTCTTCCTGTGATTGTGCCTCATCAACCTGTGACATAAGAACGGACCAATACAATTTTTTGCAGTATTTTTTTTTTTTTCCTGTCACCATGGACAATCCCAATGTTGCTCTGGCTGGAGCAGAGGGGCCGCTCCCTAGAGACTCACACCAGGGACTGTTTGAAATTGGCGTGCCTAATGCACTATACAGACCGCTCGCTTTGTGTGTTCTACATATCTAGCCTCAGCGAGTGGTCTAAGGGAGCGGTCCTCGGGACAATTTCGCCGCATGTGTGGAGTGGGTATTGGAGAATACATCTCCGTCTGCCCTGCTGATGAAGACATCTCCAGCACCACTCCCAAACCAGAGACCAGCCAGTGGTCATCCCGCTGCAGGGAGCTACTGCCTGAGCCCACTGCAGACGGAGAGCCTGAGCCCGCTGCGACTGAGTCGACCATCGCCACGGAGCCTGAGCCTCTCTCATCGTCTGACCAAATGCGTGAGCCAGCAACATCGTCCGTCCCCAAGTGAGTTTTGGTGGTGATCGAGGGCTTGGAGGGAAGCCCCGCCGACACTCCCGCGACTGGGGGTGAGCTGCATCTGGTTTCCGGAAGCTATATTGCAGAACTAATGGACATCTTTGATAAGGACCTGATAGACTGGTTTGGGGTGGTATTAACCAGTGCTCCCCAGCCTCCTGTGTCTCCGCTGGTTCCGTCCAGTCCTGAATCTCCTGCGTCTCTGCTGGTTCCGTCCAGTCCTAAATCTCCTGCGTCTCCGCTGGTTCCGCCCAGCTCAAGTCCTGCTGTGTTCCCTCCCAGCTTCCCTCTCCCGCCTCTTAAACCGGTCGGTTCCTCAGCCCAAGTCCCGCTGGTGCCTGTCAGCCCCTCAGCTCACACTCAGTCTGCGCCAGCTGGGCGTTCTAATCCATCGCCTAGGGACTTCCAGCTTCCAGCTCTACCAAGACGTGAGGATCCCCTGTCTCCACCTCCAGCCTCTGAGCCTTGGACTCCATCTCGGTCCATCGAACCATCGGCTCCACCTTGGCTCATAGCTCCCTCGTCTCCACCGTGGCCCATCATCCCACCAGCTCCACTGGGCTCCCTCGTCCCTCTGGCTCTGCCTTGGTCAGTCGTCAACCATCCGCCGCCTCGGAACTCCACTCCTCTGGCTTCGCCTCATCACTCCGCCCCTCTGGCTCTGTCAGGCTCCTCCTTCCTTCCGGCTCCACCTTCATTCTCAGTCGCTCCGGCTCCCTCGCGGTCTTCTGGATCCCCGCCTCTGCCTCAGTCGCCTGAGCCTTCAGCTCTACCTAGGCCCTCCAGATCCTCAATGTCACTCTGGCTCTCCGCATGCTCGGCTCCATCCTGGGCTCCTCATCCACCGACTCAGTCTCTGTCAGCCGGCCCCCTGATGTCGACGGTTCCATCTCCACCATGGCTTCTCCTGCCGTCGACTCCACCGTGGGCCTCTATCTTGGCTGGCCTCTGGATTACCACCTGGCTCCTCCTGCTCCGGGCTCCTCCCACCCTCCACTCCCCCATGGACTTATTTTTTGGACTGTTTTTGTTTCTGCCCCTTTCCCATTGCCTGCTCCTCGCCTGCCTCCTGGACCCCCACCCTCCCTGCTCTGTTGGACCTTTGTCAGCGCGAGGACTCACCGTTCCGGGAGGGGGCGAAATGTTACATGTTGACCTAGTTTTCCTTAGTTACCTTAATTAGTTAATTAGTTTCCACCTGTGTCTGATTAATTATCTCATTTGTCTCCAGTACTTAAGTCCTGTGTTATCCCTTTAGTCTTTGTCTGTTCTTGTCTATGCTTGTTTGATATTATTGCCTGTCTCTTGGATTTACTTATTAAAATACCTTTTTATTGAACTCCATCGTCTTCCTGTGATTGTGCCTCATCAACCTGTGACAATTACACTTCCTTATTCAGTAAAATGGGATTTTCCAACCAAACATTACTTATTTATTGTATAAAATGTGATATTGCAATGAAGGCTTTCTCAGCACAAACATTTTAATAACCCTACCATGGAAGGGGCACATACTGTATATTTATTTTGCCACAGATTTGTAATACTCTGTCAGTTATGAAAGAAAGTGTACAACATTTTATAATTGGCCTACAGACTCCTCTTTAGACAGCAAGAGCTGAGGATGAATATTAATTAGAAGACATAGGGGACTAAAAGCTACACCCTATACTAAGAGTAAAAAATTTGTCAAGCTGTAGTTCACTTCATTCGTAATATATCCATAATTAAATGGACCTAAAGCAGTATCTAGTTACTCTTGTTTTCATCCTATCTGAAATCACTCAATAGCATGAGCATTATAAAACTATCAATGCAATTCATGGTACGAAACAACCATGTAGTTCACATTCAATTAAAATGAGTTAGCATACTTGCATTTGCGATATATTTCAGGCCATTTACTGTCATAGTAAATGTCTTGAGCAGAAATGCCATACCTGAAAGCATTGCTAACATGCCTGTGGAAATGCTCTACAAACATTTGCTTTCATTGTTAATATGTTAATTCAGTCACACACACTAAAACAATTAGTATTTATCAGTAACTGCACATGCACACACAGGTGATTCATTCATTCATGTTAACCATGAAAGTGGAAATGGAAAATGACAGTAAGTGGTTTAACCCAACTGCTGAACAAAGTTTGCATGGCAATTTTTCTGTTCAAACAAGTCTTTGTTGGCCATTCCTGAGAAAGGATGTACTATACTGTGCTTAAGGAAACTTTCAAGTTTAAAAAGCCATGCAAATTATATCTTCAAGCAGTATGCAGTAAACACAACATCTAACATTATTCTTATTATTTTGTCACTCTCTGTCCCAGGCATTATTGGTTATTGCTTATTCGAAAGAAATTCAAAGAGACAATTACTTACAAAATAAAAACTATATGGAGATATACTCGAAAATATAATGCAAGAAAATAGAATATATACAGTATCTCACAGAAGTGAGTACACCCCTCACATTTTTGTAAGTATTTTATTATATCTTTTCATGTGACAACACTGAATAAATGACACTTTGCTACAATGTAAAGTAGTGAGTGTACAGCTTGTTTAACCCTAAGTGAAAATGTCCAAATTGGGCCCAAAGTGTCAATATTTTGTGTGGCCACCATTATTTTCCAGCACTGCCTTAACTCTCTTGGGCATGGAGTTCACCAGAGCTTCACAGGTTGCCACTGGAGTCCTCTTTAACTCCTCCATGACGACATCTCGGAGCTGGTGGATGTTAGAGACCTTGTGCTCGTCCACCTTCTGCTTGAGGATGCCCCACAGATGCTCAATAGGGTTTAGGTCTGGAGACATGCTTGGCCAGTCCATCACCTTTACCCTCAGCTTCTTTAGCAATATAAAAGTTTTCACCCCCAGCTCTTAATGCATCGTGTTTCCTTCAGGAACATCAGTGAATGTTTGAACCTTTTTTAATTGTTGTGTTTGAGTCCCTCAATCATCCTCAGCGTGAAAAGGTGGATCTCAAAATCATACAGTTACTGCTGGAAAGGGTTCAAATATGCAAAAGATGCTGGAAAACTGAAGATTCTGCAGGACCTGGAGGATTTTTCTGAAGAACAGTGCTCAGTTTAACTGTTCAGAACAAACAAGGGACTCATGAACAACCATCACAAAACAAAAAAACAAATCTACATCGTAGATCATCCAGGTAACCACACACAGTATTAAGAACCAAGGTTTCCCAAACTTTTGAATGTGGTTATTTTAATAATTTCAGCAATTTTTTTGTCTTGTGGACTATATGTAAACATATTTTATGGAAAATATCTTACTCAGGACAGTACTAAATAAAAAATAACATGCATTTTGTATGATCTCTCTTATTTTGGTAAAATTATCCACATTTTCACAGATTCTGCAAGGGGTTCCCAAACTTTCGATCCCCACTGTATATGTATATATATTTCAGTGGCATTCCGTCCATATAAGTTGTGATTGCGCCGCATACTCAGGCCGTCTAAGAGAACGAGTTCATGGCCTAATTAATATAAACATGATTATGAGTTGATACCTTATCATTTGAGAGGTGACTTAAAGCTTAATAAAGTTTTGGGAATAAGTATGTAAAATTATTTATTTGAAAATAGCTGTAATTTTCTGTAAATCTACATCAGTTATGGAAGCTTCCGGGTGATATATAAAAAAACAAAAAACAAAAAAAAAACAACTGTATATTTTCATGCTTTCACAAGCAAAGCAAATTTTATAAAACCACTAAAAACATATCTGGTCATAGACAATGTTGAAGACGTTATTGTCAACATGCCTACCCTTGTGAAAATAAGTGCACTTAAGTATACTTTTATAAAGTGTACTTATTGCAGAAATAATATACTTTAAAATAACACATAAGTGCAAATTAAATGTTATTTTCGACGTTTAAATACATTGTATTTGTAATTAACTTCAAATATATCACATTTTAAAGTGATATTAAATGCAATAAGTTGAACTTTTGAGTGATTATTTTAAAACCCGTGGTATACACTCACCTAAAGGATTATTAGGAACACCATACTAATACTGTGTTTGACTCCCTTTCGCCTTCAGAACTGCCTTAATTCTACGTGGCATTGATTCAACAAGGTGCTGAAAGCATTCTTTAGAAATATTGGCCCATATTGATAGGATAGCATCTTGCAGTTGATGGAGATTTGTGGGATGCACATCCAGGGCACGAAGCTCCCGTTCCACCACATCCCAAAGATGCTCTATTGGTTTGAGATCTGGTGACTGTGGGGGCCATTTTAGTACAGTGAACTCATTGTCATGTTCAAGAAACCAATTTGAAATGATTCGAGCTTTGTGACATGGTGCATTATCCTGCTGGAAGTAGCCATCAGAGGATGGGTACATGGTGGTCATAAAGGGATGGACATGGTCAGAAACAATGCTCAGGTAGGCCGTGGCATTTAAACGATGCCCAATTGGCACTAAGGGGCCTAAAGTGTGCCAAGAAAACATCCCCCACACCATTACACCACCACCAGCAGCCTGCACAGTGGTAACAAGGCATGATGGATCCATGTTCTCATTCTGTTTACGCCAAATTCTGACTCTACCATCTGAATGTCTCAACAGAAATCGAGACTCATCAGACCAGGCAACATTTTTCCAGTCTTCAACCGTCCAATTTTGGTGAGCTCGTGCAAATTGTAGCCTCTTTTTCCTATTTGTAGTGGAGATGAGTGGTACCCGGTGGGGTCTTCTGCTGTTGTAGCCTATCCGCCTCAAGGTTGTGCGTGTTGTGGGTTCACAAATGCTTTGCTGCATACCTCGGTTGTAACGAGTGGTTATTTCAGTCAAAGTTGCTCTTCTATCAGCTTGAATCAGTCGGCCCATTCTCCTCTGACCTCTAGCATCAACAAGGCATTTTCGCCCACAGGACTGCCGCATACTGGATGTTTTTCCCTTTTCACACCATTCCTTGTAAACCCTAGAAATGGTTGTGCGTGAAAATCCCAGTAACTGAGCAGATTGTGAAATACTCAGACCGGCCCATCTGGCACCAACAACCATGCTACGCTCAAAATTGATTAAATCACCTTTCTTTCCCATTCTGACATTCAGTTTGGAGTTCAGGAGATTGTCTTGACCAGGACCACACCCCTAAATGCATTGAAGCAACTGCCATGTGATTGGTTGATTAGATAATTGCATTAATGAGAAATTGAACAGGTGTTCCTAATAATCCTTTAGGTGAGTGTATGTACTTTGGTATATGTACTTTGAAATATGGTAAATATGTACTTCTGAATAAGCAATTAATGTGAACTAAAATATACTTAAATGTCATTTCAATGTACTTAAATGTCATATCTCTGGCAATGAAGATACAATTTTATAAAAAAAAAAAAAATCAATTAACTAATTTCAATCAACACAAACACAAAACGGAAAACCCTCTACATTTATTGACAAAACAATCTCTAAAACAAATACAAAAAAAGCTTTTTTCTAATGCACAAGAAAAATCCAACACTATACACAGTTGCAACATTTTAACTCAATTATTAGAAAGAGTCTGGAGAACAATGAAAAATCACTTACATACTTACAAAAGTACCTAATCTCGCCATCATAGAAAACATAATTCTGTATGATGTATAAGCCTGTTTCCTCATTGGGGACCTAAAAATGTCCACAAGGTCAAAATTTACTGGTATTACTATCCTTGTGGAGTCATTTGGTCTCCATATCGTATAGGATTACTAACACACAAACACACACATTTAATACAAAAAAAAATCAAGAAAACTTAAGAAAACTATCATTCCATGTACAACAAATGAGACCTTATTGTATAACATTACCAAACTGTGTTAATGGTAACCTCAGTTTCACAGACAAGGTTTAAGACCAGCCCCAGACTAAAATGTCATTCTGAGCTATTTCAACTGAAAGAAACTTGCACTGACTGATCTTTAAATATCAGTGTTATAAAACATATCCAGTCATTATAATTGGTTCAGTTGAGTGAAAGCAATAGACACAGTTGCAGTCCAAAGTATATATACACCTTGCAGTATCTGTTAATAATTTAAGCAGTAAGACGGTAGAATCATTAGAAATTTGCAATTTCTTCTCTGATGAAGCAGTTTATTCTGCAAGGTGTACAGTATGTCAACTTTTGACCACATCTGCAACTCCTAAGAGGTGAATTACCTCAATCATCAGTGCAACATCGTAGTAGAATGCTGGGAGGTTTTCCTTCAGATTTACCACAAACACCAGATTTCCTGATCACACCATCTTCACTGACACTGGGCTTTAAAATTAGATAACATTTTTACTATTTTTTTATTCCTACTTTACAGGGAATAAAATGTAACTTTATCAATTACCCAAATATAGATAAATATCCCAAAATCAATGAAAATTAAGAAAGGTACCTTCAAAAAAATGTTTCCCTCATCTTGTCTTGCCTTCTCTCGCACATCTTCATGAAGAATGTTTCTGTATTTACCACGACTGACACAGCATATCAGCTGTCCTCTTCCTTTGGTTTGTTGCCTGTAAAATATACGATGATTAGAGGGGAATCTGTAAAAGCTCAGGTGGGAATATATTACTTGCAAATGGAAAAGATTCAAAGCATTTAAAATTCATAGGTATAGTGACTTTATATAACACTTTTAGCTTGTCATGTGTGATCAGGGTGAGCTGACTGGGCAACAATTAATTAAAAACTTGTAACATCACCTCTTCAGTACTGGTCTGTGTTTCCACACTGTATCTCCTGTAACAAATCTGCACTGATCCTGCAAAATGAATAACTCCAGATAAGTACAAAATATTGCATATTACAAACACAACCAGTAATGGAACATCTCGCTCTTCAAATGCAAAAAGAAAATAAAACAACAACAACATTATTTGTAGAGATGGCTGATATATTGAATATTACTGGTGGCTATATAATATCGAGTATATACATTAAATATCAATGGGGAATATTAGTGGGGAAGTCGTGGCCTAATGTACTGCCTTTTTTTTTTTTTTACGGTCCATTAAAGTCTGCCACATTTTAATTACGGTGTAGACAAACGAATTAGATCGCGATCTACCAAACAGCTCCGTAAAGCAATTTAAAGACTTGTTGTGTAACGGGGGGGTTGGGTGGAGACGTGAGGCGTGCGGATCCATTTGCAAGATTTTATTAATAAACATAAAAATAACAGGCAGGGTCAAAACACCAGCAAAAGGGTATGGCATGGGAAAGACACAAGAGTAATCCAAGGGCATGCGTGGGTCCTCGATCGGCGAACAATATCCAGATGGCTTGAGAAGAGGGGTAGTCCGATAACCTGAGCAATAATCCAAACGAGGTATACTCAGAGTCTGAAACGGTGAAACAATGGTTAATCCACGATACAAGGGCAGGAAACAGGAAACGAGACTAAACAAAATTAACTAAACCTACACTTCGAGAACACAGAATGGCTCGGTAAGGCAGCTAACACTTGGAGAGTGCTGAACGTAGAACCAGACTCAGAGCTAGACATAAATACAGAAGGCTTGGCAAGGCAGCTAACACTTGGAGAGTGCTAAACGCAGAACAAGACTCGGCGCTAGACATAAATACAGAAGGCTTGGTAAGGCAGCTAACACTTGGAGAGTGCTAAACGAAGAACAATACTCGTCAGAGAGGAAGAGGAAGTCCATGGTTTAAGTAGGGTGATTGTGTGATAATTCTCAGGTGTGAGCGTGATTAGTGCAATCAGCTGTATATGTGTCGTCAGTGCAATGGATGATGGGAATTGTAGTTCGTGGGTGAAGTGCAACAGTAGTGTGGTGCAAGAGTAAATGTGATGGAGGAGTGATCTCTGGTGGTGAGTAAACGGAAGTCCACAGACCAGATTTGTGACACCTTGGCAGCAATACATAACCTTTAAAGATTTGTATCCCCCCCCCCTTCCCCTGTTTGTAATGCAGATTATTCACCAGGCTGTCACTTCTAGTTGGATGCGTGTGTCCTTGAATGCCGTAGCATGTAGCATGATCAGTCATAAAATCAGTAGCCTAACAGTTCGCAACTAAATCCATATCCTACCTTTTCTTGTAACCCGATAAAATCAATCCATAGCGCTGAACGTCATCGAAGATGTTTAATCCACACGCATTTCTGGCATTCACATCAATCCAAGTTGTTCTTTTAGGTTAGGCTATTTAATTCAAGTCAAAATAAGCTATGTCTAAAATTATTTTATGTTACTGAGCATAGCAAACAAATTGGTTGCAAAACGGTATCCACTCACAAGTTTGTAACTTTTAGTCTGCTTGTTACGGTAAAAAAAAAATTAAAATTAATAAATAATACAGTCACATTACTATATGCAATAGCCCATGATCAGTAGATTTTATACAGGTGTTACTATAACGATTTTGTAAATGGTGATCAGCAATCAAATATTGATAATGTGGAAGTTACTGCCTTTTGCCTTCTCACTTTTTGCAGATAATGCAAAGGCAGAGTACATTAACTTCAAAATAGGGGTACAAATCAAGTTTGAGCTCACAATTTTTTAATGTAGATAATTTTCATTACTAAAACATCTAATTGCCAAATTTCCAGTGTCTTACCTACAGTATAATTAATTTGGCTGGACAAGTAAAAAACTTTAAATAAATTTTTCTCAGTTTCATAATATATTATTCCAAATATTTTCAATATTAAACACTTATTGTTTATGTGTAAGGATTTTTTTTTCTTTGCATAAGTCTTTCCATCATGTATTTTAATTTTTTTGATTTTTTTGTCTTTACATAAATATTCTAAGATCTACTTTTTTGTAATGCTTTCTCTATTTCTAATATAAACACCCCAGATAAATGGACTATACTGAAGTTTTGACAGGTGTCTAAGTTGGTTAAAATACCAACATTTTGAAATCTTACATTTGCCGCACAACATTTTTTATTTTTTTGACAAATACATCTATAAATCAGCTGAAGACAGATATTCCCAATGTTATGCCATAAAATAAAACAATGAAGAAAACAGGAAGGAACCACTATGGTTATTAGTAGAGTACATGCTTTTCAGAAGCACATCAGCAAACAGTGAGACCTATCTTGGTATGATTTGATCAAACACAAGCAAGAGAATCAGATATGGATTTGCACAGTGCAATCTCAAGGTCTTGTCTATCCATTTTTATATTAAATAAACAACAGGAACAAAAAATATCTTTATTAAATTAAAATGACATTGGATCAAACATGCAGCAATGCTCGTGGATATTGCATGCTCCTGGTTGTTGCTGGGGAAGTGGGGATGCTCTGCTCATGAAACATTTGTAAGAAACATTAATTAAACATGATCTTTGTCTCTTATGGATCGAGTTTGAAGAGCATTTTGATGTACTCATTCAGATCTGAGCTACAAAACCGGACAGAGTTCCAACGGTTCTTAGACAATCCTGTCGTAAAGATCAGGGCCCGTATTCATGAAGAATTTTAGTGCTAAGAGTTGCTCCTAGTAACAAAATTCTACGAAAATTCTAAAAAAAAGTAATTCAGAAAGCATCTCATCCTTTAAAAGAGGTCTTAAGGTCCAAAATTGTTAGGAGTACGGACGAGGACTTTTAAGGGACTTAAGAGTTTATTTAGTAGCGGCGAAAATGGACAAAACAAGAAGAGGAAGAAGAAATGTGTTGCACACAATGCATGACAGTGAGTTAATAAGACGCTACATATTAGATCGTGCAGGGATCATGTTTGTGACTGATCTTATTAGAGACGCGCTAACATCTCCGACACCGTGCTGAAATGCCATAGTGCCAGAAATGGACGTAATCACTACATTAACATATTTGGCAACTGGAAAAATGCAACTATGCAGCAGTGATGATTTGGGTCTGTTGCAGCACTTATTAGGCTATGTCTCTGTTCATTTCCTATAAAACACGGTAAGTATGACAGCATGGTTAAAAAAAAAATAAAGAATATATATACATATATAATGTGTGTTTGTGTGTGTGTGTGTGTGTGTGTGTGTGAGAAAGAGAGAAAGAGCGAGAGGAAAAATTACGCCTGTAATTTCAAAGTGAAGGCTTATAATATACCCTACTCTTAAAAGTACTCTTTTATTTCCTTCTTGACAACCAACCAAGACGAATTGATTAGATGAATGATTCAGTGACAGACAGTGACTTGCTGCCACCTACTGGGGGTTTCATTTTTAAAGAATAAATTTAAATTGTTTATGTTTCTATATTCAATCTCATAACATTGTTTTTATTAAATGCATTAATGCCACCTCTGAGTCTTGTTAAAAAGTCTGTAAATATTCCACATTTGTGCTCTTCTGTTCCGTGCAAAGATTAATTGATGATGCTGATTTCAGGTCTTCCTGATTGTATCTTATTATTTTAAATGAATTTTTTTTTTTTCCAAAGTTAATAGTTAATAAATCTATTTTTGGCACAACATATATTTTTTTAAGTAGAAGCACTAGTGCTCCTGAAAAGAAACGTAAGTGTAGAGTCCTTAAGAATGTAATGCTACCTTTTAAAACTAATTGAAAACGTTTTTGCAAAGTGTAAACTATTAAATATAATCTACAAATCATGCAATACTGTACCGCTAAATAAGACGTGTTTTGAGGGCTTAGCTAATCAGGCCAATGAGAGACAATCATTCTAATATTTCATTAAACCATTCGTTCATTTCACTAATCAATGTTTTTTTTTTTTTTTTTTTTTTTATTAAACACAAGAGGTCATTAATAATAATTATATTATAAGATGTACAAATGTACAACGTATCTTTAATTTGGGCAGAATTGCAGATGCCTGTCTTAATGTACAAGAAGGTTTAGAGAAAATATGACATGTGGGGTGTCGTCTTGGTGGTAAAAAAACAAAACGATGTTGTAGAATACGGTCTTACAAACATAATGAGACCGTCTACGGAAAAAAAAGTCTCAGAAAAGCGGAATATAGATTATTTGAATTTGGCGCTCCCTCCTGCCGGCAGTGACGCTTCTCTGACGCACGCTGTCATCTGAGCGGGGCATAACTTAGCGATCTGCTTTATCCATAAAAAAATGTTTTTTTTTTCTTCTACATTTTTTATATGTGTGTGTGTGTATTGTGTGGGGAATGTGGCCGTGTCTGCATGATTATAATATGTATGGACGCACATCAGCGTGTTTATTAGCGACTCTATGACGGCTATCATTGTGATTCATTGATCAGCTATTATTGATTATATGGCCCATCTGTTTGATTATAATCTGAATGGAAGCACATCAGCGTGTGTTTACTGACTCTATGACCATGTCTGGCAATATCACTTCACGTCTGGCAGTGATATTTATCATTGTAATAACGAATAACGAAGAATACTTCAGTATACATACTATATACAAAGCATTTTTTTTCTATTTTTTTTCCTTTTTTATTACTCAAATAATTATTTTTGTATTTTTTAGTGCTCAAATAAATCTGTCTATTATTTTATAATTGAAAAACTATGCAGGAACATGTATAATGACTAAAATAGCTTGTATAATTCTGTAATCCATTTGGTGGTTATTTTTCCTCAAACAGGGGGGTGGGGGGGACTATAAATAGTTTCAGAAAAAATATTGCAGGAATCTCATTTTTCATGGTATCTTCTTCAAATTTGAAATATGAACTGATGAGACACATGGCTTTCGATCCATTACTTTTCTGGATTGCTCCAGGACTTATTTCATGTATTTGTATATGAAATAAAAAAACATTCAGTGTGGAAAAATATTTTTCAAGGCACGTCAGTGTCTATAACTTTTTATCTTTTTGAGCATTATCAACTCTGGATGATAGATAGTAAAGCCCAGAGTCTCTTCTTTCCAAAGATACCTAATTTGTTTGTGTAAGCACACTTTGTCACAAACTGTTACCATTTTAATTCAGGTAGGTTATTTTCACCTGCGAGGCCCTAAATGGGGTTGAAGGTTAACAGGTTAATAAATGATTTCATAGATTATAAATGTTTATGATTAAATGCATCGGAAAGGTAATATAAAATTACCATCATTAACCACTGAATATACTCAATAATGTCAGATCGCAAATCATTACTACAACGCTGAATTTCTGACGATGCCAGAAAATTATCTTAGATCATAAGACTGTGACAACAGCCGACTTTGAACTTCTCTCACTGTACAACATAGGAGCACCGATTAGAAGCCACGATCAAAGTATCACGACAGGTTTCTCCATAATGCAAAAAAAAAAAAATGTAACAAATTACACTGGATTTACTCAAAGGACAAATTATTTGATATATATATATATATATATATATATATATATATATATATATATATATATATATATATATATATATATATATATATATGTGACCCTCTCTGTGAAAACCCAGCTAAAGTATTTTTTTGTGATTTACTGTTTTCTACAAAGAAATCATCTTTCATAAGGTAAAGAACATTCTGTGTGTCAGTCATCTGTCGTGTGTCATGTGTTCCCGCCTCTTGTGTCCATATTTGGTTCGTTTCCTGTCCTTGTTATATGTAATCATTAGTTAATTCTTGTCCAGCTGTGTTTGTCTCGTTATCTATTATTTACCTCTGTATTTATAGTCCTGTCTGTTGAGTTAGAGGTTGTCTGGTCTACTCGTTACTCTCCGGTGTCTGTGTCTGTGTCTGTGTCTGTGTCTGTGTCTGTGTCTGTGTCTGTGTCTGTGTCTGTGTCTGTGTCTGTGTCTGTGTCTGTGTCTGTGTCTGTGTCTGCCTTGTCTTGATGTCTTCATTAAAGACATATGTTTGAGTTTACATCCTTGTCTGCGTGTTCCTGTGTCCTCCCATGTGTGTGCACCGTGACACTGTGAAAATTTTACCTTCATATCTTTAATATTGACTGAGTAAGGCCATGTCAAAGATTGAAATTATAGTGAAATTAATTATCTCATAATTAGATTTTGAAACTTTCGCCTGGATTTCACAGAGAGGGTTGTATATATATATATATATATATATATATATATATTCTGTATATACACTGCTCTCCAAAAATATTGGAACAGTAAAGACAAAAATGCTCTGTTGGCTGTGGAGTCAAGACATTTACAAATATGATTAAAATATGAATATGAGAAAACTACAGAATGTCACATTTTATTATTGGGTGATTCAACACATAGATGTTTTACCAGCTAAGAAGTTGAGCACTTTTAGAGTTTCATCCCTTTATCTGATGTGAGCATAAGTATTGGAACAGTTGCCTCACAGGTCTTTCTAAGTGATCAGCTGTGTCCTGTTGCATTAATTTTTCAGATATTAAAAGCAGGGAATGTGTCGTATCAGTTATATCCATTACTTCTGCATTCTGAATCTTGCATTCGATGATGACACACACAAACCAGGATGAAGATGAGGGAGCTGACTTTGAGAGAAAAGCAAGCAATTTGGATGCAAAAAGAAAAGTAGAAGTCAGTTAGAACTCTAGCAAAAACAAAGGGCATGGAGAAATCAAGAGTTTGAAAACCACCAGCAACCAACAACGACCTGATCGGCTGAGAAAACAACAGTGGTTGATGACAGACAAATCATAAAAGCTGTGAAAATGAATCCTAAAAGATGTGTCTGTAAAATCACCAACAACTTCCAGAAAGCCGGGGTGATGCTCCGACAATTTACTGTCCTCAGGAGACTTTGACACAGAATTACAGATGCTACACAGCAAGATGCAAACCTCTGACCAGCACCAAAAATAGAAAGGCAAGATTAGAGTTTGCAAAAATGCACAATGGTGAGCCAGAAGAGTTGTGTTTATTTGTTTATGGACCGATGAGACAAAGATGAACCTTTATCTAAGTGATGGGAAAGCAAAAACGTGGAGAAAAAAAGGGAACTGCATTGATCCCAAGCATACAGCCTCATCTGTAAAGCATGGTGGAGGTGGTGTCATGGCATGGGCATGCATGGCTGCCTCTGGAACAAGCCCTCTCAACTTTACTGATGACTTAATGTATGATGACAGTAGCAGAATAAATTAGGAAGGGTACAAAACCATCTTGCCTACCAATATTCAAGAAAATGCCACCAGATTCATTGGGAAGTGCTTCATATTGCATCAGGACAATGACCCAAAACACCCTGCCAGTTCAGTCATGGAATTTATAACGGCAAAGAAATGGAAGTCTTAAATTGCCCAAGTCAATCTCCAGATTTAAATCCGATTGAACATGAATTTCACCAGCTGAAGAGGAGAGTAAAGGCAGAAACTCCCCAAAACAAGCAACAATTGGAATTGGCTGCATTAAAGGCTGGGAAAAGCATTTTAAAGGATGAGACCAAGAGTCTGGTGATGTCTATGGGTCACAGACTCACTGCTGTGATTGTGTGCAAGGGATCTGCAACTAAATAATAGCTTTTAATCTTTTATGTCTGCCTTATGCTCTCATCAATGAGTGGGATGAACTCTAAAAGTGCTGTTCTTTTTATTTGGTAAATGTTGGTATGTGTTGAAACGGCTAATAATAAAATGTGACATTCTGTAGTTTTGTCTCCTATTCATCTTTTAATCATATTTGCAAATATCTTGACCCCACAGCCAACAGAGCAATTTTGTCTTTACTGTTCCAATATTTATGGAGGGTACTTATATATATATATATATACACAGTACATATATATACATACAGTATATTCTCAATAATGTTAAATCAACCTAAATACATTCACTTATACTAACAAAACTACTTTATATTTGTATGAAATTACAGTAGTCATAAAAGCATAGGCAAAAAGTACCCGGATGAGCCTTAGGAGAGGATCGATCTATGGATGGCAGTGAGGCGACGCAATTGACGCTAGTTGGCCATGTGACAATAACAACATGGCAAGTACGTCCAGATTACATTCATACTACACACATTCATGCTATATAGAATAAGCTATACTCTTTATGTGATTATGAAGTAATTACTTATTGAAAAGAGTACCTACTCAAGAGTATGCAATTCGGACACAGCCCATGTCTTGTCTTCTATTTGGAAGTGGACACACTGGATATTTGCATTACAGAGACATCCAGATGTTCTTTTACAAATGTCACCCACAAAAACAGTTATCATTATTATTATATGCAATCAAAAGATTTCACTATGAACTAAAACATGACATTCTTGTTCAAGTGCAAAGACCCAAGTGTGGATATTGGGACAGGCCCTTTGTGTACTGTAGTATGCAGTAACCTTTACATTTCTGTTTCTCTATATATCTAAAAAAATTTGAATATTGTGAAAAAGGTCAACATTTTTTGTCACTCATTTCTGAAAGTGAAACCCATATATTATATATATTCATTACACATAGACTGAAATATTTCAAGCCTTTATTTCTTGACATTTTGATGATTATGGCTTATTCACAGATAATGAAAACCCAAAATTCAGTGTCTCAGAAAATTAGAATATTACATAAGATCAATAAAAAAGGATACTTTAAACAGAAATGTCAGGCTTCTGAAAAGTATGTTCATTTCTATGCACTCAATACTTGGTTGAGTCTCCTTTTGCATGAATTACTGCATCAGTGCAGCGTGGAGGCAATCAGCCTGTGGCACTGCTCAGGTGTAATGGAAGCCCAGATTGCTTTGATAGCGGCCTTCAGGTCATCTGCATTGTTGGGTCTGGTGTCTCTCATCTTCCTCTTGACAATACCCCATAGATTCTCTATGGGGTTCAAGTCAGGCGAGTTTGCTTGCCAATCAAGTACAGTAACACCATGGTCATTGAACCAGCTTTTGGTACCTTTGGCAATGTGGGCAGGTGTCAAGTCCTGCTGGAAAATGAAATCAGCATCTCCATAAAGCTTGTCAGCAGAAGGAAGCATGAAGTGCTTTAAAATTTCCTGGTAGATGGCTGCATTGACTGTGGACTTCAGAAAACACAGTGGACCAACACAAGCAGATGACATGGCAGCCCAAATCATCACTGACTGTGGAAACTTCACACTGGACTTCAAGCAACATGGATTCTGTGCCTCTCCAGTCTTCCTCCAGACTCTGGGACCTTGACTTCCAAATGAAATGCAAAATTTACTTTCATCTGAAAAGAGGACTTTGGACCACTGAGCAACAGTCCAGTTATTTTCTCCACAGCCCAGGTAAGACGCTTCTGACATTGTCTCTGGTTCAGAAGTGGCTTGGTAGCCCTTTTCCTGAAGACGTCTGAGTGTGTCGACTCTTGATGCACTGACTCCAGCTTCAGTCCACTCCTTGTGAAGCTCTCCCAAGTGTTTGAATGAGCTTTGCTTGACAGTATTCTCAAGCTTACGGTCATCCCTGTTGCTTGTGCACCTTTTCCTACCCAAATTCTTACTTCCAGTCAACTTTGCATTTAATATGCTTTGATACAGCACTCTGTAAACAGCCACACCTTTGAGTAATGACCCTCTGTGACTTACCCTCTTTGAGGAGGGCGTGAATGTTTGTCTTCTGGATCATTGCCAAATCAGCAGTCTTCCCCATTATTATGGTTTCAAAGAACAAGAGATACCCAGAATGTATACTGTAGGGATGGTCATTAATTGAAACTCAAATGTAAATATTCTAATATTTTGAGATACTGATTTTTTTACTTTCATTTTTTACTTAAAATGAACTTTTTTGCGATATTCAATTTTTTTTAGCTGTTCCTGTAAGTACCGCCTACTGTCAGAGAGTGATAGTGCACATAGAGATGTACAAGCTCTAATGTCAGCTCAGAAGTATGGTGGTAATTTATGATTTCATCCCTGTACCAAATTTCTAAGCAGATAAAAAAAGCAGGTTAAAATGGTGTTACAACTCACCCCTTGTTAGCACCATCTCATAGCTCCTGTATTGAAATGAGTGACCTCGATATTCTTGAGAAATTCACTTTTTATGTTTCATGTAAGAAAAAAAAAAAAAGTCATGCAAGTTACACAAGCAAGCAAATGATGACAGATTTTTCATTTTTAAACTATTCATTTAAGAAGCCTTGCGGGGACACCAGCACAGAAGAGCTTTTAGAGTAAGCCTTAATTTAATAGCATCTCATTGGTATTAGGTAGCAGTATATGCGTTCAGGTTTAGCATTCATGCTGCAAACTGCCTCAAGCGCTATCTGAGAACAAACGTTTCTCTACTGTAGGACTATGTGCACTGCATGCTAACGTAAAGAGCTACACGTGCTGATTCTACCCATCACGTTGCAAACAAGTTCATTATTTAACAATCTTCATTTTGCATGAGCTCAGCAAAGCCCAGTGTTGCTTAGCATTAAGTCAATGTGAAAGCACTCACATGAGCAGAAATACAATAGAACATAATAAAGTATTGGATCTCCTAAAATGTTCAGCATTATTTGACCTCTGACTCTCCGAATAAATATCTATAAACTGCCTCATGTCCTCTCAGAACTTTAATTTGTCAGTAATACCTACATGAATCACTTGATGGCACTGTTGGAGAAATGATTTGGAACATTCTTACCTGCACAAGTAACATGACTCAAGCTGAATGTCTAATGATGTCCAGTGATGAATTGAGATTTACATAAAAAAAAAAAAAAACTGGTTAAATTAATCAGATATCTTAAATATAAAAGACAGTTGCATGCTAAGGATCTTAAATTTATCTTTTTTTTTTTCCTCAATAAAAAGTATTGTAGCCTAATAAAACAAAAACTGTTTTATTATACATGGAGTGGGCCTAATGGGGGCAAACATACTGAGGTTGCATAACCAGCAGAATACTACTCGCTTTACCTCAGTGACCTGGAATAAATAAATAATGGCTGACTGTGAATACCACAATTCTACAAAAACATTGTCAAGAGAAATCTTTTCCAATAACGTATATATGCCTTATTTTTATTAATATTATTAGCTTATTAAATATATCGGTATTGTCTTTTATGCCAAATACGTACATTTAACCAGTTACTTCAATCAATCGGAATACTGTATTATTATTATTTTCTGAATAACACCTGTTCTCTACTGAAATATACTGTATGTGCCTTTCTCAAACTGCACATTTTGCAGTAATATTCCGTAATCTTGCAGGACTTTCACTTTACCCTCTAAGAATTCTGTTGGATATTGTGTGATCTGTAACAGAACCCATCTTGTTTTGTGTGGGTATAATATATTGCTGCTGGTCAGGCAAAAGACATCACAGGGGAGATTTTCTCTAAACCTTTTGATATCTTCTGGAGCACTTTATCCTATTGGTATCATAATAGTAATTTTGGAAACTGTGTTTTGAAAGAGCTCTCGCTCTCTCTCTCTCTCCCTCTGTATGTGTGTGTGTGTATGTGTTATGTTGTTTTTTTTTATGTATTGAAATTATGTAACACCCATCATAGGTTCCTTAGGAAGAATTTATTGATCTCATCATGTTTGATCTTAATCAACCTCTGAACAATAATTTACCTTTGAACAATGCTTTCCATCTTTCCTGACAACAGAGCAGAACACAGCTGAGACAGAGTTTATAATGTTTAGTCTCCTCATTTACAGTCTGTCAAGACTCTCTCAACACTCACATACGTCTGCACTTTCATCTGCAGTTTAGGTGAAAGATCACTCACTCTCCACACTTGAGTGATAGTGGCACGGTAGCCCATTGAAATGTCACCGACTCCCTAGGGTCGAGCTGAGGAACACCGAACTCTATCGCTCTGCTTCTTTCTCTTTATCCACCAGCTAAATGTGTATGCCTGCAGAAAGGGCCACTTCCTGTCTCATTTACACTATTCAAATAGACCTTCATTAATTCACCACTCAAGACTTGCTTCATTACCAAGTCTGTATTAAAAATACACATAAAAGAGAGAGGAAGCGAAGAAATGTGATATCAGTGCCTACTCACTGAACTGATGGAATCACTTGTTTGTGCTTTTAAAGTTGCTTGCCATTCTGCTGATACATGCAAATTGGTTACAGTGCTCTTATTTTAGGGCTAATCCCAGGAGCTCCATGCACCTATTTATTTTGAGTCCTAGTTAACTTGATACATTAGGTATATATGCCGCTCAAAAAAAAAAAAAAAAAATTGTCATAGTAAATCAGTTGACCTTCAGGGATATAAATCTAGCCAGTTAGGAAGCATAAGTGATTGTGAATCTGTTTCACCTGCTAATATGTGCACTGGAGAGGCAACAGCAAAACTATCCCCAGGTCGTGGGAGACAATAGCTCTCTCCTTATCCTTCCTGATTTGTCTCTATTTTGTGTGTATTGTTGGTCCTTCTCACTACTTGAAGCATGAGGCAGTACCTCAAGTAGCCCAACTCCTCCATTTTGGCACTTTCATAACGCCATTGCACGAAGATTGGGTGTGTCCCCTAGCTCACTCTCAAGAGCACTGCAGATACCTCAAGATGGGACTTTGTCCAAGGAGAGCTGGACAGGACCATAGAAGGGCAACAACCCAGCAGCAGGACTGATATCTGCTCCTTTGTGGAATAAGAGGAGCACTGCCAGAGCCATACAAAATTACCTCCAGCATGCTACTGGTGTGCATGTTTCTGGCCAAACTGTCAGAAACAGACCGTATGAGGGTGGCATGTGGGCCTGACATCCTCTGCTTACATCCCAGTACAGTGCAGCACGATTGGCATTTGTCAGAGAACACCATAAATGGCACCGTGTTCTCTTCACGGATGAGAGCAGGTTCTCTGATGTGACAGATGTGAAAGAGTCTGGAGATGGAGTGATGGTCCGGGGAGGAATATCCTTGGAGGGTTGCACAGAAGCTGGTGCACTGGGCCCTGGGTTCCTCCTGGTGCATGACAATGCCTGGCCTCATGTGACCAAAATGTGTTGACCGTTTCTGAATAACGAAGGCATTGCGGCCACTCACTGGCCCTCACGTTCCCTAGGTTTTAATCCAACTGAGAACCTCTGGGAAGTTATGTATGGGAGCATCCTAATTCATCAGTAGCACCACAGACTGTACAGGAGCTCATTGAGGCCCTGATCCAGGTCTGGCAGGAGATCCCCAAGGACATCATCTGCCATTTCATCAGGAACATGCCTAGATGTTTTCAGGAGTGCATACAGGCATGTGGGGGCCATACACTGACTTATTATGAGTTGCTTTGATGAAATTTATCCATATTTGAATAGCTTGTAATTTAAATTTTTTACTATGATATTCTGTTTGATTTTGAATCCAGCCCCCAGTGGGTTGATGATTTTTGTTTCCATTGACCATTTCAAACAATTTTGAAGCAGTGTATATAATTAAGTAAATAATTCACTTGACATACTCAGAATGCATGAAGTATATTAGTGACATTATAGTGTCATTCTTGATATATATATATTTTTTTTGCCATTCCTATGCACAAAAATTGCTACTCTGTAATTGTTACTTGATTTGACCCAACCCATATAAAGTAGTTTTGTTAGTATAAGTGAATGTATTTATGTTGATTTAACATTATTGAGAATATATACAGTATATATATATTATTATTTATTTTATTATATATCCTTTGAGTAAATCCAGTGCAAATTGTTACCATTTTTACAATTTTTTCCATTATGGAAAAACCTGTCGTGATGCTTGTAAAAGAGTACGGCTGCTCAAGCAGTATTGTGGCTTCAGCAGTTTTTCTCTTCTTGGGTCCCTCCTACTTGGGACTTGTGCTGCAACTGCTGTATTATCAGCTGTGATCGCTAACCATTAGGCTGCCACCATTCAATAAAGACAAGCGGAGCAGTATATCATGTGAAACCTGAAAAATACGGTAATGGAAAGGGCTGGAAAGAGCAATTTTGTGGGCCAGTACAGGTCAAGACAACCTGTTTTATCAGCTTTCAGTGATGTGTCCAGCTGTAATTGTGCACACAATAAGAAATATCAGACATGTCAAGGATTTCAGGTCAGGACCACATGTTTCATCATCTTTCAGAATAATGCTTTTTCCATAAAACTCTAGGTTAGACCCAGTGTAATGTCTTGATAAATGCAATTTAATTTTTCTATGTTGTTGATATATTACCAATTGGACTTTGGTGCACCTGCCTCGTTTTCAAATATGCAGTAGTCTTTAGTTCACAACAATGATATACTGGCTAATAATAGTCTATGCCAGGTGGTATTATGGGGAGGGACATTCTCATTTTAGAGAGCTTTGATTAAACTAACAATTGCATGTGCCTGCTAATTAGAGTAGTGACACATTGTATTGCCATTATAGATATAAATATATATATATTTTGCCAGACAGCACTCAATTATTATAACATTTATTTTACCTGGAAAATGTGAGAACATGAAACTATTGGATTAAAACCAACTTTAAAATTAATCATTATTTTTGCATTGTAATCACAATCTTACTAACATATTTATTCAATGAAAACAAGACTATTACACATATTATGACTACATAACATTTAACATGTACATTTAGAGTAATATGTGCCCTTCCAGAAGAGGCTGACCCAGCTCATACAGAGTATGCTTCCTCCCAAGGATTTTCTCCCTTTTCACCTCAACATCTTATTGAATTTTGTCGCCCTTTGTCATAGTCACCTTAAACTTGCTCACTCAGGGATTTGTAAAGATCTATGTTCTGTAAAGCTGCTGTATGTGAGTGTGAAAAGTGCTATAAAAAACTGACATGTTCCTGAATCAAAGCCGTTTGGTCCTGTAACAACATTCCTATCAATCAATCAGATTGCAGGTTAAAGGTAAGGGTTGGTTCTTACCAGTCATATCACATCAGTTTAGATGTAGCTAAAGTTTAGGCCTGGGGTTTGAAATAAGCTTATGACTAAGTTTTTTTTTTTTGGCAAAAGGGAGAAAAAAGAAATAGCCAGAGAAAACGTCAGTCTGTTTCTGTGATATTAGATTACTGACCACACATCAGTTGAGTTGTGCAAAATAGATTCCAACTGAGCATTGTGTTATTGGATTATTGTTTGCTTGTTTTCTTGCCTACGATTCCTCATGCTGTTTGCTTGCTCCTGAATGAGAACTTCAATAGCGTGAGTAATTACACTTGGGGGTATTAATGCATTTGGATGAGCAATTATATTGGAAACTAATGTGTTGATCAATAGATCTGCCTGTTGAGCGCTGTGTGCTCTGCTGAAACAATCCAACCAATCCTTAAAGATTTAGTGTGACTTTGCTGCAGTGGTTGTGATATTTAGTTGAAATGGAGGAAATAAAATATGCTCTCAGAGAGCAGAGACATGGAAAAAATCCCACTTACTGTGGGAAGTCGTGGCCTAATGGTTAGAGAGTCAGACTCGTAATCCAAAGGTTGCGGGTTCGAGTCTCGGGCCGGCAGGGATTGTAGGTGGGGGGAGTGAATGTCCAGCACTCTCTCCACCCTCAATACCACGACTGAGGTGCCCTTGAGCAAGGCACCGAACCCCCAACTGCTCCCCGGGCGCCTCAGCATAAATGCCTGCCCACTGCTCCGGGTGTATGTTCACGGTGTGTGTGTGTTCACTGCTGTGTGTGTGCACTTTGGATGGGTTAAATGCAGAGCACGAATTCCGAGTATGGGTCACCATACTTGGCAGTATGTCACTTCACTTCACTGGTTTGGCATTCATTGCAGTTGGTTTGGCATCATGTGATGGAATCATGTGTAGACAAATGATTTCATATTTAAATGCATGCATAGTTCATCATGGACCAAAGGGCCATGAAGTAACAGTTGGTGATCATTGTAAGAGTCTGTTAAATACAACTGAGTGAAGGATTGATAATTGAGTAAATGTTCATCTAATATTAAAATCATTTATCAAATGAGATTAAGAAATCCACCAGTGTGCTTCAAGTCTCATTACAATTCATGAAGTCTCATTTCAAAGCATTCATTGGTCTTAATCAGGTTGTACACCTACCCAGGTTACATATATTATTTCCATATGTTACCCATTATTTCCCCCCCCATTACCTCTGTATTCAAATATGAAGAAGAAAAAAAAAAAACACCCACAAAAAGACTGATATTGTGGAGGGATATGAATTTCATAGTCTGATCACACTGCATAGGAACATGGGTTGGAATATTTTGTGCATCTATTCAAGCTAAGCAAATTTGTGTGCTGAGCCCAAACCCTATCAAATAAGATTGTTTTTACACAAGAGCAAATATGTGTGTTTGTGTGGAAACCTAAAATCAATAAAAACCAATCCCTGCTCAAGTCGGACCAAGCGACCAGAAAATGCCCTACATAGTGTTTTTTTCCTTTGATCACACTAAACGAGTAGATGACCGGATGGAAGTTAGTGTCTTTAAAATAAATAAATATACGTTTGAATGTAAGTCATATATATTTCATCCCACGTTGTTTAAACAGCAAATTTAAACTTTAACCTCACAAACGAGCAGATCCATTTTCTCTCTGGAGATGAGTTCAGTCTTTGCTCTTACAAGTTCTGCCATGCAAATAGCTAATCTGCCATGGTGCAAGCACAACTGACTTTTAAAGGGAATGGGAGATGAGACTCTGATTGGTTTATTGCTTGTTACCCCCAAACCACACCCATGACTCATTAAGAGAATAGGTACAACCATTTTGTACCATGAACGCCAACTGTTTTTTCCGTCGTTAAACTAGCAAAAGTGGATTTGGACACACCCTAAAGTGCACCTGCGCCATGCGCTTCAGACCATACCCTTAGATCATTAAAACAGGGCCCCTTATTTTAAGGACCAATTCTCACTATTAACTAGCTGCTTATCAGCTTCCCTATTACTAGCATATTAGATGTTTATTAATACTTATAAAGCACATATTATTTCCTTATTCTGCATGATCATATTTTAGATCCCTTAATCCTACCCCATACCTAAACTTAACAACTAAGTTACTAACTATTAATAAGCAGCAAATAAGGATTTTTTTTTTTTTCAGGGAAAACTCTTAATAGTAAATATGTGTTACCTATTCTAAAGTGTTACCATGCTAACTAAACAGATTCATAAAACATTATATGTAGTATATATCCACATAAATAGAATTATTTATGGTTATCAGTCCCTTTTTTCATATTTCTTACATGTAAACGTAAATGTAAAACCATATTACCAGGCGATTTCACATCATAATGGTTACTAAACTTTTTTAACATGACCTAAACAGTGTATGGGCCATCAGCATCTAAAAACTGAACTATTCATTTTCTAATGTATGTTAACATTCAACAAGCTAATGATTACAATGAGCAATAATTAACAAATGTATCAGTTTTTCCTAAATATGTATGTGCCTCTCTGCTGGTATGAGTGTGTTCCTGTCTGCCCTTGAGAAGCTCCTGCTGAGACTAATTACTGATGAGAAACAATGAATATGCCAGCCATCCATTCTTTTAATTGAAACACAGTGCTTGGAAGCTGTCACATATTATTTTACTGCCAAAGGGCTCTAATAAACCCCCATTGCTATGATCACTTCAAGAGCATTTGGAAATTAATTTAGCAAATAAACAAAGAAGTCATAAAACAAGTAATGTTCCCTCACTGTCTCTGTAATTAGAAAATACCTAAAATAAGACTTTGGGCACTTCAGAAGATTTATAGTACTGCACGTTTCTCTCATTCTGAGAGTAAGAACAGCTTGGGCATTCAGCTTATGGGATGTTTTTTAAGGTTCTGGGAAACTAGCTTTCTCTTCTTGGCTTGCTGTCAGTCAGCTTTTTCACAGTCCCTCTTTGTCTACCCCTGCTGTGTCAAAGAAGCTGCAGAGTTTTTAAAGTATACTTGAATATTTCACAAACGGCACCACATGGCCAGGACCTCCTTTCAACAATAGCATTGTTTCAGTTCTGTTTTGATGTTGATGGAGAAAAAAAGGAAGATTACCCCTCCTCTCCATTACGTTGTCGTCAGAATTTATTAGTTCATAATGACCTATTTTTGTACAAACATGAGCCTCTCAGATTCTTTTTGAAAAGTATGTGTGAGTGAGGCACAAATAAATCTTAAATATTTAGCGATGTCTATGTTTCAAAGCTGAGAACATTTTGTTAATAGCTTCCATTAAACTCTAAATCCATAACAAATTCAGATTATCACACAACCACATCTTAAGGTTCAATTTCACAGGGACTGTCAAACAATTGTGATGCTGTGGCTTGTAAATATGCAAGACCATATGGTGTTTCTAATGTTCAAGAGCCAATGGGTCTAATGGGCCAAGAGCACTCTTAAGGAAATCAAAGCTCAAAGCAACAGCAGTTAACTGTATGCTGGATACATCAGTCAGCCATACTCGTGTTACATTATATATAGTCTTCAAACAACTTAACCTATGGTGATGTGCTGAGAGAAAAAAAAAATATATATTATCTTTTGACATGTTATAAACAAAGAACTCAAACTCTATTGCACAGCTATTCATAGATGTGTCAACCAGTTGCCAGATGGATGTTCTTGAAAATGATTATTATTAGGCCTCTTTCACACCACACGTAAGCACTGCATATTTATTTTAGTTCCCATATTGACAGGTTACAGTATTCACATTGCCCTCAAAAGCAGCTCTGCTCTGTGTAGCAGGAGCTGTAAAAGTGCAGCTGCAATTACAGTTCCGGCACTAAGGTTATTTTTGCACATATCACACTGACCTGAAGTAGAAGACAAGCTAGCAATGCACTAAAAAACCTTCACAATATAGGCTTTTATAAATTAATATAAACTCATTAATTGAACTAGATTTGCTTACTTTGTTGCTTTTCTCCGCATATTACCATGGGTTAGGTTAATACTACCTATTAGGTTAGGCCAGGGCTATTCAATTAGTTTCATTTGAGGGCCAGATTATCAAATTAAAAATTTGAAGGGGGCCTTGTGGGTGTGGTCATCCCTGTGTCTTTTTGAAGGGGGCCTATAAAATAAGAAATTACATTGAAAATTTAT